>NC_057411.1:42707922-43029719 GCF_019320065.1 Cervus canadensis | reverse complement strand
GAGACATAAGAGATGCGGGTTTGATCTCAGGGTTAGGAAGATCCCCTGGAGGAGGGCATAGCAACCCACTCCATTATTCTTGCCTAGAGAATCCCATGGACAGAAGAGCTGGGCAGGCCACAGTCCACCGGGTCGCATAGAGTCAGACATGACTGAAGCGACTTAGCACACATCCATGCCTTTTCATGGCTAATGGCTCATTTCTTCCTTATCCCTGAGAAATGATTTATCACTGTATGAGAAATGAAATATCACTGTATGGATATACCACAGCATATCTATCCGTCTTTTGAAATGCATTTCAGTTGCTTAATTATGAATGAAGATGATATAAATGTTGCCTGAAGTGTTTATATGGACGCCCAATTTTTAACACATAAGGATAAATACTGAAGAGCATGATCTTGGATTGTATGGCAAAAGGATGCTTAGCTTTGTAAGGACCTCCCAAGCTGAATTCTCAAGTGGCCGTACCATTTGGAATTCTTGACAGCAATGAATTAGAGTTCTTGATGCTCTACATTCTCACCATCATTTGGTATTGTCAGATTTTTTTTTTTTTTTAATTTCTTTGAGTAGCCATTCTAGTATATGTATAGTGGAATCACTTTATTTTAACGTGCAAATTCTTCATGATGTATTTTCTGATTCATTTGTTTTTAAAGAGTAATGCATACATTACTCATAATAATGTCACATGTATACCCATAGATGTACATATACAAATGTATGTATGTGTCCGTGTGAGTGTATGTGTACCTATGATGACTCCATGCTTTGATTCAATCCAGCATATTGCTGTTGTTCAGTCGCTAAGTACTGTTTGACCCTTTGCAAACCTATGGACTGCAGCATGCCAGGCTCCCGTCCTGCGCTATCTCCCAGAATTTGTTCAGATTAGTGCCCACTGAGTCAGTTATGCTATCTAACCATCTCATCCTCATCCTTCTCCTTTTGCCTTCAATCTTTCCCAGCATGAGGATCTTTTCCAGTAAGTTGGATCTTTGCATCAGGTAGCCAAAGTATTGGAGTTTCAGCTTAAGCATCAGTCCTTCCAATGAATATTCAAGGTTGATTTCCTTTGGGATTGACTGGTTTGATCTCCTTGTAGTCCAAGGGCCTCTCAAAAAGCTTCTCTAGCAACACAGTTCAAAAGCATAAATTCTTTGGCACTAAGCCTTCTTTATAGTCCAACTCTGACATCCATACATGACTACTGAAAAAAACACATAGCTTTATATGGACCTTTGCTGACAAAATGATGTCTCTTTTAAATACACTGTCTAGGTTTGTCATAGCTTTCCTTCCAAGGAGCAAAGGTCTTTAATTTCATGGCTGCAGTCACCATCCACAGTGATTTTGGAGTCCAAGAAAATAAAATCTGTCACTGCTTCCACTTTTTCCCCTCCTGTGGCCATGAAGTGATGGGATCAGACACCTTGATCTTAGTTTTTTGAATGCTGAGTTTTGAGCCAGCTTTTTCTCTCCTCTCTTTCACCTTCATCATATATTTAGTACCTATTGTGTCCCTTGCCTGAACCAAGCACAAGAAACATATAATTCACCAGCAACTTCCCTCTTCCTAGGCATTCATGGTCTGAACGACAAACATAGAGAGGAATACCAGGATTAAGGAAACTCTAAGGAGAAACTGCTGTTTAGTAGGATCAGAGAAATTTCTGAAGTAAAAAATCCTAGAGCTGAGCCAAAATAAAGCAGAAGAATTTACCCACTGATGGTAGTAGAGTGGAGTCTTGAGTCATTCAGGCTGGCCTCTGGGGGAAACTACAAGTTAAGCTCAGAGGTGCTATCATGTCAAACAGGAGCTGAGAGATAAGGATGGAAGTATCAGAATACAGGCCAGTATCAAGGCGATCTGAGTGAGATATAAAAACTATTGATGGTTATCCAGCTATGAACGCAATAGCCCTATGAAAGTCAGTTTTTCAATAGTAAAAGTTTATTAAGCAGGTCATTATAAAACTTTATAATACCTATAAAGTACAAATAATTTTGATGGCAGTGCCGTATGGTTTTAATACTATATTGCCATATTATTAAATGAATAGACGCATTGGAAAAGACCTTGATGCTGAAAAAGATTGAGGGCAGGAGGAGAAGGGGGTGACAGGATGAGATGGTTAGATAGCATCACCGACTCAATGGACATAAATCTGAGGAAACTCTGGGAGATAGTGAAGGGCAGGGAAGGCTATCATGCTTCAGTCCATGCGGTCACAAAGAGTCAGACATGACTTAACGACTGAACAACAACAATATCACTAAATACAGCTTGTGTTTTTACTTGCTTCTTTTAATAAAGTTAAAAAAGTGTATTACATGATGGAAACATAACAAAATACAAGTATATAAAAAATTAGATCATAATCTCCTGCTAATAAATTATAATAATTAATATTCTGGTTTATAATAGTCCATGTGTCTATCTATATATATATGCATAGATGTGTGTATTAACAAAATTGATCACTGCATGCTATTTCACTTCATTAAGTGGAGGTTTGCAGTGTCATTTTTAATGATTTCTGAGTGATCAATCTACAAAATGAACAAAGCATGATTTATTTACCAATTCTCCCTTGAAGGCTAGTTTGGGCACTTCTACTTTTTCCATATTATAAATAGATCTGAGATAAAATTATAGTATTAAATCTTGGGGAATTGATTCAATTATTCTACTTGGATAATTCTTTATGAGGCTAAATTTCTGGTCAAAGTATATGCACCTAGTTAGTAGAGCTTTGATAAATGTGCTATGTGTGTTGTGCTCAGAGATTTCAGTCTTGTCCAACTCTGCGACCCCATGGACTGCAGCCCGCTGTCCGTGGGATTTCCCAGGCAAGAATACTGGAGTGGGTTGCTATTTCCTTCTCCAGGGGATCTTCCCGACCCAGGGATCAAAGCTGCATCTCTTGCACCTCCTGCATTGGCAGGCAGATTCTATACCACTGTGCTACCTGGAAAGCCCATTTTACACGAGGGAGTGCAAATATACCTCCAGGTGGCTCAGTGGTAATGAATCTGCCTGCCAATGCAGGAGACACAGAGGACGCAGGTTTGATCCCAGGGTTGGGAAGATCCCTTGGAGGAGGAAATGGCAACCCACTCCAGCAGTCTTGCCTGGAAAATCCCACAACCAGAGGAGCCTGGTGGGATCACAAAGAGTTGCACAGGACCCAGTGACTTAGCATGGGGCACAAGTCTCCGCATGCTGTCACTCCCTGCATTACATGTCATTCCCAGTCTCCCGATTAATCCCATGCCCACTTCCCTGCCCCGTGCCCACACACCCATTCCACGATATTATTTTAATCTTTGTCAAGATTTTAGAAAATACACTGGTGTTGCTTTATTTTGACACAGTCCTCTCTTGCCTGGTCTAAGGTTCTATCTCCTACTTTTATTTCTTGTTTCATTTCTTATCATTGACAGTCTCTTCTCCACAGAGCAGTGGAGGGATCCCTTAATAAGGTGAATCCATCCCTGGTGGCTCAGAGGTTAAAGCGTCTGCCTGCAAAGCAGGAGACCCAGGTTCGATCCCTGGGTCGTGAAGATCCCCTGGAGAAGGAAATGGCAACCCACTCCAGTATTCTTGCCTGGAAAATCCCATGGAGAGAGGAGCCTGGTGGGTCCACAGGTCACACAGAGTCGGACATGACTAAGTGACTTCATTTTCACTTTCATCCTCTTAAAATCCTTCCAAAAGTCTTCTTACTATTAGAGTAAAATCTAAATAATTGGTCCTATTGAATAGGGTCCCTTCCTAACTGCTTGGTCTAATTTAATACTCTGCTTATTCACTCTTTCCCATAGCTTCCTCCAACCCACTCCCATCCTCTTAAGCTTTGTCCACATTGCTCTTCTGTTCCTTAAGGCATTATCTTTCTCTTCTCTCTTTAGGAACATACTGGAATGGTTGTAAAACTGGCCCCTTCTCTTGATTCAAGACTCATCTCCTGTATCACCACCCCAGAGAGGTCTTCCCTGAGAAATCTAAACAAAAGGCCCTTGATCCATTCCAGGGGCTCTCTACTAGACTACCCTCTTTTGCTGCATTTATAGCACAAACAAAATGATAGGGATAGTGCAGAATGGAGAACACAAACAAGGTCCTGGTATCTGTTTATAAAAGGGAAACAAATATACAAGATACTTTCAGATCATTTTGTTTGTTCCTGCCACATTATAGGCAATTCAGAAAGACACATGTTAAATGACGGAAAGAGTTGAATGTTTCATTTTTGTTCCTTTTGGAGTTACTTACTTATTAGTAACTGTACCTCATTTTTCTATTGGATGTTCATCTTTTCCCCCACTTATAAGAATTTTCTGGCATATGAGCAACTCATGTCTTGACACTTAAAAAAAACCTGAATTTAGTATTTGCTGTATAATTACTTAATTATGATTTCTATGTACAATATTTTTTAAATTTTCAATTATCAAGTGTAATATTATGTTCTTTTTTTTTTTCTTTATGAATTTGGAAACTACTTGTGAAACTTTTATCTACAGATTATTATCCATACATGTCTAGAATTGTAACACTGAAATTTTTCAAAAACATATTAATGTTTGTGCAAATTATCTTGGTATAGATGGTGGGACGCTTTTGACTGTGTGGATCACAACAAACTGTGGAAAATTCTGAAAGAGATAGGAATACCAGACCACCTGACCTGCCTCCTGAGAAATCTGTATGCAGGTCAAGAATCAACAGTTAGAACTGGACATGGAATAACAGACTGGTTACAAATAGGGAAAAGAGTATGTCAAGGCTGTATACTGTCACCTTGCTTATTTAACTTATATGTAGAGTACATCATGCAAAATGTTGGGCTGGATGAAGCACAAGCTGGAATCAAGATTGCAGGAAGAAATATCAATAACCTCAGATATGCAGATGACACCACCCTTATTGCAGAAAGTGAAGAGGAACTGAAGAGCCTCTTGATGAAAGTGAAAGAAGAGAGTGAAAAAGCTGGATTAAAACTCAACATTCAGGAAACTAAGATCATGCCATCCAGTCCCATCACTTCATGGCAAATAGATGGGGATACAGTGGTCAGACTTTATTTTTCTGGGCTCCAAAATCACTGCAAATGGTGACTGCAGCCATGAAATTAAAAAAAAAAAAAAAAAAAAAACTTGCTCCTTGGAAGAAAAGCTATGACCAACCTAGACAACATATTAAAAAGCAAATATACTACTTTGCCAACAAATGTCCATGTAGTCAAAGCTATGGTTTTTCCACTAGTCATGCATGGATGTGAGAGTTGGACTACAAAGAAAGTTGAGCACCAAAGAATTGATGCTTTTGAACTGTGGGGTTGGAGAAGACTCTTGAGAGTCCCTTGGACTGCAAGGAGATCCAACCAGTCCATCCTAAAGGAGATCAGTCCTGGGTGTTTGTTGGAAGGACTGATGCTGAAATTGAAGCTCCAATACTTTGGCCACCTGATGCAAAGAGGTGACTCATTGGAAAAGACCCTGATGCTGGGAAAGATTGAAGGCAGGAGGAGAAGGTGATGACAGAGGACAAGATGGCTGGATGATATCACCGACTCAAAGGACATGAGTTTGAGCAAGCTCTGGGAGTTGGTGATGGACAGGGGAGCCTGGAGTGCTGCAGTCCATGGGGTCGCAGACAGTTGGACATAACTGAGCAACTGAATTGAACCGAACTGACAGATGGTATGAAATTGATCAAATTTTATTTTCCCAGAGTAACCTTCTGATATGCTTTTAAAATAATTCACTGTTCCCCAGTCATTTGAATTTTAACCTTTATTGTGTTCTTAATTTACAAATATGGTTTAATCTCTGAGTTTTCTTTTCTATTGAATTATTTTGCTTGTTTATCTCTGGATTGCTTTCATAACAGCTTAATTATTTTAATTTTTTGTTCTAATAATAGGAAGACAAGGCATTCTATACTATTTTTTTTTTTCATCTTTGCTATACTAACTCTTTTAGAGAAGCTTGAAAATATTTTTATCAGACATTTCCAAAAACCCCACTGACTTTTAAGATTGTGTTTCTTAAAATATGCTATTAATTTTGAGAGAATTGCAAACTTCAGAATTTAATTTTCATTTAAGTTAATAAATTCTACTTACATCTCTTAATTTAACTCTAATGTCCCTAATATAATATTTCTCCCCTGGTGGCTCAGAGGGTAAAGCATCTACCTGCAATGCAGGAGACCTGGGTTTGATCCCTGAATCAGGAAGATACCCTGGATAAGGAAATGGCAACCCACTCCTGGAAAATCCCATGGATGGAGAAGCCTGGTAGGCTACAGTCCATGGGGTGACAAAGAGTCAGACACGACTGAGCGGCTGCACTTTCATTTTCACATATTTTAAAACTATAATCATATAGTCTCTGAAGATGTCTTGATCAATTTTTCTTATTTACATTTTTGTTTTCATTACGTCTAAAATTATTTTGAAGCAGTTGTGATGTAGTGCAATAAAGAAAATATTAATTTTTGCCTTGAATGTTAACCATTTCACTATTATTACTTATTAGATCAAAAAATTTTAGGTGGAATCTACTGTAGTTTCATGCTAAGAATTTATATTATGGTTTCCAAATAGCAAAGATTACATTTTTCACCTGTGATACTTATGTCATATTAACTTTTCTTCATATTTTGACTTAAAATTTCTACTGAAAATTCTGAATAAAGAGATGATAAATGGCTTCTATTGCCTTTTATTTTAGTTTTGTTTTGTCTCATTTTAAAAGAATTGTTTTTGATTGGAATTACATGGAAACATTTTCTTATTGATTCAAGTTCCTATTATAAACAGTATTTGCTAAAATCTGCAGATTTTTTTCAGGATTTTGGATATCTTTGCTTTTACATAAATGTTTCCAAGTTGCTAAGTTTGTACATTTTTTTCCTTCTTCTCTGCTTTTGGGAGTTTTTATTCTCCCATCCATTCAATATTATTTGTCACAATCCTATTGTGATTTTTTTTTTCTCCTTCTAAACACTTTCAAACACTTCTCTAGGTAAACATGGTTTCCCCTTAATTTAGAGCCACATTCATGAGCATTTGAGATCTATTTACTGCTCATAATGCTACAAAATGAACTTAGTTTGCTGCTGTGTTCTTGATGGGGATGTTTCTCAGATGTCTGACTATCGGGCAAATACAGAGCTGATTAAATGAGTGGAGAGAGCTTAGAGGATCTATGTAGATTATGATTGAGGAAGATTGTTTTAAAGAAAGGTCCAGTATCAAGATTCATCCTATAATAAAATAATCTGGCTCTGCATCTGTTCTGCTAGAAGAAATACTCCTCCTGCTTTGCTTTTTGTTATATAGTTGATCAGTTCAGTTCAGTTCAGTTGCTCAGTTATGTCCAACTCTTTGCGACCCCATGAATCGCAGCACGCCAGGCCTCATAGTTGATAAAGTGAAGTGAAGTGAAGTCACTCAGTCGTGTCCGACTCTTTGGGACCCCATGGACTATAGCCTGCCAGGATCCTCCATCCATGGGATTTTCCAGGCAAGAATACTGGAGTGGGTTGCCATTTCCAAATAAGTTTCTATTTAAGGCTTACCAATTAAAATGCATGGGAGAGAGAAACTTAAAAAAATTTGAGCAAATCAATGAACAAATGAAAGAGAGAGAGAGGGAGGATGGGGAGAGGAAGGAAGGAAGAAAAGAGGGAAAAAATATCATATTTTAATGTGCTGCAGAAAATAAAAAGGTCAGTGCCTCTCTATTGAATCACCCTGATAAAATTATCCTGAATAATTTTGCATTCGTGAAAAATTGAACTAAGGCCATCTTCCAAGAAGTTATGATACATATCTGCACACACACACACACACACACACACACACAGGAACCCAAAGCAACCGTTAGAAGTTAAAACTGTCTTCTAATGGAAAGAGCTCTCTGGCTCCACTGCCAACATAATTTATTAAAAATCTTCACATCAGCATCTCTGTTAGCCTTCTCTGGGTGGAAATTTTTAAAAATTAACAAAAGAGATCAATGCTAAATAGGACAACTATTGCAACTTTGTACTTCTCTTTGAAATCTAATGAAATGGGTCTCTAAACAATGATTGTACAGTAGAAACAATTTCAACAGATTTAAACAGCCATCTGGAATAGTTATTCATGTTCCTTAAAAATAGGCTGTTTGAGAACGTGCAAAGTTCCCTCCCGATATAATTCAGAGTTCTCTCTAACAATAGGCAAGTTGCCTGGAGGAGTTAGTGTAAAGATGCTTTCAAGGGACAGGTATAGTTGTTCAATTTCTATTGCCATGTGAAAAGGTTCTCAGAACTTAAATTTCAAAGTCATGTTGTATGTACCCATCTTCAAATTTCCTCTACAGGTACCCTTCCATTCTTCTATTATCACTCTTGCTGATATAGGGGCTTATTTCCTCCAAATTACACCAGAGCACCCAGATCCTTAATTTATCTGTGGACTCCCTGATCTGGTGGAGGGACAAGGGGGTCTGGCATGCTGCAGTCCATGGGATCTCAAAAAGTTAGACATGACTTAGCCACTGAACAACAAAAATTCCATCACCTTCCCCTTTCAATCTCTCACATTGTTTTGCTTTCATCCTTTATTTTGTCATTGGTTCAGCAACTTGCATTGAGATTGTATTAATAGTGCCTTTTAACAATAATAATATCCTCTGTTTTACGATTGAGACGCTGTAAACATTACAGCTATCTGGCTCTAGTTTCTTAGTTAAATAATGGTAGAACTCTAAAGAAAAGTACAGGTCTCCTGGCAGTTGTTTGCTTATTTCTAAAGTCACTTTCCCAATTATTTCCACTTGGACTCCTGTAGCCCACAAGATCAAAATCACATGCCTTAAACTGGAGAAGCCAGATCCTCTGAGAACTGGTTCCAGTCTGACTTTCTAATGTTCTATTACTCTACTCATATTCATGCACCTTTGACATCTACTGCTGTCTCCTTTACTTCCTTCCCGGTTTTAATTAGTTTAACTGAGAAGACTAGACTCTGTAGCAGAGATAGAGGCAGCTTTAATTTCTCAGTCAAGGCTAGTAAATCTAAGCTCTCTTTTTTTCAAATGAAAGCTTGATTTGAAGTTCCTACACCCTGGAACAGAGATGAGGGCATGACCCCTCCTTTACTATCAGCTCTCCTTTCTCTGTTTTCTCCGTTTTTGACAGGGAGCAAGAAGACCCCTTAAGGGTTTAAGCACATAATGGATATGACAATCTTTTTACTTCCTTTTTGATGATCTCTAGAATTTCTACCTTATCACCTGTTGACTCCTTGTAGGTCAATAGGAGCCTTGTTGGTGAGAGATTTAACCACAATCCTTTCTTACTAGGTATTTGTGATGTTAAAGAAATATTCATGACACTTGTTAAAGAATGGGAAGATCATCTTCATTTAAGAAGGGTCATCAAGATAGTTGAAGGGAGCATTGCACTGGGGAGGAGAAAGACTGGGTTTGATTCCAAAGACAATAAGGAAAAGTGAATGCTTACAGCCAAGGAGAAGTAGGGTGCGGGTCAGTGATGGGAAAATTACTAAGAGGAAATATCAGGGATAAGTGGGAATTCTTAATAAAATGACCTTATTGCTTCTTGGAAGAAAAGCTATGACTAACCTAAACAGCATATGAAAAAACA
Organism: Cervus canadensis; assembly: GCF_019320065.1. NCBI lineage: Eukaryota > Metazoa > Chordata > Mammalia > Artiodactyla > Cervidae > Cervus > Cervus canadensis. Next base: position 43,020,043 of record NC_057411.1, on the reverse strand, counting down.
GAGACATTACTTTGCCAACAAAGGTCCATCTAGTCAAAGCTATGATTTTTCCAGTAGTCATGTGTTGATGTGAGAGTTGGACCATAAAGAAAGCTGAGTGCCAAAGAATTGATTCTTTTGAGCTGTGGTGTTGGAGAAAACTCTTGAGAGTCCCAGGGACTGCAAGGAGATCAAACCAGTAAATCTTAAAGGAAAATCAGTCCTGAATATTTATTGGAAGGACTGATGCTGAAGCTGAAGCTCCAATACTTTGGCCACCTGATGCGAAGAGCTGACTTATTAGAAAAGACCCTGATGCTGGGAAAGATTGAAGGCGGAAGGAGAAGGTGATGACAGAGGATGAGATGGTTGGATGGCATCCCCGATTTGAGGGACATGAGTTTGAGCAAGTTCCGGGAGTCAGCACAACTGAGCCACTGAAAAACAACAATAAGGATTGTTACTGAACGAAGGCCAAGGGTATCAGACATACCTGGGGAATGTGGTGGGGGATGAGAAATCTGATTCCATAATTAAAGTTAAAATGAAGTCACTCAGTCGTGTTCGTCCCTTTGCTACCCCGTGGACTGTAGCCTACCAGGCTCCTCCACCCATGGAATTTTTCAGCCAAGAGTACTGAAATGGGTTGTCGTTTCCTTCTCCAGGGGATCGTCCCGACCCAGGGATGGAACCCGGGTCTCCTGCATGGCAGGCAGATGCTTTACCGTCTGAGCCCAAAGGTGATCAAATATTATGGATGGGGAATTCTGACTAAAGTGATTTAACAGGATTTTTACTGACATTGGACAATAAGAAATGAACATGGAAGCCCCAAAGCCAAGGCACATGTGAAAAAGAACTCAGAGGAGTTTGAATAAAATTTGGTCAAGGAGAGCATTTGTACCAGTGGTCCCTTGTGAGACTGACTGCTTGTTTTCCCCAGACTACAGTGGTCTCCAGCTTGACCACAGACCCAGTTTCATCCACTAACTTGCTATGATCACTCACTGGCAAAGCACACTTTCTCTTAATCTCTGAAAACACGGGGGATCAAGCCATCGTACCTCCTTTGCTTTCTCATTTTCTCCAGTTTCTGTGATTTCCAGGCAGGTTAGCAAATCCTGGGGCTCCTCAGTGAACCAACCTCAACTCAGCATGTGATTTTCCCTTTGAACTTATACCATTTCCCTGGAAACCCCAGGAAGGAACACTTTGATTTTACCCCAGTGAGACCTGCCTCAGACTTGTGATATGCAGAGGTATAAAATAGTAAGTCTATGTCAGTTTGAGCTGCTAAATTTCTGGTAATTTGTTATAATAGTAACTGAAAAACATGTAGTCTTCTTTCAATGTGATCCTTCTACATTGTTTTAGTCCCATTGATTCTTCTAAAGTGATACTTCTTGGGTAGTTGTACACTATATGATTGGCTGGATTTATAACAGATACTTCTTTAAATCTAGAATGGATTTCCTGGTGCCCTTGTTCTGAGATGTAATCTGTGGTTTCCAATTCTAGGAAATTCTATACTTTCTGAACAAAGTCTCCTTAATATCATTTTCTCATTTCAGAATCTGAGATGGATAATTTTAATGTGTCAGTCTGACTATGCCATTGGATACCCAGGTAACTAGTTAAACATTGCTTTTTTGTTTGTTTGTTTGATGTGTCTATAAGGTTATTTCTGGAAGAGATTAGCATTTGAATTCATGAACTGAGTAAATCTGAAGTAAATCAGACTTTTTTTTCTTGCCCTACACAAAGGCTTCACAGATTTCTTTGATTGTTCTAGTGACCAAAAAGTCATTAGTACAAAAGCTATTAATGCAAATATGAGGAATCCAGAAAAATGGTACAGATGAACCTATTAGCAGGACAGGGATAGAGATGCAGATATAGAGAACAGACATGTGAATACGGGAAGGGGAAATGGAGGGTGAGATGATTAGGAGACTGGGACTGACGTATATACACTACTGTGTGTAAAGTAGGTAGCTAGTAAGAACCTGCTGTATAGCCCCAGAAACTCAACTTGGTGCTCTGTGATGACCTAGATGGGTGGGACAAGGGTGGATGGTGTAAGGGAGGCTCCAGATGGGGGTATATATGTATACATATAGCTGATTCAGTTTACTGTACAGAAAAAAACTGGCACAGCATTGTAAAGCAGTTATGCTCCAACAAAAAAATAAAATAAATTTTTAAAAAAGAAAAAAAAAAAAAGCTCAAGTAGTAGCATGATGATAAACAAATGAAAAAATCTATTTAATCTATTTGGGGAATTTCCTGGCAATACAATGGTTAGGACTCCACACTTCCACTTCAGGGAGCATGAGTTTGATCCCTCCCTGATCTGGCAACTAAGATCTTGACAGCCTTGAGGTATAATTAAAAAAAAAAAAAGATTTGTCGTATTTGCTGATGTCAATGGCTTTCTTTTTGGCCACTTTCAAGCTATTATTATTGACAGTCACCTCTAAAATTCCTGAATAACTATCAATCAACTTTCATGACCTAGGACAAATAGGCTATAAATATACCACCGGAACTTTGAGAGGTATGTACTTAGTCACTCAGTTGTGGCCAGCCCTTGTGAGCCTATGGACTGTAGACTGCTAGACTCCTCTGTCTATGGGGATTCTCCAGGAAGGAATACTAGGGTGGGTTGCCATGCACACCTCCAAGGGATCTTCCCAAACCAGGGATCAAACCCAGATCTCCTGCAATGCAGACAGATGCTTTACCATCTGAGCCACCAGGGAAGCCCTTGAGGGGTATATGTATTTTTAGGCCATGAGGATGGTGTCTCCATGAAGGAATCAGTGGCCTTATAAGAAAAGAGAGAGAGATCAAAGAATCAGAACAAAAGAAATTCTAAAATTAATATGAAAACACAAAAGACTCCAAATAGTCAAAGCAGTTTTAAGAGAGAGAACAAAACTCCAGGTATCACACACCCTGATTTCAAACAATTTATATTGCAAAGTTACAGTCATCAAAACACTATGGTACTGGTACAAAAACAGACACACAGATGCTAGTACCTGTATCAAAACAGTATGATACTGGCACAAAAACAGAATAGAGAACTCAGAAATAAACCCATGCTTATATGGTGTATTAATCTATGACAAAGGAAGAATATGCAACAGGGGGAAAAAAGAGAAAAATAAAATAAATACACATATTAAATGATTTATTCCGCCCATTAGTCATGTGCAGAGCTGGAGAAGACTCTTGAGAGTCCCTTGGACTGTAAGGAGATTAAACCAGTTAATCTAAAAGGAAATCAACCCTGAATATTCTTTGGAAGGACTGATGCTGAAGCTGAATCTCTAATACTTTAGCTACCATATGCAAAGAGCCAACTCATTGGAAAAGACCCTGATGCTGGGAAAGATAGAAGGGAGAAGGAGAAGTGGGTGGCAGAGGATGAGATGGTTAGATAGCATCACCAGCTCAATGGGCATGAATCTGCACAGTGAAGGACAGGGGAGCATGGCATGCTGCAGTCCATGGGGTCACAAAGAGTCAGACATGACTAAGCAATTGAACAACAACAGCATATATTAAATATATGTATTAAATGCATATTATATACTGGACATATATTAAATACATACTATATATTATGTATAAACTATTCAATAAAATCTATTGAATAAAACATCTCAGACAATATGGATAGTATTGAAGCAGGAATTGCAGCTCCTTATACAAAAAGGGGTGGTGAGGATTTTTCCATACTATAAAAAGAAACTTTTATTATTTATTTGGTTTAAGAATGACACACAACTGTGAACATATGAACTATTTATAATCAATATTTGGGTGCTTAAATTATAATAGATACAAAGTTAGAAGTGAAAGCTTGATGGGAAAGAACTTAGTATCAATTCTTGTTGTTGTTCAATCACTCAGTCACATCTGACTCTTTGTGACCCCATGGACTGCGGCACAGGAGGCTTCCCTGTCCATTACCATCTCATGGAGCTTGCTCAAACTCATGACCATTGAGTTGGTGATGCCATCCAACCATTTCATCTTCTATCATCCACTTCTCCTCCCCTCTTCTATCCTTCCTAGAATCAGGGTCTTTTCCAATGAGTTGGCTCTTTGTATCAGGTGGCCAAAATATTGGAGCTTCAGCTTCATCATCGGTGCTTCCAATGAAAATTTAGGACTGATTTCATTTAGGACTGACTGGTTGGATCTCCTTGCAGTGCAAGGGACTCTCAAGTCTTCTCAAGCACCACAAGTCAAAAACATCAATTCTTTGATGCTCAGCCTTTTATATGGTCCAACTCTCATATCCATACATGACTACTGGAAAAACCACAGCTTTGACTATGTGAATCTTTGTCAGCAAAATAATGTTTCTGCATTTTAATATGCTGTCTAGCTTTGCCATAGCTTTCCTTCTAAGGAGGGAGCATCTTTTAATTTCATGACTGCAGCCACCTGTCCACAGTGATTTTGGAGCCCAAGAAAATAAAAGTCTGTCACTGTTTCCATTGTTTCCCTATCTATTTGCTATGAAGTGATGGAACCAGATATCATGATGTTAGATTTTGAATGTTGAGTTTTAAGCCAGCTTTTTCACTCTCTTCTTTTGCCTTCATCAAGAGGCTTTTTAGTTCCTCTTCACTTTCGGCAGTTAGGGTTGTTTCATCTGCTTATCTGAGCTTATTGATATTTCTCGTGGCGATCTTGATTTCAGCTTGTGCTTCATCCAGCCCAGCACTTCTCATGATGTGCTCTTAAAGAAGCAGGGTGACAGTTTACTGCCTTGACTTCCTCCTTTCCTGATCTGGAACCAGTCTGTTGTTCCATGTGCAGTTCTAACAGTTGGTTCTTGACATGCACACAGATTTCTCAGGAGGCAGGAAAGGTGCTCTGGTATTTCCACCTCTTGAAGAATTTTCCACAGTTTATTGTGATCCACACAGTCAAAGGCTTTAGCGTTTGGCTTAAAGTCAATCAGTTCTAACCCCTCCCTTTTACAGAAAGGAATAAAAGGAATAGTAAAAGTGAAAGTGTGAGTGTCCACCTTTTTGTGACCCCACCAGTCTCCTCTGTACATGGAATTCTCCAAGCAAGAATACTGGAGTCGGTAGCCATTCACTCTCTGGGGAGCTTCCCAAAGTGGGGATAGAACCCAGGTGTCCTGCATGACAGGCTGATTCTTCACCATCTGATGAGTATCAGATAGAAAAATACCTTTGCCCTTAATCAGATTGCAAGTTTATTAAAAGTTTATATTTCAGCTATTACTTCTAGATATCTGGGTGACTTTGTTATTGTATTAACAGCTCATGTGAATAGAATTAACTGAGTAATGTTAGAAAAATAACATTTACCTTTAAACTGTTGTATGATTTTATTTTTCTGATTTTTTTTAAGAGTTTGATGAGGGAAGATAGTTTGGCTTAATTTTCAAAGTGATTATTTTATTATTATTATTATTATTTTTTGGCTTTGCTGGGTCTCTGTTGTTGCTTGGGCTTTTCTCTAATTGTAGCACACCAGGACTGCTCCCTACTTGTGGTGTGTGGGCTTCTCACTGTGGTGACTTCTCTTGTTGCAGATCATAGGATCTAGGACACACAGGCTTCAATACAGGCTGTGGATGCAACACACAGGCTATGGATTCTGGGCTCTAGAGCACAGGCTTAAGAGGTGTGGTGCATGGGCTTAGTTGCTCCTTGGCATGTGGGATCCTCCCAGATAATGGATCAAACTCATTTCTCTTACATTTGCAAGTGAATTCATTACTACTGAGACCAGGGAAGTCCTAGATAAGTTAGCTTTTTTTTTAATGTATATATTTACCACATACATTAATTCACTCACATTATATATATTCAGTACTATATTTTGTGTAACTACTATGTGTGAGGCTATAGTTCAAGGTACAGAGCATATACTGGTGAATAAAACAGGGTTCTTTTCATCAATGGGACTTACATCTAGATTTTTTGTTTATTTTTGCTTTTATAAAGGATAGAAAACAAGTGGAAAAAAGAGTGATAGCATGTATTTTCAAGAAGCCAAAATGGAAGTAGAAAGATCACTAAGAAGAATTTTGTGCTAGGTCACAGCTGAAATAACTCTGGTAACAGTGAAGAAGGTAAGAAATGATTGGATGGAGTCTACTTTAGAAAGGTGTAGCTAACAGGACATGGTGGTGTATTACATAAAGATTTTGAAGGAAAGAACAAATTTGAAGATGGCCACTAGGTTTTTGACCTGAGAAACTGATTTAATGATAATGCCATTTACTGAGATGGAAAAGATGTCATGTAAAGGTTTTTAATTTAGACTTCTCTTTGGATACATTAACTGTGATATTTCTAAAGCATGCTAGTGATGCATTCAATCTTAAGTTCAGATGAAGAAGGATGAGTTGAAATGTAATGTATGAATGTTCGGTTGCTGAGGCTGAAGCTCCAATACTTTGGCCACCTAATGTGAAGAGCCAACTCACGGAAAAAACCCTGATGCTGGGAAAGATTGAAAGCAAAAGAAGGGAGTGACAGAGGATGAGATGGTTAGATAGCATCAATGACTCAGTGGATATGGATCTGAGCAAACTCGAGGAGATAGTGGAGGACAGAGGATCCTGGTGTCAACTAAAAACAATGTACAAGTTTCAGGTTAACTTTTATTTGGGGCAAAATGAGGACTGCATCCTGGGAGGCAGCATCTCAGATAGCTCTGAGAGACTGTTCCAAAGTGATAATAGGGGAAGGTCAATATATAAGGTTTTGGTGAAGGGGGAGTTCAATACTGTGGAGCACTCATTTTACAAAAGGTTTTTTGTTAGTCATGAGACTCTGATGTCACCATGAAGGGATTTAGCTCTTCTCTAGATATGAGGAGATGCAAGGATTGAGATCAGAAAATTTGTCCCTAAAAATATCCAACTATCTAAAGACCTGTCCCACCAGATTTCCTGGAGCACAGAGTGCCTCACTCTACCCTGAACTCCTTCAGGGGGTGTTGAAGGTCAAGAGCTATAGCAGCAGGGGGTCCAGTCTCTGCAGAGGCAGATGGCAATGCCTTTGCTGTTCCTTCATTGGCAATGCTCTTGATAAGTGCCAATTTGTAGTTGACACTGGCATCCTGCACTCCATGACATCACAAGGAGTTGGGCACAACTTAGCAACTGAACAACAACAAAAATGCTTGGAAAGCTACAAAACTCAATAAGATCAGTTAGAAAATGGAGCAGGAGAGAAAACAATCTCAAAACATGGGCTCCAAGCTACTGCAAAAATGCTCACGAGAGTGCTTTTAAATAAACCAACACACATTGGAAGGTAAAAGAGCAAAATAAAACCAACACACACACACACATACTCACACACCAGTTCACCCACACATTGCACACACTCTTACAAACATTTGCACACACACACACTGTCTCACACATTTGGAGGGAGGGGGATGGAAGAAGAGAACTACTGATAGTGCTGTATATTTAGGTAGTTTAAAGACATCATTTTGTTTAATTTTCATAAGAACAAGATGCATGAGAAATAAAGAACTCAACAATGATGACTGAGGAAATCTAGTTGCTGGAATATGGGTGAAATTAGGATGTACTGTTAACACAATTCATGTGACCAATGTACAGTGATGCCAAACAAACCTGAAACATTGGAGATTGGAGCAGAGAAAGGTTTATTGCAGGGCCATTCATGGAGACTGGTGGCTCAAGTTCCCCAAAGCCCTGAGAACTGTGAAGTGTTTTAGCAAAGCATTGTTTATTTCTCTTTTTTAAATTAGAGGATAACTACTTAACAATACCGTGATGGTTTTTGCCGTACCTCAACATGAATCGGCTATATCCCTTTCTTCCTGAACCTTCCTAGCACTTTTAAAGGCCAGGTGAGGGAGGGGGTCACAGGGTATTTGATCAGCTTGTCTCAAAGTGAAAAGTGAAAGTGAAAGTTGCTCAGTCGTGCCCGATTCTTTGCGACTCCACAGACTATACTGTCGATGGAATTCTCCAGGCCAGGCTACTGGAGTGGGTAGCCTTTCCCTTCTCCAGGGGATCTTCCCAACTCAAGGATCGAATCCCAGTCTCCCACATTGCAGGTCGATTCTTTACCAGCTGAGCCACAAAGGAAGCCCTCAGCTTGTCGAGGGAGTTTGCAGTTTCCTTGGTTCTGTCTCACCGCAGCAAAAATTTGAAGTGATGGACAGACCAGTGTTACAGCTCAGTTTTATTTGGCAAGCAAAGGAAAATGCATCCTGGAGGCATGAGGGCTGGCTGACTCAAAAGATGCAGAGACGAGAGGCCATAGGCTCAATTTTGGCTCCTCTTTTTATGTGTTTTTTCTCCTTCCCCTGAACATGCCCTACTTAAATTGGGTTAGCCAGGAGGGCTGTTTGTTTCATCTGAGGTTCTCACTCTTTTTCTCAGACCTTCCTTTGTTTTATTTTTACAGGTTTTTCCCTTCTTTGTCTTTTAGCCACATTATTTTGGACTCCTTTCCCTTATTCTAAAGTGAAAGTGAAAGTGAAGTCGCTCAGTCGTGTCCAACTCTTTGCGACCCCGTGGACTGTACCCCACCTGACTCCTCCATCCATGGGATTCTCCAGGCAAAAATACTGGAGTGGGTTGCCATTTCCTCCTCCAGGGGATCTTCCCAACCCAGGGATAGAACTCAGGTCTCCCGCATTGCAGGCAGACGCCTTAACCTCTGAGCCACCAGAGAAACCTCCCCTATGCTAGTGAAAAGTGAAAAAAGTGAAGTTGCTCAGTCGTGTCTGACTCTTTGCCTTATTCTAATTACCTAACAAATTCCTGAATGTTTCTCTGGTTGACTGATGATGAGGGAAGTTCAAAGGGGCTAATGTTATGAGTCCTCAGGTTCTGGAGGCCTGGGGGCTATATGCTCTTGTCGTCCAGTAGTTAACATTTGGTGGAGGTTTTAGCATCTGTAAAGCAAATCAGGTAAAGTTTTGCATTGAATATTGTTATCTAGGTACTTCAGAGAGGAGCTAAAGCAGAGGATATGGGGGAAGGCCTGCCACAGGAAGACCCCATTTGGTCCTGTTCAGTTACAATATTAAATGAATAAAATGCTCTAGATCTGGGGGAGAGTTTTCAGTTCTCCTCAACACTAAAAACATGTGGAATACAGTGTGAGGACTAGTACTTCCCTGGTGGCTCAGTGGTAAAGAATCTGCCTGCAATGCAAGGGCCACAGGAGATGCGGGTTCAGTTTCTGGGTTGGGAAGAACCCCTGGAGGAGGAAATGGCAACCCACTCCAGTATCCTTTCCTGGAGAATCCCATGGATAGAAGGGTCTGACTGGTTATAGTCCATGGGCTTGCAGATAGGCAGGTACGACTGAATCGACTTAGCACACATGTACACTGACTCACTTATAACATTGACCAAGGCAGTTTCAATAATATGATGGGGAGAGACGTTATATGAATAAGTTCAAGGGACTTCCCTGGTGGTCCCTGGCTAGACTTCATGCTCCCAGTGCAGGGGATGTGGGTTTGACCCACGTCCACTGAACTAGATCCCACAAGCTGCAACTAAAGAGTTTGCATGCTGTAAGGAAGATCAAAGATTCTGTGTGCTGCAACTAAGTCCTTGCATAGTAAAATATATACACATACGTATATGTGTTGCAGGAGGGAAAGAGATAATCACAGCTGCTGCTGCTGCTAAGTTGCTTTAGTCATGTCCAACTCTGTGTGACCCCATTGACAGCAGCCCACCAGGCTCCCCCGTCCCTGGGATTCTCAAAGCAAGAACACCGGAGTGGGTTGCCATTTCCTTCTCCAATGCATGAAAGTGAAAAGTGAAAGTGAAGCCACTCAGCCATGTCCAACTCTCAGCGACCCCATGGACTGCAGCCTACCAGGCTCCTCCGTCCATGGGATTTTCCAGGCAAGAGTACTGGAGTGTGGTGCCACAGAAGGATAAGTAATTGCATACTTGAGTAAATAATTGTTCGTAGGATTCAATACATAAATCCAGGATTCATTATTCTATATAAGAGAGGACAGTTCATCTATTGCAGTAGGAAAGAGTTAGGAATAGACAGGAAGAAAAGAGGAGAGGTGGAGATATAGATGGATAAGTAAATTGGGTGCTGTACAGATTAGAAAGCTTATTTCTGGTTTGTGAGTGAGAGGCAATGACTTTCATGAGAGTTCATGAAATTGTAAAGATTTTAGGAGAGTTAAATCTGCTTAGGAGCTATAATAGCCTTAGGAGAGATATTGAGCATGAGAGGTGACTAAGAGACTAGGAGCTAAAGATATATGCCTCATGGGATTAGTGCTAATTCTTTACCAAGAGAAAGCAGATAATCAGTCCTAATTATAGCTTCCTTCATGGGCCAGAGCTCCTAGGTGCTATGAATGGTGAGGTCCCCAATATAAAGCGAAGGGAGGCACATGTGGATGAGATTCAGAGGAGCTCTGCATTCATCATGCAACCTGGATCCAGCCTGAACTCAGTGAAGCTCCTTTAAATCCAGCTATGGGAGGTGAGGATTGGAACATTTCCTGCCATATCAAAAAATGAAGATGTCATAGCCATCACAATTCCAGCCCTCCAGGGCACTCAGGAAGGAGAATAATCCTTACATCAACAGCCATCAGGCTGCTTTCACTCCTTACAGAGAACCCTGAGAAACTCAGGATGTGAAAACATAGGACACTCTCCCCGGGTAGCTGAGATGACTATGAAAGGAATGACTTAGTGAGCTCAAAGTCTTGCATCTTCCCATACACAGAAAAGCACTATATTCCTTAACTTGAAATATCTTGTTTTCTTTAATTCACAATATTCTTTTGATGTTCAGATTACCTGCCCTTTGTTACAAACATATACTTCTATATAATCTGACTCCTTCCAACCTCTAGCCACCCTCTCCTACCCCCACCCCCCACCAGCCCCCTTGCCATCCACATCCCTGGAACAGTTCTCTCAGGGTCACTTGAGATGCTGTCTCCTAAGCTTGAAGTCCTAAAAATTCCCACCAAATAAAACAACTCTCATCTTTTAGATTGTGACTATTTTTTCAGTTGACAGAGGTATGGATGCTCATTGGGAAAGATAGTCTAAACTAAAGACTCTAGAGCTCAAATTTAATCATAGAATTCACTTTATGTGAGTCATCTAATCTATGGGAAAAAGTGTAAAAAAGACATACCAGTATCTAAAATAGGGATGGATTTCAAGTATTTTCTACTGCTGCAACTGTGGTTGGGATTATTAATCAATCAGTTGCTTTTAGATGGGTCTTTTGGAGTGGTGTACCTCCTGGCACTCCAATCAGCACCTGCTTATCAGTGTCAACAAGAAAAAAGAAAACTCCCCCTGTGACTCTCATCCTTCAGAAGACTTCTATTATGCTGTCTAATCAATTCAGTTCAGTCACTCAGTCATGTCCAATTCTTTGCGACCCCATGGACAGCAGCACGACAGGCCTCCCTGTGAGTTACCAACTCTTGGAGTTTGCTCAAACTCATGTCCATTGAGTAGTGATGCCATCCAACCATCTCATCCTCTGTCATCCACGTCTCTTCCTGCCTTCAATCTTGCCCAGCATCCAGATCTTTTCCAATGAGTCAGTTATTCGCATCAGGTGGCCAAGGTATTGGAGCTTCAGCTTCAGCATCAGTCCTTTCAAAGAATATTCAGGACTGATTTCCTTTAGGATTGACTGGTTGGATCTCCTAGCAGTCCAAGGGACTCTAGAGTCTTCTCCAACACCACAGTTCAAAAGCATCAATTCTTTGGTGCTCAGCTTTCTTTATAGTCCAACTCTCACATTCATACATGACTACTAGAAAAACTATAGCCTTGACTAAATGGACTATTGTTGGCAAAGTAATGTCTCTGCTTTTTATTATGCTGTCTAGGTTGGTCACAGCTTTTCTTCCAAGGAGCAAGAATCCTTTAATTTCATGGTTGCAGTCATCATCTGAAATGATTTTGGGGCCCCCCAAATAAAGTCTGTCAATGTTTCCATTGTTTCCCCATCTATTTGCCATAAAGTGACGGGACTGGATGCAATGATCTTAGTTTTCTGAATGTTAAGTTTTAAGCCAAACTTTTCACTCTCCTCCTTCACTTTCATCAAGAGGCTCCTTAGTTCCTCTTTGCTTTCTGCCATAAGAGTGGTGCCATCTGCATATCTGAGGTAATTGGTATTTCTCCCAGAAATCTTGATTCCAGCTTGTGCTTCCTCCAACCAGGCATTTCGCATGATGTACTCTGCAAATAAGTTGAATAAGCAGGGTGACAATATACATCCTTGACTTACTCCATTCCTGATGTGGAACTAGTCTGTTGTTCCATGTCCAGTTCTAACTGTTGCTTCTTGACCTGCATACAGATTTCTCAGGAGGTAGGTAAGGAGGTCTGGTATTCCTATCTCTTTAAGAATTTTCCACAGTTTGCTGCTGTCTAATAGACATGTCGAATTGAATAACCCCAAAATGAATGCCTGGTTTCCCCTCAACCCTAGCACCTCAACTTGCTTTTGTCATCTGAAAAAAAAAAAAAAAATGTACAGCCTAAAAATGTAGGTGGTTTAGTCGCTAAGTTGTGTCCAAACCTTGCAACCTCATGGATTGTAGCCTGCCAGGCTCTTCTATCCACAGAATTCTTCAGGCAAGAATACTGGAGTGGGTTGCCATTTCCTTCTCCAGGTTATCTTCCTGACCCAGGGATTGAACTCGGGTCTCCTGCATTGCAGGTGGATTGGAATTGAGTTTTATTATTCAGACTTGGTGAGAACTTAAACCTGGGGAACAGCCTCTCAGATGGCTCTGAGGGACTGCTCTGAAAAGATAAGGGAGGAGCCAGGATATATAGGTATTTTGTAGGAAAAAAAAAAAAAATAATAAAGAAACACCAGAAGATTACTGCTTAAGACAAATCAAACATCTCAAGTTAATAAATATATAATAGCACTTTTATACAGAAGATGAGATGGTTCAATGGCATCACGACTCAATGGACATGAGTTTGAGTAAACTCTGGGAGTTAGTGATGGACAGGGAGGCCTGGTGTTCTGCAGTCCGTGAGGTCACAAAGAGTTGGACACGACTGACTGACTGAACCGAACAGATGTATGGGAAGATGCATGTGCTCCCAGAAAACATTCCTTTGATAAGCATCTTAAGTATCTAGGGCCAGCATACTGTTCTTCGCATCCTGAATCCCCTCAGGGTGCATAGTCAGAATGACTGACTGCAGGGGCTGCTGGCTTGATGGCCAAAACATCTTTTGTTTACTAATAGAGTGGGTGATATTCTTTATCCATACTTTCAAAGCCCTTCTAATTTAAATAAATGACTCCTTGTTTTTGATTATATACCAAATCTAGAGATCAATTTACTCTCTGGTTCAATGTTTAAATTGAGACCATAATATTTTCCCTTTTGACTGCCTCCACCACAACTCCTGGGTCCACATCTTTGCTATCATGAGCCTAGATTTCTACCACTAGCCTCCCGATGTTTGTTCTGACGTCTCTGTAGACTCTTCCTGGCACAGAAATCAGAGGATCCTCCACAGGCAGGTTCATATCACTTCTCTACTCACAGTCCTCCCATGGATTCTCATCTCACCTCTTATACAAAAACCAAACACCTTCCCATGGCCTATCTGGCCTGCATGACTTGTGACCTCCTCTCCTCCCCCCTTTATTTATTTATTTTATTTCATTTATTTTGGCTTCACTGCTGGGCATGTGGGATTTCCCTGAGTAGGGATTGAACCAGTGACCCCTGAATTGGAAGCACAGAGTCTTAACCACTGGACTACCAGGGAAGTCCTGGCATCCCCTTTCTGACCTCAGCTAGGTTTCTCTCCTTTGCTCACAGAGGTCAGGTATCCTAGCCTTTCCTGTTCTTCCTTCTGCCAGGCACTGTTTTCCCCACCAGCTAGGAGAGCACAAGTTAAGCCTCTCCCTGTCTGTCTCAAATGTCACCCTCGTACCCTTTCCACTTATCCCTCAAACCCTCAAATCCTCTTAACCTCCTTTATACTTTCCCTAGATTTTATGATCATCTGATACACATTATATTTAGAATATTTTCCATCTATTGTCTGCCTTCCTTGCCCCCAAGTTATATGAATTCTATTCTAAGAAACCAGGAATTTTGATCAATATTCAGTCCCCAGCACCTAAAGGACCTCTTAGTTCATAGAAGATTCTCAAAAAATAAATGTAAGGACTAATGATTTTGTAAACCCCGATCTGAACAACATCCTTACCTGAGCAAGTCATTTTTGAAAATGCAATATGCTTGTGGAGTCCAGTGTGATCCAGTTTGCAATCATGGGAGTGAAAGAATTTCCTTTTGGAGGCAATTGTATAAGCCATCAGCTCCCTTGAGGGTGCTTTTATCAGCTCTGAAGGCAAGTTTTGCCATTCATCAGCTGTTTGCAGGAGGACTGAGCCAACTTCTCTGTGCTCTGCATCCACACGCCACCCCCCGGCTGCTCCCCCCTGAGAGATTTGCAGTTCCAGGAAGATCTTGCCTTCTGCAGCATGCCCTGCTAGCAGGCTGTGCCATCTGCAGCAGAAAAGGTTACGCTCAGTCACTTCTTATTTCAATATGCGTCTATGGCATCTATTTTTCTCTCTCACTTTTTTCTTCACTTGACCCAAGTTAATCCTCTCATTATCTGCCTCCCACTTGGATCAAATCCCGCTTCAGCTTCCGTTCTCCTTCTGGCCCTGCACTTGCCAGCCTCCCCAGGGACTTTGCAAGAGCCTGTATTTAAAGACCACTCTTTCAGTCCCAGACCCAATGGGCAGCCAAAGAACAAAGAAGAGTGAACTACTTTTCAAGGAAACAGCACTGCTGAGAGTCCCCCTTCTAAGAATGCTTCCTCTTGTCTGCAGAAATCTAAACCTAAGTATTAATGAAGAGAAGGAGCAAGGCCAGAACTAATATTTGTGGAAATATGCTTTGTGTCAGGAATGGGGCTGGGTGCATTTTTCATTATCTCAAATAATGGCTGTATGCAGCTCACAAATTAAGTAAAAATATCCCCATGTAAAATGTCCCATTTTAAAAAGGAAAAAGAACATGACAATCTCCTGTTCAAAACTGTTAGGTGGCTTACCATTGTTCACAGACTGAAATCCCAAGGCCCAACCATGGCCAGCTAGGGCCTGACCTTCTGCCCTATTCCATTTGCCACTCCCCACCCACCCATCCCTCTATCCAGCAATGGGACCTCACATGTTTTTGCAAAAACTAGCATCTATTCATTTACTGTTTCCTCTGCATTCTATGCTCTTCTCTTCTCCCTACTATAATCATTTGGTTCACAGTGTCCACTTAAAAAAGTGCACAACATGAGAGCTGTGAGTCAAGTTTTATTTGAAGCAAATCGAGGACAGTAGCCCGGGAAACAGCATTTCAGATAGCTCTGAGAAAATGCTTCAGAGAAGTCCAAGGGAGATCAGCATTTATGTGATTTTGGTGAAGGGGGAATGCATGCATCAAGTACATATTTTTTTGCAGAAGGTTTCTGCTAGTCCTGAGGAGCAGACATCACCATGAAGGACGTTTGTGTTTTTCTAGTTAAGAGGAGATACAAGAATTGGGCTCACACAATTGGTTCCTGAAAATATCCAAGGATCTGAAGACCTGTTCTGCCAGTTTTTCCCAATCACAGGGCGCCTTATTTTTGCTATCTTCCCTGAACTCCTTTCAGGGCATGTTGAAAATCAATAGCTATAGGTAGATGGCATGTGACTATGGCAAGTGCCCATTTGCAGTTGACAACAATCTTTCTTCTTCAAGGCCCTCAAGTGTCATCTTTCCAAAACGATCTTATCTGACCACTCTACAGGGTGACCTCCAAATCTGGAAACAGACCTGGAAAATGTAAAATCCATGGTTTATTGACGTTGAATTTCAACATAAGGTGAAATAATAATATTTGAATTACTAGTCTTTGCAATACCCTTGATGTTCAGTTGCATCTCTCCCCTCGGTTACTCTCTGTCCTGCTTTGCTATTCTACATTCTTTATATTTTCAGTGTATTTTTAAGTTATGTTCCCTGAGGGTATAGTCTAGTTATGTTTACTGCTAGCTCTCTGGAGTCTTAAAAAATGCTGGAATAGAATTGATACCAGATAAATATAGTTCAAGGAATGAAAGGAGCAAGTGGAAACATGGAAAATGTAAACAGTATGTTTCAGGTGGCAAAACTACTAAACAGTTTAAACAAAATTTGAAGCAAATTTTTATTCCAAAGCCTACACTTCTATTCCACCAAATTGAACTCTCTCTCTCTCTCTCTTTTTTTTTTTTCTGTTAACCCTGTGATCATTTAAACAGTAGAGGCACTAGGGGAATATGAAGAGGTATTCAGCACTGAACCTATGGCTAGATCATTCCCTGATGGCTCAGTGGGTAAAGAATCTGCCTGCAATTCAGGAGTCATAGGATCGATCATAGGTTCGATCCCTGAGTCAGGAAGATCTGAAGGAGGAAATGGCAACCCACTCTGATATTCTTGCCTGAAAATTCCCATGGACAGAGGAGCCTGTCAGACTACAGTCCTTGGCTTCACAAAGAGTCAGACATAATCTAGAAACCTACGTGCCACTATGGAGGGAAGAGACTCAATCTTGGAGGTCCCAGGGACCCATGTCTGTCACTCTCTCTTCCACTTCCCAACCCTTTTGAACCTGGGTAATTTTGTTGAGCTTCAATATCCCCAGCCACATAGTGAAATTAAGAGTAATCTGTAAAGTGATCATAATCTACATCCAGGCTCTGAGATGCAGAAAACATGGAATCCAATTCTGATATCCTGATCTTACCCTTAACCTTGGTCAAGTTATTTTAACTTGCTAACCTGGTAATTCAACTTGCTCACCACCAATGTTAATTTGGAGATTCAAAGAGTATCCTCATTATAGGGTAACTGTGAGTTTATCCATATAAATTTCTTAACCCAGGACTCAATAGATGCAAGTAATTGCTTGTTACTGCTAACTTTGTGTCTCTCCTCCTCCTCCTTCTTCACATTATTTTTATTATTACTAGATAGAGGTATAATTTATATCCATATATCATATATCATATCTGTATTTGTTTTTCTGCTGAATCCTAAAATGCCTATATGGTAATAAAATTAAGGAGACAAGAATAGATGGCAGATTCATTTAGAACAATTTTAAAAAATATAGACCTTGGAATAATTAATTTGACTGGTTGATGGAAGGGGTATTCAAAAGAGTAGATTAAGAAGGAAGCTACAATTTTGATCCTAGGTGCCTGGAAAAATGGATTTTGGATATAGTTTTTGGCTAATTATGCTAAAAATAAAATAAATAAGATATAGATATCAATAGGGTGAGGTTTATTTCTCTTTTATTTCTCAAACTGTATCTAACTTCTACTGTCTTTCCCCTTTCTTATTTTATAATCTCTCAAAAAATGTAGATTTTATGTCTCACTTTATGGATTTAATAAACATGCCCTTTTCAATAAAAGTCATTTCCAATATACAGTGCATTTGATGCCTGTGAGGGAAGTGGCTATCTCAACTTTACAGACATATGAGTCTGCCCATTAAGAAGAAATAACAGTTGCTGATCTGATTTGTGTGGTTAAAGGCAGGTGACTTTTGCGGTTTAGCTGAGATTTTTTAATGGCCAATTCAAGATTGTTTATTTCTTATGCATATTTTTAGCATGAAGGATGAAAATCTTATTCACTGGCTTCAAACTAGAAATTTGAAGGCCTCTTGAATTATGTTGCAGTTTTCCTGGTGGCTCAGAAGGTAAAGAATCTGCTTGAATTTCAAAAGACCCAGGTTCCATCCCTGGGTTGGGAAGATCCCCCAGAGAAGGGATTGACTACCCACTCCGGTATCTTGTCTGGAGAATCCCATGGACAGGGGAGCTTGGTGGGCTACAGTCCATGGGGCTGCAAAGAGTTGGACATGACTGACCGACTATTTTACAGGCTTATTTCTTTCTTGGAAATCACTACTTCTCCTTCAAGCTGTAAGAGAAGATGAAGTCCTCAAGTAAATTGGAATTGAATTGCTGTCCCCTGGCTCTTGTACAACATTCTCCCTACGACACAAATTTAGTCAACCAAGGGCTAGGTCCCAAACCCTAAAGCAACCTCCATGGTAATGATTTTGAAGTAAATAAAGACTTGGCTGGGACTGTGTCTAGACAGGGGTACATAACCAGCCTTGGCTATTTAAATGATTTCTGTCATCTTGATGGTTGTCCCAATCAAATCAATTGTGTGATGATCTACTTTAGTTGGCAAGGCAATTTGTAAGCTCAGCTCATCCAGACATTAGGATAATGCTATTGTTTTAGTAGATGCT
This sequence comes from Cervus canadensis, assembly GCF_019320065.1. Taxonomy (NCBI): domain Eukaryota; kingdom Metazoa; phylum Chordata; class Mammalia; order Artiodactyla; family Cervidae; genus Cervus; species Cervus canadensis. The sequence continues at coordinate 43,001,692 of NC_057411.1, read as the reverse complement.
TTTATTGAGGTAAAATCCACATGACTCAACAGTAGCTATTTTAAAGCATACAACTCAGGGTATTTAGTATGTCTATAATGTTGTGTAACTACCAACTCTTTCAATTTAGAGACATTTTTCTTCACTACAAGCAAGCTACCTATCCACCCCCTCCAGTCCTCACTCCCCTCTCAAGCCCCCCCACCAACCCCAGTCACCACTATGCTTTCTGTTTCTAGGGATTTGCCTATTCTGAATGCTTCACATAAATGAAATCATGCAATATGTGGTCTTTTGTACTTGGCTCTTTTCACTTGGAACATTGTCAAACTTCATCCATGTTGTAGCATGTTAGTACTCTCTTTAATCATAGATGAACAATATTTCATTATATAGATATACATTTTATTTATCCATTCATCAATGGGCATTTGATTTGTTTCTACACTTTGAATATCTTGAATAGAATCATGAGCAATTGCACACAATTATTTGCTTGAGTATCTGTTTTCAATTCACTGTAATGTCCCATAGGGTTTAACAGGGAAGGAGGACAGAGGGGATTGGGGAAGATGAACTAGAGTATATTGGCTGAGAGAACTTCCATATGCTCTCTAATTCACTTACATTTTTATTTACTTTTTTTCAAGACTACATTATTAGGATCTAGAGAGATCCTGCCATATACCAGGTGGTCTGTCAATATTCTTGGAATAAATGCTGTCTGCTTTACTTTTCTGTCTTGTGCTGCTAATATAGTGTTAGTCAAATAAAACTGCTCAGTTGTGTCCCACTCTTTTTGATACCATGGACAGTAGTCTGCCAAGATACTATGTCCATAGAATTCTCTAGGCAAGAATATTCAAGTGGTTTCCATCCCCTTCTCCAGGAGATCTTACTGTTTGAGCCACAAGGGAAGCCCTGTGCTGCTAGTATAATAGCTTTCCATTTTCCCTGAGACTTCCCTAGTGGTCCAGTGGTAAAGACTCCACGCTTCTGCTGCAGGAGGTGGGGGTTGGATCCCTGGTCTGGGAAATAAGATCCCACATGCCACATTTTGTGGCCAAAACAAAACAATCAAATAAAAAAAGACAACAACAACAAAATCTCATATTTAAAAAAAATCCCTAAATAGTTACGTTTCATTTAAAATGAGAAGACATGGTGTATCCAGAAAAAAAAAAAAAAAACAACACAAATTGCTTAAAATGGTCCCTTCTCTCTCTCTCTGTCTCTGTCTGTCTCTCTCTCTTTTATAACACACTTTATTAGGAGGCTTTCCATGGTGCTAGTGGTAAAGAATCCACCTACCAATGCAAGAAACTTGAGAGATGCAGGTTTGATCCCTGGGTCAGGAAGATTGCTTGGAGTAGGAAGTGGCAATCACTCCAGGATCCTGGCCTGGGAAATTCCATGGACATAAGAGCCTGGAGGGCTACAGTCCATGGGGCTGCAAAGAGTCAGACATGACTGAGGGACTGAACATGCTTTATTAGATCATCCACCACCTACTACTTTTTTATCTGAAGCTTGTTTTCTTCAAAAGTCACTGGTGTTATCTCTGAGGGATTCTCTTAACACTAAATAAAGAAGTGCTTTGACACACTTGAGAGAGAGATTTCCATATTTCCCGTTATTGTTAGTGATTCCCCTTGTTATTAGTCTGTTTTATGTCTCTCTGTCAATTATGTGTCACATGTTCTGAATTATACAAGCAAGATTCCACAGCAGTGCATATAACAATAGGAGAGTTACAGCATGCTGTTCTCATCCTGCAACTGATTTGTTATTTAAACTGAGTCCCGTGGAAAAAAAAAATCATTTATATTTTTCCTCTTAGTTTTATATTTTCCCCTGCATTCTTATGGCACTGAAAGACTTGTTTTGGAATGTGAGACTATTACTAAAGAAGAAAAATAGCTATAATATTTAAGTTCTCACAAAAATACTTCATTTCAAACTTGTTTTGCAATAAATAAATTCTTCCATAATAGTTGAAAACTGTGCTTGGTAATTCACTTGAGACATAGGAAATAATTAATGGTCTTTCTGCACATTGTACATACGGGTCTATTCTTCTTTTTTTTTTTTCCTCTAGTTCAAATACTAAGTCTAAAATTTAAAAGAGAATGAGACTGAATCTTATGACTTACAGATTCAGGACTCAGGGAACAGGTGTTCATCAAGCTGATTTTTTTTTTTTTAAACTAAAGTATAGCTTTTCTTAGCACCTATAGAAAAGCCAAGACTTGCATTTCAGACATCTGTAAAAGAATGATGGATTATGTCTCAAAATACTTTGTTCATTTGTTACAGAGTAAAAATAGACAATGATAATTAAAAAAAAAAAGTTTTAGATCTGTTTTTATAGAGGGTCCCACTGCTGAAGCTGAAATGGGTTAAGATGAATAAAAATTTATATATTTCAATGGCCTTGGCAAGTACAATATAGACTTTGATGATAAGTATTTAATTAGCAGAATGAATATGCTCAGATGCTAAATTTTCTGACCGAAGACCGTTCCTGTTTTCTCTGCTTCTCTTAGAAGAAGTTCAAGAAGTGTTTTATAAAGAAACAATCTGTCTCAAAACCACTAAGGGCATAAAGCTAAATTTCCACCTGTCAGCTTCCCTCTTCCACAATGAGATGCTTTGGTGAGTGTGGATGAAATTCACCTGCAGCCGCAGGTTCATCCAGGCCCTATACCAACCTTCCCCATCCTTGATGAATACTGAGGACCTTGCATACTCAGTTTGGATCCTAGAAGTTCTTTGGCTTCTTGACGTTCGTTACTTCCTCCTGCTTTTGTTTAGAATTGTTCATATGATTTTAAATTCCCCCTGGAAGATGGCAGATCCAGCTTGGAGAACTTTACAGAGAGGTTGTGAAGAGCAGGGACTTCAGTTTTAGACAGGAGGCATATGCTCTCAGACAGTTTTTCACAAAGTATGAAACATCTAATCCCTTGCTGCATACCACTTTCAGATTTTCTTATCAGTTAGTTGAAGGGTAAATTCATTATAATCCTGTGGTATCTATGATGTAGATATCCAGATACAAGATGGTATACTCCCTTGTAGGTCCATATGTATCCCATCCCTAATCACCTTAACCACTATTCCACTTATCTGCTACTGATTCAGAGAAGGCAATGGCACCCCACTCCAGTACTCTTGCCTGGAAAATCCCATGGATGGAGGAGCCTGGTAGGCTACAGTCCATGGGGTCACTAAGAGTCGGACACGACTGAATGACTTCACTTTCACTTTCCACTTTCATGCATTGGAGAAGGAAATGGCAACCCACTCCAGTGTTCTTGCCTGGAGACTCCCAGGGACGGTGGAGCCTGGTGGGCTGCCGTCTATGTGGTCACACGGAGTTGGACACGACTGAAGTGACTTAGCAGCAGCTACTGATTCAGTTGATGCTATCTCTTGTCCAAGTCCCTGTTGCTTCCTGATGAGTGTCTCTAAATTTAAAGCATCCTGACCCCAGTTTCTGAGGTCATAGTAAGTACTTCTGCAGAGCTGTTGCAGGCTGGCTCAGGGTCGTCAGAATCCCTACCGATGATCCTTTCAGAATAGCCATTCTTTCCAATTTGGTTGTATGTATGGCTCTTTCTATGACGGCTATTCCTGCCCAGTCATTTTGATGATCAGCTTTGTTTATATAACTTGTTTCCTGGTTGTTACCTCTTCTACCAACCCCTCTGCTCCAGGTTCTCATTCAATGTTTTTCAGGCCTCAGCCCGACTAAGGATCTAAATGTCCTTCTTTTTTTAATATTCGGTGTTATAACATCATACCTATCTGAGAAGGAAGTGGGCCATTTTCAATGTAATTGCCTTTCTTTGCTCTCAACCTCCTCTTTATTACTCCCTTCCCTCTTTTTTTTTTTTTAATCTCCATCTATTGCAGATGTATGTTGAATGAATAACGTGTGTCAAGTACTCTAAAAGACACTGGATAGATAAAATAGACAAAAAATAAATACACAAAATCATGCTTCCTATTATTGTGAGCTTTCTGGGAATCCAAAATCTTGTAGAGAGAGATGAAAAGAAATTTATCAAACACTTAGGCCACAAATGCAACACCCAGTATATGGAAACACAGGAGGTACTGGTGGCATTGTTTTTATAAGGAAAGGAGGTTAAGGAGAGCTGTGGAAATAGTTCTAACCACCCTGCTGTTGAACTGCCACCTACTGGGAAGAACAGAGACAATCCATAAGAGATGACAGCAATGTTCCAGAAAACCAAGTATGGTTACAACAGGTGCTGTGTATAAGGAAATCTTAATATACTGGCATGGATGAGAACTGTTACCTGAATACATACACTAGGCAATAGGTTGTAAGATCAACTTATCTTTTAACAAATTTCGAACATAATAATTTATCTGGAAAAAAGAAAGAAAGAAAGAAAAACACCCAGATAATTCATTTGAAAGGACTAGACAGAGAGCTTTGTTTCAGTTTGTGGGTTAAAGACTTCTGTTAGCAAAAAGTTGATATACACAAGTATCAACTAACAGAGGAGTGGCAGAAATGCCTTAACAAAATGTGCATGATTTATCAGTAGTTAAGAGAATTGTGCTGACAAGGTTTTCATAAGAAAAGGTAAGGCATGGCTTACCAATGGATATAGACATACAATTGCTACTTTGATACTGCCTGAGTGGCTGTTTGACAGCAAATTTAGGGAGGAAACACCATGTCTAGTTTACAGATGAGAAATTAAAAGCGAAACAGGGGAAGTGGTTTGCTAAAGGTCATAAAGCTATTCTGGAGCAGAAGCTAATTAGAACAGGCTCACTCACATAGCAGTTCAGTTATCTGTAAACATAACCAATAGCTTGGACTTTCTTTAGGTTTCCCGTTTAGAACTAGGGGGCCTCTTTAATTAACTCACATTTGTTTGTTTGTTTGTTTCACGCTTAGTTATATTCTTACTCAGTTATCCTCAAGTTCTTTGTACTCTCTCATATCTGTCTCTCCATGAACATATCTATCTTTTCCCATTCACTGTACAAATTAATCCTCAGAGCAGTACTGTGAAGTCAAGTAGAAAATACAGTATTTAATTTTTCCTGAAATGAGGAAAATGATGTCTAAAAATATTGAGTGACTTTTCCAAGGTCATCAGTTTTTAAGACAGATAAGGAAAAAGAAGTTTAATATTTTCACTGCCAAATGCGAAATTCTTTCAGAGATTCATTTGCAGTATTAAACTATGATTATGTCTTAGAAAATGTGATAACTTTTTAACTTTATACTTATACCAGCTTTAACTTAACAGAGAAATTAGGACTATAATACAAATGATCCCTGCATATCCATTATCCCCTCTATAATTTTCCTATTATTAATATCTTACATTAGTGGGAATTTGTTAGAATGCCATATTCTATTTAAACTCATGAAGCTCCTTTTGGTTTTGAACTTAATCAGAATTCAACATGACTTACTACTGACAGTGACCTTGACCACCTAACTGAGCTAGTGTTTGTGAGATTTCTCCACTGTAAGCTTATTTACTCCTGTTTTCCACCCTGTACTCTTTGCTAAGAAATCACTGAGGGTAACTCATCCTTAAGGAACTGAGTGTTTTGCTCCACTTTCTTAGAGTGGAATATCTCCATGAATTATTTGAAAAATCTGTGCAGAAATTTGTGTCTTCTTTCCTACGTATTTGTTTAGTCATTTATTTATATCAGTGTGGACTTACAGATATTTATTTTACATTTGGGCAATCCATATTTGGGCATTATTCTTGGTTTCCTTTAAAGTCAAGTTTAATTTAATTTCAAAATCACCCTTTGAGGGTATTTGTTGTTGTTGTTTAGACTCTCAGTCGTGTCCGACTCTTTGCGACCCCACGGACTGCAGCACACAAGGCTTCCTTGTCCTTCACCATCTCCCACAACTTGCTCAAACTCATGTCCATTGAGAGTCAGTGATGCCATCCAACCATCTCATCCTCTGTCGTCCCCTTCTCCTGCCTTCATACTTTCTCAGCATCAATATTTTTTCTAATGAGCCAGCTTTTGGCATTAGGTGGCCAAATGATCGGAGCTTCAGCTTCAGCATCAGTCCTTCCAATGAATATTCAGGATTTATTTCCTTTAGGATTGACTGGTTTGACCACCTTGCAGTCCAGGGGACTCTTTGTGGGGTATAGAGGCAATAAACTTATTTTTGTTTTCAGTTTTGTATTTTTCAACCTTCCTATATTTCTCTATGAGTTCCACGAGTGTTTTGTCTATTTCTTGGAATTTCCTACAGAGATAATCATGTCATCTGTGAATAAACATTGTTTGCTTCTTCCTTTTGTGGTTTAGTTGCTGAGCTGTGTCTGATTCTTGGCAATTCCATGGACTGTGGCCTTCCAGGCTCCTCTGTTTATGGGGTTTGACAGGCAAGAACATTGGGGTGGATTACCATTTCCTTCTCCAGGGGATCTTCCCCACCCAGGGATTGAACCTGGGTCTCCTGGGTTCAATTGGGTTGCAGTTGGGTTCTTTACCAACTGAGCTACCAGGGAAGTCTGTTTATTTTGTTTTCTCATCTTATTGTACTGGCAAGGACTTCCAGCATAGAATTAAACAGAAGTGATGAGAGAGGCTATTCTTACCTGGTTTCCAATCTTTGAAAGGATCTGATATGCCAACATTAAATAAGATATTATCTGTAGACTTTTTGTGGTGGTGATGGTTTAGTCATTAAATTGTGTCCAACTCTTGCAACCTCATGGACTGTAGGTGTTCTTAATCAAGTTAAAGAAGTTTCATTCTATTGTTACTTTACTGAAAGCTGTTTTTTTTTTTTTTCTTTTGCTTGTTTTTTCGCTTGTTTTTAACCATGGATGAGTACTGGATTTTGTCAATGTTTTGATTTTCATGTCAATTGACAGGGTCATCTGATAGGATAGATCAGATCCTGATGTAGCTAATTGCATTCATTGATTTCCAAATGTTGAAGCAACTTCACATACCTGGAGTAAAGCTGACTTGGTCATAGCATATACTTATATTTTGTATACTCTTGGATTCTAGTTGCTAACATTTGGGGGGAGATTTTGCATCTGTTCATGAGAGATATTGGTCTAGTCTGTTGTTTTCCTTTTTAGTTAACATCTTTATCTGGTCTTTATAAGGATATAACACTGTCCTCAGAGAACAAATTAGAAAGTATTCTCCCTAATTCAATTTTCTGGAATAGACTCTGGGGAATGTTTTTCCTTAAATATTGAGCATAATTTACTAATAAAAGCAGAGAGGTCAGATATATTTTGAAGTTTATTAATTATTAACTTAATTTCATTAATATATGTAGGCTTATTCATATTGTCTGCATCTTCTTATATGAATTTTGGCAATTTGTGTTTTAAGGAGTTGGTCCTTATTACTTAAGTTATCATGCTTGTGGACATAGAGTTGTTTGTAATATACTTTCTTTTCATTTACTGTCTAGCAGATCAACAGTGATGAGCACCTCTTTTGCTTTTGATATTGACAATTATTATCTCCTCTTTTTCTCTCCCCCCAGGTACCTTTGCTAGAATTTATAAATTTTATTGATCTTTTCAAGGAAACGACTTTCATTATGGTGATTTCCTTTACTGTTTTCCAACTTTTGGTTTCAGTGGTTTATGGGCTATAATTCAATATCTTTTCTTATAGTTGCTTTAAACTTAAATTACTTTTTCTATAATTTTTAATTTCAGTTTCAGAGAAATGATATGTGGAATTCTCAGAGTTGATTAGATTGCAAGTCAATGCTCAGTATTCAACTAAAGTATTCTGCCCTGCCATCAGTAAAGACCACAAGCCAAGTGTCAAAGCCTCTTCTAAATTTCTACAGAATATGTTATCTATTTTTTTGAGATGGATTACATATAAAATGTGATGGCAGTTTTCTGAAAGTGTGTAGTGTCTCTTTTATGAGACTGACCATTTCTCGACTGTAAGAAATTTTGTAAAATCATCTGCTGTTTCAACCACACCCAACATTGTGTTTAGAATATTAGAAGATACTCAGTAAACATTTATTCAGTGATTCTTGCTTATGTACTATGGTGACCTCAATATATAATAAATCAAACAGTGATCTTTTCAAATTAGAAGCAGCATGCCTGGTCAACTTATTTCTAAAGAAATAAATGGGGGTGGAGGAATGTTAATGATGACAGCAAGCTCATCAGAATGTTTCCTCTTCTAGAGTCATAGGAAACCTGGGGTAGGGTGATAAAGTCACCACACCTTTACCCAGTCAGATAGCAATAATTATTTTGATATGTAGCCAAGAGTTTGCTATGCTCCTTCTACCATGGTAAGACGCACCCTTGGTTATCTGGAGTGAATGTGGTTTCAAAGCTGACATCCATTTCCTTTGAGGATAAAACAGAACTAAAAACTCAGCAAAGGGAATATCAGGCCACACACAAAATCAATGGCTTTGGAAGCCAGAATAATCTGTTATTTTGGGGACTTGGAGGTTTTGTTTTGCTTTTAATTAGCATTGTCCTACCTGAATAGAAAAATAAGATCAAGTGAATTATTTATAATGTCCACATTTGGAAGTAGATAACTGATTTGCATTCACTCAATTCATTGCCTAATCTAAATGGAAAATAATCCTTATTTACACTAAATTTTTATTTAGTCTCTATTTTTCAAGAGGAACTAAAATGATACAGTAATGTAAATTTGCTTTCCTTGTAATTGTGTGAAATAAACCCAAGAGAATGTGGTTAATTGAATTGAGTTTATCAAGATATCATGATAAATCATGCAGCTGGTGAGCCAGAGTTCATGAAATCTTCCATTCAATCATCAATATTTTTCAAATTGGAAGTACTTTATTTCATTGGAAAGACTGATGCTGAAGCTGAAGCTCCAATACTTTGACCACCTAATGTGAAGAACAAATTCATTGGAGAAGACCTCAATACTGGGAAAGATGGAAGGCAAAAGAAGAAGGGGGTGGCAGAGTATGAGATGGTGAGGTAGAATCACTGACTCAATGGACCTGAATTTGAACAAACTCCAGGAGATAGTGGAGGACAGAGGAGCCTGGTGTGCTGCAGTCTATGGAGTTGCAGAGAGTCGCGAATGACTTAGTGACTGAATAAAAATAGCAATTTTTGAAGTGATTTATTCTGTGTCTGTCACAGGCGTATGTGTTTTACACTGGCTATACAGTTTAGCAAACAAGCAAACACAATGTAATGATGAGAAAGCTCTCCAAAGTAAAGGATACTAGAACATGGTAGTCAAAATTGTGCTCATCCTTTTAACCCTCAAGTTAATCCTTATTGAATTCCATGTATTATGCTTTTTCTTTCTTGTACTGTACTCAAGGATCATTATATAGACTGTCTGCTCAAGCATATTTGCATGAAGAAACAATTGAAAGAAGTGAATTTCATGATGTTATGAAATACTAATATTATTAAATACAATTAATTTAATTTAATATTACTAGATACAATTAAATAACTATGCTAAAGCTTTTGACTGTGTGGATCACAGCAAGCTGTGGAAAATCCTTAAAGAGATGGGAATACCAGACCATCTTACCTGACTCCTGTGAAAACTGCATGCAGGCCAAGAAGCAATAGTTAGAACTGGACATGGAACAACGGACTGTTTCCAAATTGGGAAAGGAGTATGTTAAGGCTGTATATTGTCACCCTGCTTATTTAACTTTCATGCAGAGTACATCATGTGAAATGCTGGGCTGGATGAGGCACAAGCTGGAATCAAGATTGCCGGGAGAAGTATCAATAACCTCAGCTGTGCAGATGACACCACCCTTATGGCAGAAAGTGAAGAGGAATTAAAGAGCTTCTTGATGAAGTTGAAAGAGGCAAGTGAAAAAAGCTGGCTTAAACTCAACATTCAAAAAATGAAGATCATGGCATCTGGTCCCATCACTCATGGCAAATAGATGGGGAAACAATGGAAAAAGTGACAGACTTTATTTTGGGGGGCTCCAAAATCACTACAGATGGTGACTGCAGCGCAGCCACAAAATTAAAAGATACTTTCTCCTTGGAAGAAAGGTTATGACAAACCTATACAGTATATCAAAAAGCATAGACATCACTTTATCAACAAAGCACTATATAGGTAAAGCTGTGGTTTTTCCAGTAGTCATGTATGGATGTAAGAATTGGACCATAAAGAAGGCTGAGCTCTGAAAAACTGATGCTTTTGAACTGTGGTGTTGGAGAAGACTCTTGAGAGTCCCTTGGACTGCAAGGAGATCCAACCAGTGCACCCTAAAGGAAATCAACACTGAATATCCATTAGCAAGACTGACACTGAAGCTGAAGCTCCAATAATTTAGCCACCTGATGCAAAGAGCCAACTCATTGGAAAAGACCCTGATGCTGGGAAAGATTGAAGGCAGGAGGAGAAGAGGGTGACAGAGGATGAGATGGTTGGATGGCATCACTGAGTCAATAGATATGAGTTTGATCAAGCTCCAAGAGATGGTGAAGGACAGAAAAGCCTGGTGTGCTGTAGTCCAGGGGGTGGCAAAGAGTCACACATGACTAAGCAACTGAACAAAACAAAACAAAACAGGATACTAATATTATAAATACAATTAAATAAGGATCTCTTCTACAAGGGAACTCTATTTTGGCAGTTCTCATGTAATCGGGCATGAACTGTCATATAGATCAGCACAAAGGTTGAGGAAACCCAAAAAAAGATAACCAGTAAGCCTAAAGGCAGTGAGATAAAGTTATAAAAGAAAAGTTGATATCTGAATTGGGTTTTAGAGATTAGTAAGAGTTCACCAGATGAAAACTAGGTAATGACATTCTCAGTATTTGAATTAGAATGTGAAAAATTTTGAAGTAAGATATGTATTTCAGTGCATACAGGGACTAGTCAATATTCCTGTGTACATAGGATGAATGTATATCTGAGACTGTCAAAAAATATGATTGGAGAGATATGCTATGAAAGTTTGGTTTTTGAATTGTTGTATAATACCTGGCATGTGACAAATGGTTAATAAATAATTTATAAGTGAATTACTGTAATTTCATGTAATGAGGACCCAATAGAAAGTTTAATTAAAGCTGAAAAAGGAGAACCTATGAGTTGAGTATGGGGCCAAGATACTAAACCAAGAAGAATTTATGGGCCCAACCAAGTGGATTGTCTTTTATTGAGGGGAAGGGGAATGTTGGAATCATACACATTCCAGAGTGCTATTTTCAAAGGATAAAATTAGCAAGAGGTCTGCATATAAAGCAGATATATACTGACTTCAGTCTATACCATAAAGCAACAGTAATCAAAATCGTATGGTACTAAACCCAAAATAGACACATAAATCAATGGAACAGAATAAGAAGACCAGAAATAAATCACACATTTATGGTCAATTAATCTACAACAAAGGAGGCGATGATATGCAGTGGTAAAGACATAGTCTCTTTAATAAGTGGTACTGGGAAAACTGAGCACTTACATGTAAAAGAATTAAATTAGAACCTTCTCCCACACTATATACAAAAATAAACTCAAAGTGAGTTAAAGAACTAAATGTAAGACCAGAAAGCATAAAACTCATAGACCAAAACACAGACAGGCAAAGCAAAGTTTAATCTAAATCATAACTTTTTTTTTTGGATCTGTCTCCTAAGGCAAAGGAAGCAAAAACAAAAATAAATAAATGGAACTTAATTAAATGTAAAAGCTTTGGCACATCAAAATAAACCACTGCCAAAATGAAAAAATAAAAAAAACCTACAGAATGGAAGAAAATATTTGCAAATGATATGGTCAATAAGAGGTTAATAACTAAATGTATTTTGGGTATACCTTGAATTACAACAAAAGCATTCATTGGAAAATGTATATACATTCCAGTGTTCATAGCAGCATTACTTACAATAGACTCGATATGCAAGGAGGTCAAACCAGTTAATCCTAAAGGAAATCAACTCTGAATATTCATTGGAAGGACTGATGTTATAACTCTAATACTTTGGCCACCAGATGCAAAGAGCCACTCAGTGGAAAAGACTGTGAGGCTGGAGGAGATTGAAGGCAAAATGAGAAGAGGGCAGCAGAGGATGAGACGGTTAGACATCATCACCGTCTCAACGGATGTGAGTCTGGGAGACAGTGAAGAACAGGAAAGCCTGGCGTGCTGCAGCCCATGGGGTCAAATAGAGTTGGACATGACCTAGTGATTGAACCACAACAGATAAGGAAGCAACCTAAGTGTCCAACAACAGACGAATGCATAAGGAAGATGTGACATATGTATGTGACATATATATGTGTATATATACAGTGCACTGCTACTCAGACATTTAAAAAATGAAATCATGCCATTTGTGAGGACATGGATGAAAGTATTATGCTTAGCAAAATAAGCTAGACAGAAAATGACGACTATATTTTGACACATATGTGGAATCTGAAAAACAGAACAAAAGAGTGAATATAACAAAACAGAAACTGACTCACAGATACAGAGAACAAACTAGTGTTTATCAATGGCGAGAGGGATGGGGAAGGGGCAAGATAGACTACCATCTCAGGTAAACTACCAAGTATAAAATAAATCACAAGAATATATTATACAGCCCAGGAAATATAGAAACTATTTCATAACTTCAAATGCAGAATAAGTTATAAAAATTCTGAATCATTATGTTATATATTTGAGACTAATATAATTTATAAATCAACTATGAATCAATAAAAAAATAATTAAAACCAAATGTATCCCCAGTTGTATACAAATAAAACAGAGGACTTCAGAGAAATCACAAATATTCATTAAGTGATTTTACAAATAAATTATTTATTACTTAATATGCTTCTAGTTAAGTAAGAGCCAACTTGGAAATTTTGCTTTGTGTCTCTATTCTGCTTTCTCATTATAATTAAAATTTGGTTTTGCAGAGCATTGCCTCTGGTTATTCTCACTTGATAACAGCTGTAAACATCAGCAGTTCTCACCATGCAAAGATGACCTGCCTCCTGCAGAGAGGTGTTCCCAGACTTTAGGAGATCAAACAAAATGATTGTCACATCAGTCATTACAATCATGCTCATCGGAGTCCTCATTTTCTCTCAATGTTTGAGGTAATTCCATTCAGAGGATACACGGTGGTGTAGAATTCAGAACTGAGTTGGGATCAAAGGGTTACCTTTAGTTAAAACACACAATAATTGAGTTTTTGTTTGGTTTTCTGTTGCTAGATTTTTTTTCCCCCTGAAATTCCTAGGTAACAAGGCATAGAAACTAGGTGGTTCAGCCCTGATAAGCATATGTATTTTAGACCACGTGGATGACAAGAACTTCAGAGTGTCTCTACTCACCATGTATTCTGTGAGTCACCTAGTAAGCACTGCAAACTCACCACGCCGAGTACTCCACTGGACTTGCAGGTCCAGTGAAAGACACACCCCTGCTCTTAAGGAACTATCGGGCTGATGAGAAACAAGTGACATCAGAAAATAAGAACTATGATAGAAATAGAAGCACAGAAGATGGACAATCATGTACCTGGGGGCCTCTGACCTTCTTGACAATTACTGAATAATATCAAATCAACAGAAGTTCACATCTAGAGATTCCTTCATGTGAAAAAACAATTCTTTCTGACCATTAACTCAGGAGGGAAAAGATTTACATTGGTTGCTAAATGGTAAGCTTGAACAGATCCATTATGTGTATATTATGAATATGCATCTATTTATATGAATGTAACAGCTTATCTTTTCATTTTGACTTTGGTTCTGTATAAAAGGTCAAGATTCTCTTCCCATTTGCCCTCTCTTAAAAGCTTTCAAAAGTGACCTGCTGAAAGGTGGGCTGTAGAATGGAAAAGCTCAGTTGTTTAGAATTTATAAACGCACGGAAATAGACTTCAAGCTTTTGTTGCAGCACTCTGCGACACAGAAATGTAGACGTGCAAAGAAGAGAAATGTGGCACTCAGAGGACATTTTCAACTTATCTGAGGCAATTTTTAAAGTTTATTTTAAAGAAGTGGAAACTACTCATAATAGCATTGATAATGGGCCCAAGGACTTGAGAAACAAAATAGGCCTAAATTCAGTCTTGGGGTGCATGGCAAGAATGGGAGGATTCCGCCCCACATTTGCTGTTTCTTTTCAAGTAGAAGGGATCCTTAATAGAAGATGCCTGTCTCCTCTTTGACTCTCCACCTCCCTTCCTTGAGAGATGGGCTGCATATCTGTGCTATGCAGGTAGAAGCGAGGACAAGGCATCCAGAGAGAGAACGTCCTTTGACTCTGGAGCTGGCATACTTGAGTATAGCATGGGCTTTGGCTGTGCACTGAGTTCACTAGAGAGACCAGCCGCGTTGAGAACAGATGTCACCACCCCATCATTGCCTGGAGAAAGGACATCACCCCTTCATCATTGCCCAGAGGAGGGACTTCATCACTCTCTCACTGCCCGGAGAACAGACTTCACTATGCTGCCATTGCCTGAATGAGAATGGAAAGCCTACATCCAAAGTTAAGTACTAGGAAAACCTCTTCACTGATGTTGTCTCTATTAGTAATAACAGTAACACTTTGGTCTCTTAACAGAGGTGTGCTGCTGCATGTCCAACAACCAAGGGAAAAGCAAACCCACAAGAAGCCCAGATCTCTGGCATCTGCAAAGTTGGTTCTGTGCTATAAATTACTACATCTGGGTTTATTTCAAGCTACTACCCTGAACATCATTGAATAAGGAATTGAATAAGGAATTGAGGAAAGATGTATATAATCAGATCTTGTGAACTGGCACACAATGGATTCCACTCAGACCTGTCTACAAATTAAGTTATTATATTACCTTATTTCTCAAAAATGTGCAGAACCTAGTTATACAAGAAGGATTTATTTACCAGCCACCCTCAAATATCAATATTCAGGTTTCCTTATTTCCAGGTATGTGTGTTGTGTTTTATATGCCATCATCCTGTCACTTGGAAACTAGAATTCTACTACTCATTACATAAACAAATGCATACCCAATTTATATGTGTATGTATATAATTTATATGTGTACATATGGACATATTTGTGTATATATATATGTGTGTGTGTGTGTGTATGTGTGTGTGTATACATACATATGTATATATATATATGGGCTTCCAGGTGATGCTAGTGGTAAAGAATCCTGCCTGCCAATGCAGGTGATGTAAGACACTTGAGTTTGATCCCTAGGCTGGGAAGATCCCCTAGAGAATCCCACGGACAGAGGAGCCTGGTGGGCTACAGTCCATGGAGTCACAAAGAGTTGGACACAACTGAGCGACTGAGCACACAAATACACATGCAGTGTGTATGTTGTAGTAGCAGTTGTACAAGTATACACACTCGTCAAAGCTTATGGAAAACTTAAAATGAGTGAATTTGATTTTATGTAAAATTTACTCAATAAAGAAAACTTTTAAAAAGTTAATGTATTTACTTGTAGCAAATGTAATCAAAATATAGGTAGTTGTTTATATCAGATACAGAAAACCAATGAGCTAACAGTAGTTGATTGTTTCATTCTTCCAAATCTTCACCATTGTTAACTCCATGTTTTTCCTATGTGACTCAGGATTCCTTCACTAATGCTATTGTTGTTCAGTCACTAAGCCATATTTGACTCTTTGTGACTTCACGGACTGCAGCACGCCAGACTTCCCTGTCCTTCACTAGCTCCCGGAGTTTGCTCAAGCTCATGTCCATTGAGTCAGTGATGCCATCCAACCATCTCATCCTCTGCCATTTCCTTCTCCTGCCCTCAATCTTTCCCAACATCAGGTTCTTTTCCAGTGAGTCAGCTCTTCTCATCAGGTGGCCAAATATTGGAACTTCAGTTTCAACTTCAGCAAATTAATTTCTTCCAAAGAATATTCAGGGTTGATTTCCTTTAGGATTGACTAGTTTGATTTCCTTGCTGTCCAAGGGACTCTCAAGAATCTTACCTAACACCACAGTTTGAAAGCACCAATTCTTTGGTACTCAGTTTTCTTTATGGTCTAAATCTCACATCTGTACATGACTAATGGCAAAACCATAGCTTTGACTATATGGACCTTTGTTTGCAATATGATATCTCTGTTTTTTAATACACTGTTTAGTGTTGTCATAGCTTTTCTTCTGAGGAGCAAGCGTCTTTTAATTTTATGGGAGCAGTCACTGTCTGCAGTGATTCTGGAGCCCAAGAAAATAAAATCTGCCACTTTTTCCACTTTTTATCCCATCCGTTTGACATGAAGTGATGGGCCTGGATTCCATGATCTTAGTTTTTTTGAATGTTGAATTTTAAGCCAGGTTTTTCACTCTCCTCTTTCACCTTCATCCTCTTTGCTTTCTGCCATATCTGCATATCTAAGGTTGTTGATATTTCTCCTGGCCATCTTGATTCCTGCTTGTGATTCATCCAGTCCAGCATGTAACTGATGTTGAGTACCTATTTAAATTTAAAATAAATACAGGAAATAAATAAAAATTTCAGAGCACATTGCCAATAAAATTGCTATCAAAACATAAACCAAACAGGCAGATTTTGTCCTATTTATAGGCAGCAGTCTTCTTTGAGTTATAAAATACTCCTCTGATTCCTGAACTGGTATATTCTAATGCAACTAAAGTATAACTAAACTGGTATAGTTTAAAGCAACTAAAGTTTGTCCTTGGCAGTACATATCAAACAGAGAAAAGTTGTATTAGGTTTATAGTTAAGATATTACTTTGACATTGAACGTTCTTTGTGGACTGGATCTCAATTAACTTCTTGAACTCTGGCACCTTACTTGATCATCTCCCTTTTCTATTTTAAGTGGAAATTTTAAAATATTTTCCCCCAGAATTATGACTTCTGTTTATATCTTTTTTCCTTGGGCTATAGTCCCAAATTAATAGATATCTGGTAAAATATATCTTCATCACTTGAATTGCAGAAATTATATCCATTTGGCTTCTAGTTATATACACAGACACACACATTTCAGATTTTCAGTCTGGTGCATGGTATTAAGGTATGTTATAAGACACTTTTATATAATCTAAAATATAGATGTAGACTTATCTATCACTGAATATCATTACCTTACAAAGTGAATTCACTAAGTTGTTTCCAACTCTTCGCAACCCCATGAACTGTAGCCTACCAGGCTCCTCCATCTATGGGATTTTCCAGGCTAGAATACTGGGGTGGGTTGCCATTTCCTTCTCCAGGGGATCTTCCCAACCCAGGGATTGAACCCAGGTCTCCTGCATTGCAGGAGGCGCTTTACCGTCTGAGCCACCAGGGAAGCTCGCTATTTTAATATGATATTTTTATATCATATTTTAATAATGTAAATGTAAACTCCAGAACTAAACACATAATAGACACATTTCTTCCTACATAGGCATATGTGATTTAAGAAAGTAATTTACATCATATTTTCACCATCTACATGCAAATGAGTGTGACCCACTTCTTAATTACCCTATGAGAGGCTATGCATTCCTACCAACAAGCTGAAAACATTTCTGAAACTATTCTCTTTGAAAATTGCCTTTAGGGCTTACTTTTCCTATATTAACCAGTATCAACTTTTGGCAAAGTCTTGGTCCTTTGAGAGTTAACTTAACATCTCAAAACTGCCAAAAGCATGTAAAACCAAAACTAATGAAGATGACTGGTGAAGAAGGTGAAGACACAAATTGGAATCAATTACTCAGTGTGACTATGCCATAACGAGGCTGTACTTTTCTCTGTGGCTTCTAGCCTATGTCTGAACCCAGGCTCAAATGCAAAGTAAAAACTTGGTTTGAGAACATGCATATGAAATCTTTTCCTAATTGCCTACCTGAGTTACACAAAATAATATATAAATATTGGCAGCACGTTTGCTCTTGTTACTTTTATTCCTCTCATAGAACTGGGCTTCCCTTATGGCTTAGCTGGTAAAGAATCCTCTTGCAATGCTGAAGACCTGGGTTTGATCCCTGGGAGAAGGGAAAGGCTATCCACTCCAGTACTCTGGCCTAGAGAATTCCGTGGACTGTATAGTCCTTGGAGTCGCAAAGAGCTGGACACAATTGAGTTACTTTCACTTTCACATGGGAAGTCCCTATTTAATACCAATGGAATGCGGTAATTCTCCATCTTTGAAACATATAGCAAAAACTTTCTATAATACTTCCATGGAATTGCATATTTAAGACTTTGTTTAATCTACCTGTGAAGTGGGCACATGACTCCTGGTTCATGAGTGTTTGGTGAAGATTAAACAATAAAGCATGTAAAGTCTATTACAATATCTGGGAAAAATATGTGTACAACAAATGTTAACAATTTTCCCACCCTTCGCTTCTCCTCCTAACTAATACAATACTTGGGGTATTCTAACTTGTTAAATTATGTTGCTAATCCAGCAAGTCATAAATGCTATAAAATCCCCCCCCCCAAAAAAATTGCAGCTGATTTTAACCCATCAAAGCAGAAATGCCAAGGATTTTAGGGGATATTCATATGCCACACATGTCACTTTTTGTTCTAATACAGGAAACTCTTCAGTCTTATGTGATGAATTCAAACAAAATGTCTCAACTTGAAGCAAAATATTTTTTATTGAGTTAGAATTGACATACAATATTATATTAGATTCAGACACAGAATATAATGATTCAACATGGGTGTACATTTCCAGATGATCATCACATAAGTCTGGCTGCCATCTGTCGCCATACACGGTTAATACAATATTACTGGCTACATTTCCCATAATATACTTGACATTTCCATGATGTTTTTATTTTATAACTGGAAATTTGTACTTCTGGATCCCTTTCACTCATTCCGTCCCCCCAACCTCACTCCTTTCTGGCAACCATCAATCTGTTCTTGTCTATGAGTCTGGGTTTCATCTTGCTTCGTTTGTTTGTTTTTTTGTTTGTTGTTTTTTTTTTTTTTAAATTCTGCATATAAGTCAGCCAGAGGAGGACAAAAACTGCATGATTTCACTGTATGAAGCAAACCATTCTGTCGCATTTTCATCGTTTTACAATTTCTGTAGGTGATGACAAAACACTGAAGAGGATGGGGCATTTTAGACAAGCACATTTCCGCAGACATATTTCAGATTGATTGATTGCAAGGAGATTATATCTGTTTTCTTTTTTCTTTTCTAATTTTGGGCAAAACAGAGAACCCTGGTACCCGAAATATATAGAAAGGCTTTTCAAACAGTATTTATTTTTGGCTCCCAGAGAGCTCAGCTGTGAAGGAAGGTGCTGAAATGCTGGTGATGTAGTTTCAGTTGAGTGTGTGCCTGAGCTGAGGTTACAGCCCAGAGGAGCCCCAGCTTCAGTGGGCCCCCACTTAGAAGAAAGGTGGGCCCCCTCCACGCTGTGAAGTGGCTTCACACTGTGAACACAAAAGCAGAATGAGCGTGTTTGGACGAACCTGCCAGTCTGAACTGCATTTTCTTACACAGGGCCCATAATAGGCATGGAAATGTCTCCAACCAGACTGTTCTGCAGATAACAGATGACATCCCTCCTCTGGAGATGCAGCTTTCTTGAATGAATCATTTAATTACATAGTGTTTCTTCTTTTTTTTTTTTGTCAGTGGGAGGTGTGGTTTGGAGGTGTCTTTTGAAGAAAGTGGACCAGAACCTGTCATTAACTAGAAAGCATTCTGAGAATTCCTCGGCAGATGCAATGATTGCACACCATGATTTGCATTTCCAGGGAGAAGTTAGAATGACCCTATCAGACTCCTGCAGAACAGACCTCCCCCGCTCAGTTTAAATTTTGTATCCTTGTTCGTAGGTGTGAGAGGAGTGTCTGATATGTTCAGCCATCACATCATCGGTTCTACATCTTTGAGGGAGACATCTAATCCATTACCTTAGGTGACATTTTGCACTACGGTTCCTGGAATTATTTCTGACACCATTGAAAAGTTTGTCTGGAGTGAAGTATGGGAAGGAGAGATGCCTTAAGAGCCAACAGCACAATACTTCAGAGATAATGTAGTGTTTCCTTAGCAAAACTCACTGACAAATATTTGATATAGAAAGTGTGTCTTCAGGCCAAGCCTCAGATGGTCTGGACTAAAGCTAAGGAGAACTTAGTCGTTTTGCACAGAAATATAGGTTTTCTATACGTAGTCATGTACGGATGTGAGAATGGGACCATAAAGAAGACTGAGTGCTGAGGAATTGGTGCTTTTGAACTGTGGTGTTGGAGAAGACTCTTGAGAGTCCCTTGGACTGCAAGGAGATCAAATCAGTCAATCCTAGAGGAAATCAAACCTGAAAATTCATTGAAAGGACTGATGCTGGAGCTGAAACTCCAATACTCTGGTCACCTGATGCGAAGAACTGACTCATTGGAAAAGACCCTGATGCTGGGAAAAAGTGAAGACAGGAGGAGAAGGGGATGACAGAGGATGGCATCTCTGACTCAGTGGACTTTAGTTTGAGCAAGCTCAGGAGTTGGTGATGGACAGAGAAGCCTGGCATGCTACAGTCCATGGGGTCGCAAAGAGTCAGACACGACTGAGTGACTGAACTGAACTGAACTGAACTGACAGACAGTCCAGGTAGGAAGAGGTATGGATTCTCATAAATAAAGAGATGCAAGAGTTTCTAATAGAAACAAATGACCAGCTTCCAGATAAGAGGCAGGGACTCTGGAAGATAATCTGTCCAAGGAATAAAACTTTGGACTGGCTTATTTGAAGTGAATTGATAATTATTATAAACTATTTGTTGATTGTCTCTTTAGTATTTCCTTGTTCACATGAACCCCCTAATTCAGTCAACTTCTACTTAGAAGAATGACCGTGTCCGAGCGGTGCCTTGAGGAAATAAAGACCAAGGATTTTTGTTTGTTTGCTTATTAGTTTGTCCATTTGTTCATTTTGTTTCTCATTAATATTTGGTACATAAAAGGAAACAACCAAAAGAAACAAGATAAGAGATTTGAATGGAAGGGGAATATTAGATTAATAAGAAATTCTGAGAAATGCAAGTTCATGGAAGAACCTCCCAAAATATTGGGAAGTGGGTGAATAACCTAGGTTGTCCATAAGGTTTTTGTATATAATTCATTTTTATTTAGATGTTGTTATTTAGTATAAACCCCAAATCTTGAAGGCTTGGGGACTGCTTAGATTGTAATTGAAATCTTCACACTCTGGATTTTTAGAGATATTTTGTTTAATTAGCTGTATGTATTTCTTTGGATAGAAGCATGGATTTTCAGAGTTTACACATAAAATCCATACTCCTAAGTGTTGTGCATGAGACCTGTGGACCCAAACTACTTCTCACTCGCTTTTGCTGTTTTTCCCTATAAGACTTTTCAGCAAACATATTTCCAAAAGAAAATATTTCCCAAACTTGACCTGGACTAGAAACAATTTTTAGGAGTGGGTCATGAAAGAACATCATTCTGGAGAAGAGAAATAATCTTTCTGAATGATGTAGTTCAGAGAATCCTCCTTCTGTTCTTAGTCACTTAGTCATATCCATCTCTTTGCAACCCCATGGGCTTAGCCCTTCAGGCTCCTCTGCCCATGGGATTCTTCAGGCAAGAATGCTAGAGTGGATTGCCATGCCTTCTTCCAGGGATCTTCACAACCCAGGGATCAAACCCACATCTCCCACACTGCAGACAGATTCTTTTTACTGTCTGAGCCACTAAGGAAGCCCAAAAATACTGGAGAAGGTAGCTTGTTCTTCTTCAAGGGATCTGGATCCCGACCCAGGAATCAAACCAGTGTCTCCTACATTGCAGGCAGATTGGACAGTACCATTAAAGATAATGGAAGTCTTTTTCCTTAGAGGTTTTATCATTTTATTTTGTTCATTTGGCTTTTCAGCATGATTTCTGAGAAGGTTAGCTGTAAAAATTATGGAAATAAATTTGACTCAACTTAATATGGAATACTAGTGAATGAAGCCTTCCACCTGACTGCAGACTAACAAAGCAAATAGATACTAGATTAAAGTGCAATACTTTGTGTTTCCATTTGCCTAACAAATATTTATTGAATTTAGCAATTATTTACTAAATTTCAAATATACACTGAGCGCACTACTATATCCTTGGGTTACAGTAATAAACAGTGCAGGTTTTGTTTGATTTTTTCCTCCTTTTTGCAAAGTAAGTAGGTATTAGGCATCACATCTATAACTACCAGCATGGGAAATATCATATAAAGGATTTTAAGTGGTGCTATCAAATTTCCAACGTCCGGTGAATCATAGAAAAAGCAAGGGAATTCCAAAAAATCATCTGCTTCTACTTCTTTGACTATGTTAAAGCCTTTAACTGTGTGGATCAAAACTGTGGAAAATTTTTAAAGAGATAGGAACACTAGACCACTTTATCTGTATTCTGAGAAACCTGTATGCTGGCCCAGAAGCAAGAGTTAGAACTGGACATGGAACAATGGACCAGTTCAAAATATTGAAAGTAGTACATCAAGGCTCTATATTGTCACCCTATGTATTTAACTTATATGCAGAGTGCATCATGAAAAATGCCAGACTGGATGAAGCACAAGCTGGAATCAAGATTGCCAGGAGAAACACCAGCAACCTCAGATGTGCAGATGATACCACTCTATGGCAGAAAGTGAAAAGGAACTAAAGAGCCTCATGATGAGGGTGAAAGAAGAGAGTGAAACAGATGACTTAAAATTCAGCTTTCCAGAAAAAACAAGATCATGGCATCCAGTCCCATTACTTTATGACAAATAGATGGGGAAAAGGTGGGAAAATTGACAGATTTTATTTCCTTGGGCTCCAAAATCACTGCGGATGGTGACTGTAGCCTCAAAATTAAAAGATGCTTGCTCCTTGGAAGAAAAGCTATGACAAACCTAGACAGTATCTTAAGAAACAGAGACAGCACTTTGCTTGCAAAGTCCATATAGTCAAAACTGTGGTTTTCCCAGTAGTCATGTATGGATGTGAGAGTTGGACCATAAAGAAGACTGAGCACTGAAGAATTAATGCTTTCAAATTGTGGGGCTGGAGAAGGTTCTTGAGCATCCCTTGGACTGCAGGGTCAAACCAGTCAATCCTAAAGGAAATCAACCCTGAGTATTATTGGAAGGACTGTTGCTGAAACTGAAGCTCCAATAATTTGGCCACCTGATGGTAAGAGCCAATTAATTGGAAAAGATTTCAATGCTGGGAAAGGTTGAGGGCAAGAGGAGTAGGGAGCAACAGGATGAGATGATGGATGGCACCACTGAGTCAGTAAGCATGAGTCTGAGCACACTTTTGGAGACAGTGAAGGACAGAGGAGCCTGGCCTTCTGTAGTTCACGGGGTTGCAAAGAGTTGGACGTGACTTAGAGACTGGAAAACAACAACAAAGCAGATTATATGTATGAAATTTAGAGTCACTTTCAATATCAGTTATTTGCTGGCTGTGCCAGCATAGGAAGTTCTTTCAGGAATAAATCTGTTATACATTATACACAAAAGTGCAGCTCCAGGGGTCCTACAGTAACATAAGCATGTAGTGTGAACCTCAGCATTATAAACACATGAATAACAAAGGAGAAATAACATTAAACATGTAAGGAACCAACAACTAGAAAATTATTTTGGATGTAATACTGAATTGTAAAAGAAGAATCAGATCACATCAACATCTATTCAAAATAGGATATCTGTCCTATTAGGGATATACTTGAAGTGGAAATGGTTTAGAAGAGAGGACTGTTCTGAAGGGTGTTCTGTGAATCCATCAAGAATCTTACCCAAGGGAAGTGGAAATTATAAGAAGAACTCCTGGTGAGCTTGCCACAGGTTCTCAAGAGATAGCGAAATATAGGGCTACCCTTTGATTCTGGATTTGCTTAGTGGTTCAGTCATGTCTTACTCTTTGCAACCTCTTGGACGGTCATCTTCTGATATCACAGAAAAAGGTAGAATAACACAATCAAGATGCACTTCCCCATGTGCTTTTGGCATAAAGAGCTAGTTAGGAAAGAAAAAAAAAAAAGTATTGATTGAATCAAGGATACTGCAGCTGAGATTCTAAGCAGAGACCTCTTTGAAATCCACAAAAGTACTTAATGGGAGAAAAAAACATCACAGGGACATTCGATACCTTAGGAGCACAGATGCTGGCTGACCACCCTGTCAGTCATTTCCCTTCCAATTACCTGTCCCTCTGAAACTACAAGGAATAGCAATTGAATAGTATGAGGTGGAAGAGAAAGAAAGAAGAAATCAGCTTTCACCCACAGCAGACTACCAAGGCTAAATCAGACCCAGGGTTTTCAACTGGTGAAGAGTCTTGAATGTTTTTTATTGCATTAGACCAAACCAGAGTTATTTGATGAGTCAACCAGAGTGGATTTGTCATGCCAAAAAAGGATAGAAAGATGTGAATCATCAGCAAAATTGTGGAATATTTCTAAAGCTTCAAACAGAAATAAAGGACCATCCCAGAGAGTGGAATTGAAAGGATGATGTAAAAAAGACCAAAGCTACATTTTATATATAATCTGAGGCCCAGCTTGACAATAAAACAAGTTATACATACATTCCTCACATTTGGGCTCATTTGGATCCTAATTTTCATCTTTGAGTAGTGAAAAATTAGTTCAATGTTGGATACATACTGGTCACAGGATACATTTTCAATAAATGAAGAAATGTTCCCCCTGCGTGTGTGTGTGTGTGTGTGTGTGTGTGTGTGTGTGTGTGTTAGCTAATGTAGTTTTTAGGGTAGAAAGGTGCTGGAAAAAATACCCTGGCTGACCTTAAAATAGGCTAAAGACATGACCTTACCAGTTGGGAAGCTGGAAAGGGAAATTTTCCCAGCTATCAGCATGATGAAGTGCTAAACCCAGTAGGGTTCAGAAGTCTAACAGAATGACATTTCTTACACTCGATCAGCACCTGTGAGTGGATATTTAACTACCAAGCTAATCACAAAGGGTTTACATCATCAGAATGAATGAGGAATTAAAACACTTGACTGAATCAAGGGAAATTTTTCAAAGTTACGTGCCATAGGCTATTGATCTCTCAGCGGCTCATTAAACACCTGAAGCAAACATCTCCCTGAGCCATGAGGGCAGCGGATGGAAGCACAGAGATTTACAGATGGAGCAGGATGTGATCCGTCAGCATCCTGTCTCTCCTTGTCCACCCCCACTCTCATCCTGGTTCCCTTTTCCGTAGTTGATGTGCTTGTCCCTCCTATCTTCTTAGAAGGTCTCATAGTGATTGATGAAGCCTGATAAATATAAGGATGTCTAGCACAGGGGTTAAAAAATCATGTAACTTGGACTTCCCTGATGATCTTGGGGTTAAGACTTTGTCTTCCAAAGCAGGGTGTGGTGGTTAAATCTCTGGCTGAGGAGCAGAAGCCATTATCTAACAAAGTAAATAAAGACTTTAAAAATGGTGCACATCAAACAAAAAACTTAAAAAAAAAAAGGAAATCATATAACATGATGGCTCCTTTTCCTAAAGCTGTATTTGACCAGAGCAAATCCTGAATCAGGAGTCAATGTATACTTTCCATAAACCAGATACCTACTATGACTCTCCACACTCCCCCATCTTTAAATTCCATAGTAAATCATGTCTTATGTGGAAAATCACCCACAGAAACCCTGTCTCTTAGCCATATATTAACTGTTGCTCATTGCGTAAAGGAGCTTCTTTAAGATACATGGAAATATAAAAGGAAAGGAAAACTGATACTTAAGCAAGAATAGAAGTTAAACATTATCTTGAAAGTTGATGGAAAAATCAAAATCATCTAAGAATGTTTCAAGTATAAGAAACTAACATCGAATCTCCTAATTAAATTACTTCCAGTGCATGGAAGTAAAAATCAGTCTGTCAATGCAGGAGATGTGGGTTTGATCCCTAGATTGGGAGGATCCTCTGGAGCAAGAAATGGCAACACACTCTAGTACTCTTGACTGAGAAATCCCATGGACAGAGGAGCCTGGTGTGCTGCAGTCCCCGGGGTCTCAAAGAGCTGGGTATGACTGAGTGAATAAGAAACAATGACAGTGACAAAGGAAACTAGTGCATGGAAGATCAATAGATAGCTAGACACATAGATAAGCATTTATCTTTTAACGAATGTATATGTTAATTTATTCCTTTCCCCTGGATCATTTACCAGTTTAACATATATTTATTAGCTATCTATTTATTACATTTTTGAATATATTTAACATATATTTATTATCTATCTGTCAGCAAATGCAGTATGTAACTGAGGAGAGAAGGTAAATATGAGACAGGCCAAAACTTGAGAGATCCCAGCCTTTGGGAGATGACACGTGAACACAGACTCATAAGATCTGTAAGCTGAGCTCTGATGGAGGCACTCTGCTTTCCGGGGAATCTCAGCAGAAGGGTTGCCAAGGCTGGAGGGCAAGATGGACTGAATTGTGTCTCACTCCCCAAATCCATATGTTGAACTCCTAACTCTCAAGACCTCAGAATGTCACTGTGTTTGAGTTGGGGGTCTTTTAAGGGGTAATTTAGGTAAAACGGAGGAGGAAATGGCAACCTACTCCAATATTCTTGCCAGGGAAATCCCATGGACGAGAAGCCGGGTGGGGTATTGTCCATGGGGTGGCAAAGAGTCAGCCACAACTGAGTGCACATGGACAAACACATACACAAGGGAAAATGGGGTCATTAGGGCGTCTGTAATCCAGTAAAAATGATATCCTTATAAGAAGAGGAATTAAGAACCAACATGCGCAGAGGGAAGACCACGTGAGGCCAGAGAGAAGGCAGCCATGTACAACCTAACTGAATTTGCCGTACACATGAAACTTAAAAAACGTTGTAAATCAACTATGAAAGTGAAAGTTTTAGTCACTCAGTCACATCCCACTCTTTGGATCCCATGGACTGTAGCCTCTGTCCAGGCAAGAATACTGGAATGGGTAGCTATTCCCTTCTCCAGGGGATCTTCCCAACCCAGGAACTAAACCTGGGTATCCACACTGCAGGCAGAGCCTTTACCATCTGAGCTGCCAGTCACGCAGAGCTGTGCTGAGTGCTCAGTCACTCAGTTGTGTCCCACGCTTTGCGACCCCATGAACTGCAGCACACCAGGCAGTCCTGTCCTCCACCATCTCCCAGAACATGCTCAAACTCACGTCCACTGAGTGGGTGATGCCATCCAATCATCTCATCCTCTTGTCCTCCCTTTCTCCTCCTGCCTTCGGTCTTTCCCAGCATCAGGGTCTTGTCTAATAAGTCAGCTCTTTATATCATGTGGCCAAGGATTGGAGCTTCAGCTTCAGCAACAGTCCTTCAAAAGAATATTCAGGACTAATCTCCTTTAGGATGGACTGGTTGGATCTCCTTGCAGTCCAAGGGAGAACTCTCAAGAGTCTTCTCCAACACCACAGTTCAAAAGCATCAATTCTTCAGTGCTCAGCTTTCTTTATAGTCCGATTCTCATATCCATACATGACCACTGGAAAAACCATAGCTTTGACTAGATGGACATTTGTCGACAGAGTAGTGTCTCACTCAGCTTTTAAATATGCTGTCTAGGTTTGTCATAGCTTTTTTCCCAAGGAAGAAGGTTTTTTTTTTTTTCTTTTTTCTAATTTTGTGGCTGCAGTCACCATCTGCAGTGATTTTGCAACCCTAGAAAATAAAGTCTCTGTTTCCATTGTTTCCCCATCTATTTGCCATGAAGTGATGGGACCAGATGCCATGATCTTAGTTTCCTAAATACTGAGTTTTAAGCCAGCTTTTTCACTGTCCTTTTCCACCTTCATCAAGAGGCTCTTTAGTTCCTTTTTTCTTTCTGGCATAAGGGTGGTGTCATCTGTGTATCTGAGGTTATTGATATTTCTCCCACAAATCTTGATTACAGCTTGTGCTTCATCTAGCCCACCATTTTGCCTTATGTACTCTGCATATAAGTTAAATAAGCGGGGTGACAATATGTAGTCTTGATATACTCCTTTCCCAATTTGGAATCAGTTCATTGTTCCATGTCCGGTTCTAACTGTTGCTTCTTGATCTGCATACAGGTTTCTCAGGAGGCATGTAAGGTGGTCTGGTATTCCCATCTCTTTAGGAATTTTCCATAGTTTGCTGTGATCCATATAGTCAAAGACTTTAGCATAGTCAATAAGACAGATTTTTTTTAATTCCTTTGCTTTTTCTATGATCCAGGGGATGTTGTCAATTTGATCTCTGGTTCCTCTGCCTTTTCTAAATTCAGTTTGAACATCTGGGAGTTTTTGGTTCACGTACTGTTTAAACCTAGCTTGGAGAATTTCGAGCATTACTTTGCTAGTGTGTGAGATGAGTGCAATTGTGCGGTAGTTTGAATATTCTTTGGTATTTCCTTGCTTTGGGATTGGAAAGAAAACTGACCTTTTCCAGTCCCGTGGCCACTGCTGAGTTTTCCAAATTTGCTGATATGAGCCACCAGGAAAGCCCCTAAAAAAGAATTCTAGAGTGAGTAGCCATTTCCTTCTCTAAGGGATCTTCCCAACCAAAGGATGGAACCCAGGTCTCTTGCATTGCAAGAAGATTCTTTGCCATCAGATAAAGCAAAGCAAAACTCAAAGTGTATCTGACTGGAGGACAGAATCAGAATATACATAGCAAGATGAATCTGGGCTTTCAGCAGGCTTCAGGTCCTAGATCATAGTAAATGGTTGGTTAATAAGAGCCACTGACTTCCTAGCAAAAAAAAAAAAGAAAAGTGGCCCTACAGAGCTGAGGTTGACATACTGGCAAAGTTGTATTTTACCCTCTGCTTCATCTTTGGACATTATGATCACTCTCTGCTTTGTGACTCATTACTAATCTCACCTATAATGGGGAAAGCCACACGTTAGAAACCAGGAAAAAGCCACTTTTGCAAAAGGGCATTAATTTATTAGCAGAGATTCTGACGGGTTCTAGAAGGACTGATCACCACAGATGGAGACAAGTCGCTTGAGGAAGTATACATCAACATTGGTCTGTGTCTTTTTTTCCTCATGATTTCAAATTTATAATAGAATTAATACAATTTATCACCAGAGATTGATGGCATTTCAAAAGCAATGAGTAACCACAGGGGTGAAACATTTTAGTAGAGATATGAACACAGCCATTAGTTAAAACAAGAAATATTCTTTAAACTATGAGATAGATGACTGGATAAGTGAACAGAATTCAACTATTGGCTTATAATATTCAATAATACAACTGAGATTGCAATGTTTTATACAGCAAGATTTGATCATAATAAGGAAGAAGCCTTACCATCTTGAAAGAAGAAGCTTTAAATAATGGTTAAATCCATGAATTACAGAACCACACACTCATTTAAAATTGTATCTCTACTGTATATTTGTTGTTTAATCTTTGGAAAGTAACACAGCCTCTTTGTGCTTTAATTTGCTCATATTTAAAGTCATTTTAAGAATGATGATAATAGTGTTATGGAATGTGCCAGCCACTGTAATGAATGTTATGTATACAAGTATTATCTTGTTTAATCTTCCGTGCAGTTCAGTCACTCAGTTGTGTCCGACTTTTTGCGACCCCATGGCCTGCAGCATGGCAGGCTTCCCTATCCATCACCAACTCCCAGAGCTTACTCAAACTCATGTCCATTGGGTCGGTGATGCCATCCAACCATCTTATTCTCTGTCGTCCTCTTCTCCTGCCTGCAGTCTTTCCCAGCATCGGGGTCTTTTCTAATGAGTCAGTTCTTCACATCAGGTGGCCAAAGTATTGGCGTTTCAGCATCAGTCCTTCCAATGAATACTCAGGACTGATTTCCTTTAGGATTGACTGGTTTGATCTCCTTGCTGTCCAAGGGACTCTCAAGAGTCTTCTCCAAAGCCACAGTTCAAAAGCATTAATTCTTGGGTGCTCTTGAACAATCCTCAGAACAACTTACAAATACAAGCATTATCATTAACCTCATTTTATTCATTAGGACACTGAGACAGAGAGTGGTTACTTAACCACTCCAAAGTCCCATCTCTGGTAGTGACAAAGCTGAGATGTGAACCCAGACAATCTCTCTCCAGTGTCTCTATTTTCATTATAATCTACTGGTTCCATAAGATTATTAGTACTATTATTATAAAAATTCTTACTATAGGTACACACTCTCTGCTCAATTAACTTACTGAATACCTAGTTATTTTTGCACATATCTGATCTCACCTTATCCTGAGTCTTAAGCAGTCTGTCTCTTGAACCAGACCTCAGTTCCACTGTTCCTATCAGGGACTCTGGCTGGCACCTTCTTCCTATAGTGGCTCAGTTCCTTTCCAGAACTGCTTCCAGCCAGATTCCCTCTCAAATCTAGATTTTGATGCCTGGGCAGTGTTTCCTTGATCAGTTCTTTGGTCTTATCTTCAGGACATCTTCAAATTGATCTTTGTCTTCCCTTGAAGTTCCTTCTCATGGGATCAATTTCACCCTTAACTCTGGACTTGCTTCTTGCCCACTGGCACTAAATGACTCTTCCGACTACAAATGGCTTTCTTCCCCCTCCTCCCTTGATGTGGATCTTCACACTTTCAGACATGATAAGGGAGACCAGAATTTATAAAAGTAGGTGTAATATAGTGTATGAGGGCCTGGACTTTGGAGAAAGAAGCCTTCAGTTTGAACTTGACTCTATCATTCATTAAGTATGTGACCTCAGATGAAGTCCTTTGACATCTCTAGACTTAGGTAACCGTGTGGGTGACACCGGCTCCTCTCTCTTAGTGTTGCCTTGAAGATTAAAAGAAGCAACATGTGCAAAGCCCTGGGTATAGATCACAGTACTTGGTAATACTCAGTAAAGTGCTATTTTAAGATAATAATATTTTAATTTTGCTTAAGGTAATGTAGCTACATTGTCGGAAGTATTAGATACATAAGCAACAAATGGTAAGACTTAGATGCTCATAAATTTTTCCTGCTTGACATCAACAAGAGGTCTTAATTACCTGCTAAATGGGTTTCCTAAGTTGATATCCCCTTATCTCTTTTACTCCATAGCCATCCACTCCACCATACTTTATATTTCAGTAATGGTGAATTATATTCTTCCTCAAAAAATATCATATGCCTTTGCATTTACATAATGTGTTCCTTAAACCTGGACTCCCCCATCCATTCATTTCCCCACTTGGAAAGGTTCTACTAAACCTTATGAATCCAACTCAAATAAAGATCTCTCTCCAGCCTCTCTGAGCTTCCAGATTCACAGTCCTCCAACTGAAGCGGAACAAATGTTACTTTTTGTGCAACTCATGGGCCTTGAAAGTGCATCCAGTAGCATGCTTGTTCTGATAAATGTATGTGTTTATGTTGTTGTTGAGTTGCTAAGTCATGTCCTACTCTTTGTGACTCGTGGACTGTAGCCTGCCAGGCTCCTCTGTCCATGGGATTTCCCAGGCAGGAATACTGGAGTGGATTGTTATTTCCTTCTGGGATTTTCACCACCCAGAGATCGAACTCTTGTCCCCTGTTTTGGGAAGCAGATTCTTTACCACTGAGCCACCAGAGAAGCCCACTTATACATTTACAGTGATAACTGTATCCTTCCAGGTTTCACCTAGATTCTGAGCTCTTTATTCCATCACTGGTATATCGTCAGGGCCTAGTAAAGATTCCTGATACTTATCAGGAGTCTAAGCTTTGAATGGATACAAGAGAACTTTGATGATAGCAGTAAATCAGAACATTTTTTTTTAAGTCATTCTCTACCAAATTCCTGTAGTTGCTACCAGAGATCACAAATAGAGGGCTTTCTCTCTATATTTTCAGCAATTAGTTTCTACATTATCTGGTTTGCCAGTGGACACATATTACATATTAAGCATATATTTGATCTTTATATGGAGCTTCCCTGGTAGCTTAGATGGTAAAGAATCGGCCTGCAACGCAGGAGACTCGGGATCGATCCCTGGGTTTGGAAAATCCTTTGGAAAAGGGAATGAAAACCCACTCCAGTATTCTTGCCTGGAGAATTCCATGGACAGAGGAGCCTGGTGGGCTATAGTTCATGGGGTTGCAAAGAGTAGGACACAACTGAATGACTAACATCTCTTAAAAAAACCTTGTTCAGTTCAGTTCAGTTGCTCAGTCATGTCAAACTCTTTGCAACCCCATGGACTGCAGCACGCCAGGCCTCCCTGTCCATCATCAACTCCATGAGTTTCAAAAAACCTTGATCTTCATGTACCTAACGTCAATTTCCTTGTATAAACTGCTACATTTGGCATAAATAATACCCTGGATTTCCTTCCTAACATTCAGCACTATGAAGTAGAAGGAATATGTGCTTGTTAGCTTCATGGACTCTAGGTACTTATTTTACTACTTCTTTTCTCTGAGAAAGTTTTTCTCCATCTTTAAAGAGAGTATATAATCCCAATTTACAAGGCTTTGTTAAAAATTAAAAGTTATAATATTGCACAGTAATATGCAGGATTTAATCACTAAATAAGCAGACAATATAACTGCTACTAATTATTGATTACTATTGGCATACTATTGTGATATATGGTATCTCTATGTATTTATCTATTATCAAGAGAGAAAGAGAAAAATAAACAGAGAGAGAGGAGATCAGTAGAAAAATTACTGGGGATTTAAAATGTACTGATAATATTTGTTAGATAATCAGGTAAGTTGGAAACTTAGGAGAACATAGATTAGTGGGCATTCATAAGGAAAATAAAAAGTAATGGGCGGGGATAGCTTAGTATTGCATTCCATTCATGATAAGAGTAGGGTGACAACATAGTTGAAGTTCAACCAAATAGTCAAACTGAGTTGTTTTGGCTAAAATTCAACATCCTCATGATAATGAGAACACAATAAGAAAAACCACAAGTTAACTAGGAAGCAAACTAAGAAGAAGTGAATCCACATACTTTTGTCTTAAGCAGTCATATAAAAAGAAATAAAGAAAGGGTTTGTGTAATGAACCAAGAACGAGAATTTTGTATTCAGTGACTTCTTAGGCACTCCATTCTGACAAAAACATTTCTTCCCTGTTCTTGATATTTTCTTCCTTTAGAAGAAAACCCTAAGTGACATAATGCCCTGGCTTCTTTCCACCTCTTTACCAGTGGGTTAAACATAGTTGTCCATCTTGCGCACTGCACAAATCTAGGGACACCGTTCACATTGTACCCTCTTTCAACAGACCCAGTGGAATAATTTAGCACACACAGCAGGTGCAAATGTTCTCTGATGCATGTCTTCATCTCTCCTTATCCTTGGGCTGGGGAAATAACTTTTCTCACTGCAGCTTGGCCTGGTAGGCTTAGTTTCTCTCCTTATCATCTTGAGGAGGAGCTGTTCCTCGAATACACGTTTCTCCTGGTTGCTTGTTCCTTCTTGCTGTAACCTGTACAGAGTCTGCTTCCTTGTAGGGTGACCAGTGCATACCATGCTGAGTTGCTCAGTCATGTCCAACTCTTTGCAAGTCTGTGTATCATAGCCCTCCAGACTCCTCTGTCCATGAAATTTTCCCGGCAAATTCCTGGAGTGGGTTGCCATGTCTTGGTCCAGGGAATCTTCCTGACCCAAGGATTGAACCCTCACCTCTTGCTTCTCCTACATTGGCAGGTAGGTGCCTTACCACTGTGCCACCTGGGAAGCCATAAGTATGGCTAATTCTGATGTTCAGGGTTAGGAAGTCCAGTTGCTCATACACATAAACCTTGTCCTCCCACCAACTCTTTATTATTATTGAAGGGAATATTTTGGCTCATTTTGCTATTTATTTCTCAGTTAGTTTCTGACCCAGGTCATAGCAAAGAGGAGTATTGTTTATTTAGCTCCTTCCAAGTAAAACTAATGTGGGAACTATGGGCCTTGAGAATTGAGCAAGGTGTAAAATTTTGTAGAACAAATTACACATGAAATGATTTGGGCTTTGGGTATGATTTGAACAGATGGCTGTAAGCTTTGTTAGTAATTTCCTAAGCAAGACCATGTTGACTTTTCTTTTAAATCCTAGTGATTTGCAACCTGTATGGCACAACAGCTGATTTTTCAGTTGCAGAATTAGCTTCATGAATGTGTGGCTCGGGTATATGATGCTGAACCTTTGCTGTATTTTGATTTTAGCAGGTTGCTGCCACAGTCACAGGGTAGTGGCTAGAACGGCCCACGTGCAAGAGTCTTCCCAAACTTCAATAAATGTGTAGACTGCTTCAGCATGCAGCTTAGCGATCTTGTCCTATACTTGGTTTATATGTGTGAAGAGCAGAGACCATGGTTCTTAAGGGCTGTCCTCAGAAGCTTTGTTATGAAGGGGAAGCAAGAATTGATGGGAAAGAGCAGACTGTCATTACAGAACTTTCTGACATTGGTACTTAAAGAATATGTCCTGTATTTGGTCTGAAATGGGATAAATTGTGAGCTTTACAGAGCACAAAAAACCTTCTGGCTGGTTGTAAATTGTTCACATCAGCTCTAGGAAGGAGAATGCATTGTTGTTGTTGTCTAGTCACTAAGTCCTGTTCAACTCTTTCCAATTCTATAGACTGTAGCCCGCCAGGCTCCTCTCTCCATAGGATTTCCCAGGCAAGAAGACTGGAGTGGGTAGCCATTTCCTTATTCAGGGGATTTTCCCATCCCCAGGGATTGAACCCACATCTCCTGCATTGTAGGCAGATTCTTTACTGTCTGCACCACCAGAGAAGCACCATTGCTGTGGTAAATAGTGCCAAAATTAACCCCTTGCTGAGAGACTTTCCCAATTGAGTTTTAATTCCAAGTCTTAGATATCAGAAAATTGATATAAACCACCTGGTATCCCAGTAAGACCCAACTGAGACCACCATATTCTTTCAGGATAATGTCTCTGCTGTGGTCTTTAGTAACACACCCAAAAATTGCCTTGAAAGTAATTTTTTTTCTGAGAAAACTCTTTTAGGAGCAATGATTGCTTTGCTTTTTCCAGTTCTGAGATATGATACCAGTGCTGTGATAATTTTGTTTTTCATAACTCCTGGGAATCTTTAAGATAATGAGGAATATCAGTGACTCAGTGTTGAACAAATACAAGTCTGAGGCCATAGAGGAAATATTTTCCTTCTAGTGAGAAAGAAACTAATCTTTAAGTTAAAAGGACACTGTCCCTACCAACATTCCAAGAACTCTTTCAGCTGAGGCTGAATGGACTAAAAATTGAGAAGTACTTTATATTCTTTGGAATTTTAAATCATGAGAATAAGAAAAATGGACTTGGAACCTTAATTCTATGAAACTTTAATATATCTGGACTTTAACTTGCAAAGAATTTAATATCCCTATTTTAATATTTCCCAAGTAATAGTAACAGCATTTATATTCAAATGTGTACCACCTCTTTTTTGACATTTTGTTATTGGAGTATACTTATGTCATCAATCATGCTCAAAACAGATCTCATAGCAGACTATGCTAAGTGATGTGTTTTGGGGAAAATGTAGACTGGAAAATCAACTAGAGATTAAATTTTCAACCTTGTTGTTTTAAGTAATGAGCTCTTCTGACCCATTTTAGAGCCTTTGGGCAGCAGATTTCAGGGAAGTCAGCCTTGATCACAGTACTCCTGAAGGTTGCTCCAAAATGAAGTGTTGACATTGGGGGAGGGGCCCACACAGGTCAGGGAAGAACTGGCTTGTTAAACTTTTACTCTTCTTCCTGGGCAGGGAAAACAGCACTAGGAGAGCAAAATGTAGGGGAAGGCAGAAGGGAAATTCTTTCCCCTGTTCCTCATGGCTCCTTCCTTGTGGAGCAAGATTAGTTAGTCAAACACTCCTAGCTTTTCTCTGTTCCATTACTCATTACATTGTGGAGAAATTAATGACTAATCTTGGAGTAATTTGGGAAATAAAAAGAACTGTCCCTACTTGACACAACTCCTCCTTTTCCTTTTGGAAGTGTATAAGTTCTTTTTCTGATCTTTTTGGTCATAGTTTGCACAGTTTTTTTGTGTTTTTTTTCTCCCCAGGAGTGGAGGTTTGTAGGGGCCTAGTGATACCTGTCCATGGAAGACTAAGTCTTTTTAATTTGGTTGTCATTCAGTCACTAAGTCATGTCCGACTCTTTGCGACTCCATGGACTGTAGCACTCCAGGCTTCCCTGTATTTCACCATCCCCTGGAGTCTGCACAAACTCAGGTCCATTGAGTCAGTGATGTTATACCATCGTATCCTCTGTCATCCCCTTCTCTTCGTGGCTTCCATCTTTCCCAGCATCACAGCTACCGCGTCATGTCAAAAGGGCTTGCATAATTCATTGAAGCTATGAGCCATGCCATGTGGGGCCACCCAAGATGGACGGGTCATAGTGGAGAGTTCTGACAGAAGGAGGTCCACTGAAGGAGGGAAGGGCAAACCTCTCCAGTATTCTTGCCTTGAGAACCCCATGAACAGTATTCTAATTTGGGGAAAGAGTCAATACCAGCGAGTGTACCCACCAGGAACTGCACCCTCCAAACTGTGATGTGTCAATAGTAAAGATGATATTCTATTTTCATCCAATGATTAACTGATTTATTCTTGAAAATTGTTTCTTCTGGGTCAACCTGAATAGGTGGTAGTATTTCAGGGTTTTGCTGGGACGGAAAAGGGCCCCAAATGAGTACAGTCTTTCATGTGGAGCGGGTGTGCCCTATAGATGGGACAGTGAGGAGAGAGACTAGGGTGGGTTTCGGCCAGGACTGTGTAAGGTGTGATCATGTAGACAGCTCTTTCCATCTGGTAATAGTTCTGACGCAGCATCGATTGACTCCGTATCAAGCTCAAGGGAAACACTGTTGAGAATGGAACAGAATTGGTCTAATTTCTATGTGTGACATCACCTTAAGCTGCCATCTAGTGAGAGATCAATTCTGAGTCTGTTTTACTGATATTCCCTAGCGATCAATGCTTCCCATGATAGATCAAGTGCTCAGGGAGGTAGAGCCAGTCTCCCTAAGGCAGCCCATGGTAAGATATTCTGTGACTGTACAACCTCTTACACTATGTTTAGTCAAAGAACATAAGAGATAGCTGGGCCATTCTCATTCATCAATGTCTTTCTGCCCACATTCGAACTCACTTGGAGCAAAAACAAACAACTTTTACCTTTGAATACATGACCTTCAGGCCCAGGATGATGTATTTGGAGAGAGAGACAAACAAAAGTTAACCCTCTCACTTCTCTCTCCAGGCCTGATCAGTACAAAAGGAAACAGCATTATCACCTCTTATAATGTAAACATGCTTCTCTTAATTCAGCCAAGTATCCCCAAGGATCCCCCAAACCTTCTTGTATGTTACCATGTGATTCACCCTCTACACAGAGCAGGAGGAGCAATGAGTCTGCAGTCTTGTGGAGTCTAGCCGAGGCTCTCAAACATAATACTATATCTTCCAGTGAGTTTCCTAGCATCTTTAAACCTTGTTTTATTTTTCATATATAAAAAGCCTTACTTTAGTTACATATTTGTAATAATAAATAGTAAGACTTCAGACTCTGAAGCCAGACTATCTGGGCTCAAATCCTGGCTCTGCCTCTTACTAGCTTTGAACACTTAGCAAAGTGAAATAAATATCACATGCCTCTCCATAAGTAAAATGGCAAAAACTAAAGTCTCTCTATTTTATAAGGCTGTTCCAAAAATTATTAAACAGTGAATAAATGTAAAGTTGTCAGAATAGTGCCTGAAATATGATTAGGGTCAAAAAAAGTTGTTAGGAGAGACAAGATAAAACTTAACACTCCTTTGTATGTCATTGAAAACTCTTCAATGACAATAATGAATTAACCTGTATTTTGACGTCTACTGCATCCACACCCCAGGGGCCATCTCCATCTCTGAACTTTGTGAAAGCAGTGAAATGTCTAATCTGCTGCTTTACTTCCAGTATCTAATCATGATATGCATACACATGCTAATATATATTGAGTTAATGAACTAATTCACATCACACCAAAATCTACCTTGTTTTTGCTCCTTGTCAGAGGCATCCAGATTTCATGTCTATGAATTCATGAAAAGCACTGTCTGGTAGTCTTCTCCCACTTCTTTTCCAATATAAATTTTACTTCTGCTCCAAGGTCTATTTCAAAGTTCAACTGTTTAATGAAACTGATAAGATAACATGATGCTTTCACTGGAAAAGACACCTTTGTTATGAAATGAGAAATAAATAAGGATTGGAAATAGAGCAACTCTTTTTAGATATTTCACTGGGATGGAGTCCAGAAATATGATACAGTAGCTTCAGGGGCATATGAGGACCATGGTAGTTCTGAGGAAGGTTTTGGGGCTTTAACCATGACCCTCAAATATCCTTTAGCCCATCCAGAAAGTTCCTTTGGTATATTTATAGTTTGAAAGGGAGAACCACAATTTATTATTTATGAGTAGAGTTTACAGAGAAATAATTTGAATACTTGGGTGTTTTTAAAATCTGTAACTCACACTCTAAGGACTTTCCTGGTAGCTAAGCTGGTAAAGAATCCACCTGCAATGCAGGAGACCCCGGTTCGATTCCTGGCTTCAGAAAATACCCTGGAAAAGGAATAGCCTACCAACTCCAGTTTCTTGGGCTACCCTGGTGGCTCAGATGGTAAAAAATCTGCCTGCAATGTGCGAGACCTAGTTTCAATCCCTGGGTTGGGAAGATCCCCTGGAGGAAGGCATGGCAACCCACTCCAGGCTTCTTGCCTGGATATCCCCCTGGACAAAGGAGCCTGGTGGGCTACAGTCCATGGGGTCACAAAAAATAGGACATGACTGAGCAACTAAGCACAGGATAGGTGCAACAATATGCTTGATTATATGAATAGCCTTCCCTTGTGACTCAGATAAAGAAACTGCCTGCAATGCAGGAGACCTAGGTTTGATCCCTGGGTGGGGAAGATCCCCTGGAGTAGGAAATGGCAACCTACTCTAGTATTCTTGCCTGGAGAATCCCATGGACAGAGGAGCCTGGTGGGCTACAGTCCATGAGCTCACAAAGAGTGAGACATGACTGAGTGACTACTCTTAGTTCAGATCAGGTCAGTCTCTCAGT
This sequence comes from Cervus canadensis, assembly GCF_019320065.1. Classification (NCBI taxonomy): domain Eukaryota; kingdom Metazoa; phylum Chordata; class Mammalia; order Artiodactyla; family Cervidae; genus Cervus; species Cervus canadensis. The sequence goes on along the minus strand of NC_057411.1, from coordinate 42,962,666 downwards.
CGTGTCTGAATCTTTTTGACCCCATGGACAGCAGCTCCCCAGGCTTCCCTGTCCTTTGCCCACTCCTGAAGCTTGCTCAAACTCATGTCCATCACGTCGGTGATTCTATCTTATCATCTCATCCTCTGTCATCCCCTTTTCCTTCTGCCTTAAGTCTTTCCCAACATCAGGGTCTTTTCCAATGAGTCAGTTCTTTGCATCAGGTGGCCAAAGTATTGGAGCTTCAGCTTTAGCATCAGTCCTTCCAATAAATATTCAGGACTGATTTCCTTTAGGATGGACTAGTTTGATCTCCTTGCAACCCAAGGGACTCTCAAGACACATACTCTAAGGTACAACAATATGCTTGATGTATAATATAGTGTCAAGACAAATTCCCCAGATCTTGATCTCACCACATGCCTCCTCTTAGATCCCATAAAGAAGATTTTGCACCACTGTTGCTGAAGGGTGGGGGAAAATGTCTTTTAACACAAAAGACTTGACATTATATTTATATACACATTAAAACAGAAGAAAATATGTGTTGCTTTACCATTATTTCTTTGACTTATGTAGGGAAAGTACAGAAAGCACAGAATTTCAACAACAAGAAAAAGAAAATGTAACAAGTTGCTCCTGCGGCGGCTAAGTCGCTTCAGTCGTGTCCGACTCTATGCGACCCCATAGATGGCAGCCCACCAGACTCCCCCATCATTGACATTCTCCAGGCAAGAACACTGGAGTGGGTTGCCATTTCCTTCTCCAATGCATGAAAGTGAAAAGTGAAAGTGAAGTCTATCAGTCATATCTGACTCTTACAACCCCTTGGACTGCAGCCTACCAGGCTCCTACGTCCATGGGATTCTCCAGGCAAAAGTACTGGAGTGGGTTGCCATTGCCTTCTCCAGTAACAAGTTGAGTGCAAGGCAAAAAAGGTGAAACCTGTTATTATTACAAAATTTGTCTTTTATTCACGGTGTTTTAATAATAGTGGAGAGTAATATGTAAATTTTAATTTCATAGCCATGATGATATAGACCAAAACATTTCAAGTTCTTAATAACCACTCATGAATATTATGACAAGAATTAGACTTTTGCCCTGTAGTTATATATCCAAGTTGGCCTTTAATTTCTTAAGCTCTTTTTTGGCTATGGAGAAAGATATCAGGAAAAAAAAAAGTTTAATAGTTGTAGTATTAACCCAGCAGAAAGCTTTGGGCTATTAATCAGAGAGTGGACCTTTAGCCCACATAGACAAATACCTTCTTTATACAGATGAAAAGTTCAAGGAGCTGAAGTCTGGAAAAGTTGATTGCTCTTAAGGATCTTCTGAAGGAGAGAGGAGCCAATGTTTGCACCAACTGGGAACTATTCAGTGGGTCTGAAATGGGAACTTTTTTTCACTGTTTAAGCTCCAGGTAGTATCAGTGTGATCATTCTTTTCTATACTAAGTGTAGGCTATGTGCCACCTACGATTTTAAAGTCATAGTTTAGAACCCCCAACAGCCATGTCTTTTTTAATATGATTTAAACCTCACTGGCCATACTGTTGGCAGAGGGGTAGGCATCTGATCTTCTGACCCAACAGATCTCTCTGGGATTTTCCAAGTGGAACCAAAGTCAGAGAGTGAAGCTCTTTTCAGTAGTGACAGCTATGTGGAGTGGCTTTGGTGTCAATAATAGTCATACATTCTAGCATATCAGGAATGAGACATATGAAAGAGACGTGTGAAGACAAACAACAGATAGGAAAACAAGATGGCAGAGGATTAAGTGGACATGGAGTACATCTCTCTCCATGGATTAATCAGGAATACACTTTCAGACACAGAAGTGCATGCAGAATACCAGCTGAGAGTGGACAGGAATACCTGACTAGTGGAAAAGAATATATAGAACCATGCAAAACTTGGTAGGATGAAGGAACTAGGGAGGGAAGCAGGAGTGTCAGTAGGATGGGACCTGCCCTTAGTGGGCAGGGGAACTGAAGCAGGGGTCCGATCCATCCGCACATCCACATCAGGACGATTGTCTGAGTCAGAGGAGAAACAATGAAGGCTGAGAGTGAAACAGCTGGTCTGTGGCAGCCTAAATGGAATGAGAATCAGACCGTCTTTGCTGCAGCCATACTTACCCTGGACAGGGACGCATGTCCCCTTGAAGGCGCAGTGGCTGGGAGCTGGAGTTTAGGGACTGTGGAGCAAGCCCAGGGCAAGGGCTGCTGTTGACTGTGAGGGAGGAGATGGTGGTGGGAAATGTCTGTGGGGGAAAGCCAGGCAGCCATGGAAGCAAGGCGATACTGCTGAGTCACGCATAGAGGGTAGAGCCACCACCACAGCCTCTCTACCCTCACACGCCAGCATTGGCAGCTGAACGACAGAGAGGCTGGCCCATCCAATGCCTGAGGCACTGAACTACAGAGTAGGACCCCTTGCAGGGTGCCTCTTAAAGGTGCCTAATGCGCCGATTTGCAGAGTAGGACCCCAATCAGGGGGTGCCCCTCTAAGTGCCTGATCCACCAAACAACAGAGAAGGACCCCAGGCAAGGAAGCCCGCTAAGTGCCTGAATGGGCAGAGCTACGGAGAAAGAATGACCGAAGAGGCCTTCTGATGGCCAGTAACAAGAGGCTCGAAAAAAGATTCTGTTAGGGCCATAACTCCTGCTGTGGAGGCAGTCTGAGCCCCTGCACAATTGGCGCTGCCAGGGTCCCCTCAAGTCAAGCAGCTGTGCCAGCTTCATGCCCAACTCTCACTGGGGCAGAGCTGCCACAGGCAAAAAATCTTGCGCCTGGGAGCCCAGGGTCGCTTCAGTCATGTCCAACTCTTTGTGACCCTGTAGACTGTGGCCTGCCAGGCTACTCTGTCAGGGAGGGGGGTTCTCCAGGCAAAAATACTGAAGTGTATCGGCCAATACTGGTTGCCATACCCTTCTAGAGCACTGTTTTTCCTGCTGTCCTAGCTGCCAATTTTCCTGAGTACCTGGTGCTGCCAGAACCCCTGTGACCCAAGCAGCTGCACCACCTCCACACTGGCCCTCACAGGGGCAAACCCAAGTCCTCCAGGGCAGCCTCAGGAGCAAACCCCAGTGGATGACCCACAGGCAGAGGTGGAAATAAAAGCCACAATTGAAACCCAAGGGCAGTGTGGCCAAGGAAGAAGACCCAAAACCTTCCCACCATCTATACAGGCTGCAGATTAAATCCACACAATCAGCGAGGCAGACTCTGTGCCTATGGAATATATGAAAACTGTTGAGAGCTCCCACAAAAGAAAATGAACTAGTTCTGACAGCTGTGGACATTGGAGGCAAGGACACAGAGGAGTAGGACCAGGTTAGGATCTGAGCTGCCCCCGCAGCAGGTCCAGAGATCAGCACAGTGTCAGAGGGCATCCTAGGGAGCTGAGGTGGACGGTGACTCCCGGGGAGGGAGAGGGCTCTGACAGCAGTGACTCAAGAAAAATATCTATTATTCTTATGTTTTGACTTGTTCTGTAGGTTCTTTTGGATTGTTTTTTCTCTCCTCTGTTGTTGTAGTTGTCAATTTTATTGGCACTATGAAATTTTTTATTTTTATTTTTTTATTTTTCTTTCCTTTTATTTTTCTTTCCTTTTATTTTTCTTTCTTTTTTTTTTTTCCCTCAGTCACATCTTTTATTGTTATTATAAACCTCTGCCTCTACATTGGGCTTTCACAGTTCTGAGGAGTTTTCCTTTTTTTTCTCCCTCTCTCTTTTTAATTTTAATTTTTAACTTTTTAAATTTACTGTTATTTTTTCTGTGTTTATTCCTTTGTCTGTATTTCCTACTGTTCTTTTCCCCTTGCAGTTAATCTTTAATATATATAATTCTTCTTTATCCACCTTTATTTAACTTTGCATATCTCTTCTTACTTTCTTTCCTTTCCTCTCAACATATTTGTTAGTTTTATTTTCATTGATTTATTCCTCAATTGGCACCTTGCTTTAGTTTTGTTTTCCAGTTTGTACTTTAGTTAGTTTTGCTCTGGTACATATAATTTTTGGTTTCCTTTGTTTTCCGGGTAAATCTGTTGTACTTTATGTTTGTTGGAATGTTTTAATTTTGCTTATGGGTGTATATGTATATGTGTATATTCAGTCACACTTTCTGTTGTTGTTATAAACCTCTGCCTCTATATTGGGCTTTTGCAGTTCTAGGGAGTTTTCCTTTTTTTTTTTCTCTTTTTTTAATTTTAACTTTTAATTTTTTAAACCTATTATATTTTTTCTACACTTATTCCTTTGTTTCCCTTTCCTGCTGCTCTTTTACCCTTGCAGCTAATCTTTAATGCATATAAATCTTCTTCATCTACGTCTATTTAACTTTGCATATCTATTCTTTCTTTCTTTTCTTTCCTCTCAACATATTTGTTAGTTTTGTTTTCATTGCTTTATTCCCCACTTCGCACCTTGCTTTAGTTTTGTTCTCCAGTTTGAGCTTTAGTTAGTTTTGTTCTTAACTGGTAAATATAATTTTTTATTTCCTTTGTTCACAGGTCAATCTCTTTTTTTTCCAATCTATTGTACTTTATTTTTGTTGGACTGTTTTGACTTTGCTCATGGGTGTATATGTATGTATGTATGTATGTTCCATTATTTTAATTATTATTTGCTTGATTTTATAACTGTCATTTGTCTGGGGTTCATCTTTGGTTTCTTGTTTTGGGATATTTGTTTTAATCTCACTTCATGCCATAACAAACCATTTGAGGGGTCCTAGTCCCTGACCAGAAATCAAGCCCTGATCTTTTGGAATGGAAGCACTGAATCCAAGACCCTAGATTATCAGAGAACTAACCCTAGGGAGAAACAAATAGTAAGAACTCACACAAAGGAAACCACTGGAATACAAGACCTGGCATCACCCAACCACCAGTAGCACCCTGTGCAGGACACCTCATCTCAACAACAAAAAAACAAAAATACAAACACAATCTTCATCAGACAGGATTACCACCTCACTCAGCCTTGCCCATCAGAGGAAAAACAAACAAACAAACAAACAAAAACTCAGCACAAATCTCATCCTATATGAAGTTTATACAAACCCCTGGACCAACCTTAGGAGGGCAGAAACCAAAAGGAATAAATAATTCAACCTTGAAGCCTGGGGAAAGGAGACCTCAAATACAATAAGTTAAAAAAATAAATAATCAAAAGGCAGAGAAATACTACACAATGGAGCAAGCTAGAAACAGAGAAGTCCAAATAAATGAAGAGGAAATAGGCAAACTACCTGAAAAAGAATTCAGACTAATGATAGTAAAGATGATCAAGAACCTTGAAAACAAAATGGAGAAAATGTAAGAATCAATTAACAAAGACCTAGAAAAATTAAAGAATAAACATGCAGAGACAAACAACACAATTACTGAAATTAAAAAATACTCCAGAAGGAATCAATAGCACAATATTAGAAGTAGAGGAACGAATCAGTGAGCTGGAAGATAAAATGGTGGAAATAACTTCTGAAGAGCAGAATAAAGTAAAAAGAATGAAATGAACTGAGGACAGTCTCAGGGACCTCTGGGGCAATATCAAATGCACCAACATTTGAATTACAGGGGTCCCAGAAGAGGAAGAGAAAAAGTAAGGGTATGAGAAAATTTTTGAAGAGATTATAGTTGAAAATTTCCCCAATATGGAAAAGGAAACAGTCAATCAAGTCCAATAGGCACAAAGAGTCCCATACAGGATAAGCCAAAGGAGAAACAAGACAAGACACATACTAATCAAACTAACAAAGACGAAACACAAAGAAAGCATATTAGAAGCCTCAAGGGAGAAACAGGAAGCAATATACAAAGGAAAGCCCATATGCTTAGCAGCTGATCTTTCAGCAGAAACTCTGCAGGTCAGAAGGGAATGGCAGGATATATTTAAAGTGCTGAAAGGGAAAAATCTACAACCAAGAGTACTGTACCTGGGAAGGATCTCATTCAAAATTGATAGAGAAATAGAAAACTTTTCAGACAAGCAAAAGTTAAGAGAATTCAGTACCACCAAACCAGCTTTACAACAAATGTTAAATGGACTTATACAGTCAAGAAATACAAGAGAAGAAAAAGATCTACAAAATCAACCCCAAACAGTTCAGTTCAGTTCGGTTCAGTTGCTCAATCATGTCTGACTCTTTGCAACCCCATGGACTGCAACACGCCAGACTTCCCTGTCCATCACCAACTCCCAGATCTTACTCAAACTCATGTCCATTTAGTCAGTGATGCCATCCCACCATCTCATCCTCTGTCATCCCCTTCTCCTCCTGCCCTCAATCTTTCCCATCATCAGAGTCTTTTCTAATGAGTCAGCTGTTTGTGTCATGTGACCAAGTATTAGAGCTTCAGCTTCAGCATCAGTCCTTCCAATGAATATTCAGGACTGATTTCCTTTAGGATGGACTGATTTAATCTCCTTGCAGTCCAAGGGACTCTCAAGAGTCTTCTCCAACACCACAGTTCAAAAGCATCAATTCTAAAGCGCTCAGCTTTCTTATAGTTCAACTTTCACATCCATAAATGACTACTGGAAAAACCATAGCTTTGACTAGATGGACGTTTGTTGGCAAAGTAATGCATCTGCTTTTTAATATGCTGTAAAGTTTGGTCATAGTTTTTCTTCCAAGGAGCAACTGTCTTTTAATTTCATGGCTGCAGTCACCAACTACACTGATTTTGGAACCCAAGAAAATAAAGTCTGTCATTGTTTCCATTGTTTCCCCATCTATTTGCCATGAAGTGATGGGACTGGATGCCATGATCTTAGTTTTCTGAATGTTGAGTTTCAGGCCAACCTTTTCACTTTCCTTTTTCACTTTCATCAAGAGATTCTTTAGTTCTTCTTCGCTTTCTGCCACAATGGTGGTGTCATCTGCGTATCTGAGGTTATTGATATTTCTCCTGGCAATGTTGATTTCAGCTTGTGCTTCATCCAGCCTAGCATTTCTCATGATGCATATAAGTTAAATAAGCAGGGTGACAATATATAGCCTTGGCATACTCCTTTCCCTATTTGCAACCAGTCTGTTGTTCCATGCCCAGTTCTAACTGTTGCTTCCTGACCTGCATACAGATTTCTCAGGAGGAGGCAGGTCAGGTGGTCTGGTATTCCTATCTCTTTCAGAATTTTCCAGTTTGTGGTGATCCACACAAAGTCTTTGGTGTAGTCAATAAAGCAGAAATAGATGCATTTCTGGAACTCTCTTGCGTTTTTGATGCTCCAACGGATGTTGGCAATTTGATCTCTGGTTCCTCTGCCTTTTCTAAATCCCGCTTGAACATCTGGAAATTCATGGTTCACATACTGTTGAAGCCTGGCTTGGAGAATTTTGAGCATTACTTTGCTAGCGTGTGAGATGAGTGCAATTATGCAGTAGTTTGAACATTCTTTATCATTGCCTTTCTTTGGGATTGGAATGAAAACTGACCTTTTCCAGTCCTGTGGCCACTACTGAGTTGTCCAAATTTGCTGAGATATTGAGGGCAGCACTTTCACAGCATCATCTTTCAGGATTTGAAATAGCTCAACTAGAATTCTATCACCTCCACTATCTTTGTTCATAATGATGCTTCCTAAGGCCCACTTGACTTTGCATTCCAAGATGCCTGGTTGTAGGTGAGTGATCACACCATCATATTTATCTGGGTCATGAAGGTCTTTTTTTGTAGAGTTCATCTGTGTATTCTTGCCACCTCTTCTTAATATCTTATGCTTTTGTTAGGTCCATACCATTTCTGTCCTTTTATTGTCCCATCTTTGCATGAAATATCCCCTTGCTGTCTATCCCAATGGTATATTACTCAGCCATAAAAAGGAATGCATTTGTGTCAGTTCTGATGAGGTGGATGAACCTAGAACCTATTTTACAGAGTAAAGTGAGTCAGAAAGAGAAAGATAAACATCATATTGCAACACACATATACAGAATCTAGAAAAATGATGCTGAAGAATTTATTACATGGCAGTAATGGAGAAACAGACAGAGAATCGACTTATGGACATGAGGAGAGGGGAGAAGAAGGTGAGATGTATGCAGAGAGTAACTTGGAAACTTACATTACAGTATGTAAAATAGGTAGCCAATGGGAATTTGCTGTATGGCTCAGAAAACTCAAACAGGAGCTCTATTTCAACCTAGAGGGGTGGGATGGGGAGGAAGATGGGTGGGAGGTTCAAAAGGAAGGAATATATGTATTCTTATGGCTGATTCATGTTGAGGTTTTACAGAAAACAACAAAATTCTATAAAGCAATTATCCTTCAATAAAAAATTAAATTAAAAAAAAAAAGACAAACACCAGATCCATGCAGAGATCTCTGGAGTTCTTAAAATCTTTGAAATCCAGTATGTATTCTTTTTTTAATAAAATACTTCATATTCAGTTTCTGCCATTATCAATCAAAATATGTGAAGTTGCTTCAGTTGAAATATCTTGAAATAGCAATCAAAATATCTTTTATTTATTCAAGAGCCTAACAGTGTCAGGGAAGAAAATATACTGCCTGGTGTGGTAATTGTAGTTATAGAGGAAATTCTAAGGTACTGTGAGGGCTTAAACGATAATTTCCTATTCCAACTCTAGCAAGTTGACCTTATGACTGGCTACAGTCCATAGGATCTCAAGGAGTCTGACACAACTAAAGTGATTGAGCACCCACACACACGAGTAATCCCACTAGAAAAATATCAACTTTTTATCTAATCTTATTACATTTGATTGTAAGGAGAAAAAATAAGAATTCCCTCTGTAACATTTACCCAGTTCCTCCATGCACATAAAGTTTCAATAAGCAGAAGTGTTTGATGTACTCAATAGTCGAATTTACAATTTATGATTTGAAGGTAAAGCTCACTCTTTATGTAACATCATGTTCGATCTTTCAGAGGAAGAAGAGTAAAGGATTGAGAATCAAATTTCACTCTGGAGAATCTCTGGTAAAATTTCAGTTGCCCCACTTCTGATGACTCTGAGCATTAATTTCAAAAAACTTTATAATTAAAAAAACATATGTAAAGATAGTTTTGCAAAATGAAAAGATAGAAAAAGAGAAAGGTGATGAAGCAGTGCAACTATAGCCAGAGGACTACAATTTGGCCTTAAGGATGTATAAGAATATATTTCTGAGTTTTGAAGAAAATATTACAATTCTTATTGTTTTTATGTTTTCTCATCCTTATTATTTCTATTTTATTTTCCCTTTAAACTTTAAAAAATAAATTTACTAAAATATAGTTGCTGTACAATATTGTATTAGTTATGGGTGTATAAGATAGTAAGTCACAATTTTTAAAGTTTATATTCCATTTACAGTTATTATAAAATATTTTTATATTCACCATGTTGTACAATATATTCTTCTAGATTATTTTAAACCTAATAGTTTGCACTCCTTATTTCCCTGCTTGTATATTGTCCCTCCTCTCTTTCTTTTGTTTTTATATTGCATCATAATACTCTATTATTATCATACAACATGCATATAATTTATAAATAGTGTACAAATACATAATAAGCATATTTTGAGATATATGTTTTAAATTTGATAATTAAGCATGGTCAGTGAAAGTTTGGAGACAATTGAGTTAAATTCAAAACATTGATACAGAAAAAAGAGATGAACAATCAAACATTTATTGATTCTTACTGTCCCAGAAAGATGGTCATTAAGATCCTACTTAAAGGCTTCCTTATTTGATGTTTTGACCACCTGAAATGGTTTTCTCCCAAAATCATCTATTAATACCTCTTTCCCAAAGTCCCCTGGGCCTATTCAAATATTAATTTGTTAATAATTCTTCCCTTCATTGCAATATCTAAATTTAATAGCTCAAGTTCCAGTATTTCAAATAGCCTATTACTTTATTTCTCTTATTAGTACTTAGCCCTACCTACTGACCTATTTTCTATTTTGTTTATTTTCTATACCACACTATAGGTTGTGTACTCTTTGCTTCCCACAAGAAACTGAGTTCATAATAGCAGGAATTTTTCACATTCTGTTTATTTTAACTCCCTAGTTTTTAGACTAATGCCTGGCATGCAAAGGTACTAATATTTGTTTAATGATATTTATCATGAATTCCTCAGAACCAAGAAAAGCAGATATTTTCATCCATAATTTTAGCTGAATAAACTGAGTCCCCAAACACAGTAAATACTGTTGTTCAGTCACTAAGCTGTGTCTGACTCTTTGAAGCATGTCATAGACCACAGCACACCAGGCTTTCCTGTCCTTCACTATCTCCTGGAGTTTTCTCAAATTCATGTCCATTGAGTCAGTGATATTATCTACCCATCTCATCCTCCGCTGCCCTCTTCTTCTTTTGCCTTCAATCTTTCCCAGCATCAGGGTCTTTTCCAACGAGCTGACTTTTCACGTCAGGTGGCCAAAATATTAGAGCTTCAGCTTCAGCATCAGTCCCTTCAATGAATATTCAGGACTGATTTCCTTTAGGACTGACTGCTTTGTTCTTGCAGTCCAAAGGACATCTCTGGAGTTTTCTCCAGCACCACAATTTGAAAGCATCAGTTCTTTGGTATTCAGCTTTCTTTATGGTCCAACTTTCACATCCATATATGACTACTGGAAAAGTCATAGCTTTGACTATATAGACCTTTGCTAGCAAAGTGATGTCTTTGCTCTTTAATGTGAAACCTAGGTTTGTCATAGTTTGCCTTCCAAGGAGTAAGTGTCTTTAAAATTTAGGTAGGAAATAGCTTACTTAAAATCTCTGCAAGCAATAGGCTTCCTTTGAGAGAAGAAAAGGTGAAAGAAAGCAGTAGGCTAGCTGGATGATAAGAACGAAGGGCTGGCATTCAAAGACAGATTATACTTGTTATGTGGGTTCCCAAGGAATCAGGATGAAGTCAATGAAGGAAAACTAGGGGAGGGAAATTTCAGTGTTAAATGCAGTTCTTTCTTTGGAAGGAGAACGTTCCTGGAAAATAGGGATGTTCAAGAAAAGTGTTCATGATTAGATGGCAGGGCTGTGGCAATGATGATGAAAGTACTAAAAGGAACTTGGAACTAGAGGTTTCTCAAGGATCTTGCATGATTTTTAAATATAAGGTTTTAATAAAGAGTGGCTGCCAATAACATCAATTAATATATTTCTATGGAAAAAGAAAAGCTAGGATTGCCAACAAATGTAATGAAAAATCACTGTTCTATTTTGAGTAGATAAATCACAGCTTCAAGGAGAAGCCTTGGGGGTGATGGAAATAACTTTTACAGTGCATTTACTGTACCAAACAATGTGTGAGATACTCTGCTTACATTTTTTATTTTTTCAACACATCACATTTTCAAATGAGGTCATGAAGGTTCAGAAAATTCAAGTGATTTTCCTCAGGATGAACACAGTGAGGAGGTCACCATCCTAGGAGGTTAGGCCAGGCTTTCAGATTCCATTCTAGCTCTATGCAAGTGTTTCCAAGTGGAAGTGTTAGTCACTCAGCCATGTCCAACTCTTTTTGACCCCATGGACTGTAGCCTGCCAGGCTCCTCCATCCATGGGATTTTCCAGGCAAGAGTACTGGAGTGGGTTGCCATTTCCTTCTCCAGGGGATCTTCCTGACCCAGGGATCGAAGCTGAAAATGAAAGTGAAAGTCACTCAGTTGTGTCCAACTCTTTGTGATCCCATCACTATAGAGTCCATGGACTTCTCCAGGCTAGAAGACTGGAGTGGGTAGCTTTTCCCCCTCCAGGGGATCTTCCCAATCCAGGGATCAAACCCAGGTCTCCCACATTGCAGGCAGATTCTTTACCAGCTGAGCCACCAGGGAAGTCCTATATTTTAGTCCCATATTCCCCAACTTTAATACAGTTAGATTCTTTTCTTAAATTAAGAAATAGACTAGTTGACATATATACTAGATTAATAGATAAGGGCCTAAGTTTATTTTTAAGGCTCAACTTTGCCATTTAGCTTTGTTATTTTAGAAAAACAATTTAAAAGTAGTTAAAAAAAAAAAAAACCCACCTTGAGTATAAGTTCTGAAATTCAGGTAAGCATTCTTAAGAAAAACCTGTCCAAATGAGACTGGATTGGCCATTTTTTTCCCTTCAAAAAGTTTAAAGAATAATGACCAATTGTAGAATAAAGTAATCCAGTGAATTCACAGTTTACTGTATTTAAACAAGAAGGGTAACTTGATTAATCAGTTCATTCATTACTCATATTAATAATTGTGTTAAATAGGTTGCCATTCTTTACACAGTTTCATTTTAAAATTGTCTTATGATTATAAAATTTAAAAAATCCCACTTACGAACTTCGGAAAATAGAGACAATCTTTCCTAGACTAATGTTGTTAAAATTTTTTCTCTTCCTTTATAAAGTGTGTGATCTCAGGAATGTTTGTATAAACTTGTTGGTCAGTTTAATTTAATAACATTGGTGAACAGTTTTATCATACTTATTCTATTGATATATCTTACCTGTGTAACTCACTTAATCTTTTTTACAAATACAGTATGCTGTTGCATCTCCATTTAATGATAGTGAAAACTGAAGCAAAGAGATATTTAAGTAACTTGCTCAAATTTACAAAAATACTGTGTGTACTTAATGCTGGCCTAGAAATCTTTGGAAATTAAAAATTAATTACTTCATTTTGTTTGTCCTTAAAAATAAAAGATGGGCTCGATAAAGGACAGAAACTGTATGGACCTAACAGAAGCAGAAGATATTAAGAAGAGGTGGCAAGAATACACAGAACTGTACAAAAAAGATCTTCACAACCCAGATAAGCACGATGGTGTGATCACTCACCTAGAGCCAGACATTCTGGAATGTGAAGTCAAGTGGGCATTAGAAAGCATCACTACGAACAAAGCTAGTGGTGGTGATAGAATTCCAGTTGAGCTATTTCAAATCCTGAAAGATGATGCTGTGAAAGTGCTGCACTCAATATGCCAGAATATTTGGAAAAGTCAGCAGTGGCCACAGGGCTGGAAAAGGTCAGTTTTCATTCCAATCCCAAAGAAAGGCAATGCCAAAGAATGCTTAAACTACTGCACAATTGCACTCATCTCACATGCTAGTAAAGTAATGCTCAAAATTCTCCAAGCCAGGCTTCAGCAATACGTGAACCGTGAACTTCCAGATGTTCAAGTGGGATTTAGAAAAGGCAGAGGAACCAGAGATCAAATTGCCAACATCCACTGGATCATCGAAAAAGCAAGAGTTCCAGAAAAATATCTATTTCTGCCTTATTGACTTTGCCAAAGCATTTGACTGTGTGGATCACAATAAACTGTGGGAATTTCTGAAAGAGATGGGAATACCAGACCACCTGACCTGCCTCTTGAGAAACCTGTATGCAGGTCAGGAAGCAACAGTTAGAACTGGACATGGAACAGCAGACTGGCTCCAAATAGGAAAAGGAGTACGTCAAGGCTGTATATTGTCACCCTACTTATTTAACTTATATGCAGAGTACATCATGAGAAACTCTGGGCTGAAAGAAGCACAAACTGGAATCAAGATTGCCGGGAAAAATGTCAATAACCTCAGATATGCAGATGACACCAGCCTTATGGCAGAAAGTGAAGAAGAACTAAAAAGCCTCTTGATGAAAGTGAAAGACGAGAGTGAAAAAGTTGGCTTAAAGCTCAACACTCAGAAAACTAAGATCATGGCATCTGGTCCCATCACCTCATGGGAAATAGATGTGGAGACAGTGGAAACAGTGTCAGACTTTGTTTTTTTGGGCTCCAAAATCACTGTAGATGGTGACTGCAGCCATGAAATTAAAAGATGCTTACTCCTTGGAAGGAAAGTTATTACCAAACTAGATAGCATATTAAAAAGAGAGACACTACTTTGCCAACAAAGGTCCATCTGGTCAAGGCTATGGTTTTTCCAGTGGTCATGTATGGATGTGAGAGTTGGACTGTGAAGAAAGCTGAGCACCGAAAAATTGATGCTTTTGAACTATGGTGTTGGAGAAGACTCTTGAGAGTCCCTTGTACTGCAAGGAGATCCAACCAGTTCATCCTAAAGGAGAGCAGTCCTGGGTGTTCATTGGAAGGACTGATGCTGAAGCTGAAATTCCAATACCTTGGCCACCTCATGCGAAGAGTTGACTCACTGGAAAATTCCCTGATGCTGGGAGGGATTGGGGGCAAGAGGAAAAGGGGATGACAGAGGATGAGATGGCTGGATGGTATTACCAACTCGATGGGCATGAGTTTGAGTAAACTCTGGGAGTTTGTGATGGACAGGGAGGCCGGGTGTGCTGCGATTCATGGGGTCACAAAGTGTCGGACACGACTGAGCGACTGAACTGAACTGAAAAATAAAAACCCTGAAATATTTCATCATTAGATGAATTAATATATTAGTATTTTATAAGTTAACTAATCAATTGAGTAGTGAATAAAACAGCTATCAAACAATGCATACCATATGATCAAATGCTCTCTTTGTGGCAAATGAGATGAAGTGCTTTGATATCTGCAGGAAAATAATATGGAATTGGTATTTAGAAAAATGAGGTTATGTCCAACTTTAGGAAAGAGAAAGTGACTCCATTAACTATATTTATACATATGTATATGTGTATATATATATATATATATTTTTTTTCCACATGATGCTGAAGAGACTTGGGCTAGAATATGGTGATGTAGAAACCAATACGATGTATTTACTGTCCTCTATATTTTTCTAATAGGAGAGTAAGATTTATAAACACATAATTGCCAAGGCATTTGGTTTAGGCAATAATATAATATAAAGACAAATTAGAAGTTCTATAGAGGAGGAAAGCAAGGCTGAGTGTTTTTCTCAATGTTGATAGAAAATTCATGTAGGTATCATTTGTAATTAAATTCAAATTGCCATTTAGGGCAAAAGCCCTTCTGCCAGCAACTTTGTACTTCCCATTCGTTTGCATTTTTTTAAACTTCAGTGCACACTGCAACTGAATGCTGTACATGACTTCCCATAAATAGGAAATGGACCTTAGCTCAGCTGTCTGTCTTTGTGAAGCCAAATGATGTATCATTAGCATAAATTACTGCTCTAGGATTATTTCTTTAACTAGAAAAATATGCAGATGCCAAATTTTTCCGTGGACATTATCAACAAGAACTGCCGATCTCTTTCCACAATGTGGATTCATTTCAGAGAATCGACAGCAACTGCAGACAGAGTATCTCTGTTCAAATGCAGTTTTTGTAAATGTGTTTCCCCTTGCAGATCTGCTTATATATATTCAAATATTATTCATTCTCTAAGACAATGGGAAGTTATTTCTAATTTAACATATTGAGTTGTGATGTGTCTCGTGTAAAAACAATTCTAACAGCACAATTACTTCCTTAACTACTCAGAATTTGGGTCATCAACGCATACTATGATGGATGAAGGTGTTAAACATTTGGCATATAGATTTCAGATGACATCACCACAAATCAAAAATTGAAATGAATATTTCTGAAGGGAGAATTCAAAATGCTCAGGAATTGAAATTAAGAATTCCAAAGATCCTCAGATGAGGTAGTTGCCAGGGACAGGTCAAATAAGTACAGAAAATAATTATACCTCATACCCTATCATGTCAAGTTCTGTGCTCAGATTACTTATCTGTTACTAAACTAATTTGGTCCTTCTTTGAAACTATGGTGCTCATTTGAAAATCAATTCTACAGTCTTTAGGAGAGGTGGAAATAGAAGTGAATGAAATTTTTGAGCTACTAATAAGTAGCAGATAAAATTTTAGGCTATTCATAATACAATGAGTAAGATGTGACATTGTTTTCAAGAGAAAAAATACTTTTGAAGTATTCTTATTTTATGCACACAAATAACCACATACAACATTGCCTACAAATTGTATATGTTTGTTATGTATGTTAACATAATGTAGGTAAGCCATACCAGACAAATCATAATTACATGTTTATTGCTGAACAATTTCATTAAGTGCTCCTTGTTTCTCAGATAGATGAGTTTCTCCTTACTATGAGACACAACCCATAATAAATCAGATGCCAGAGCAGTTAGCTAATAATCTGCTCTTCCAGATAGCAAGACCAACTAGGAATTTTATTTCAGTTAAAAGGGATAGTCCAAATCTAGGAATGTGTATACCTTTTTAAAGATTTTTTTAATGTGGACTAGAAGGGGACCACAGAGGATGAGATGGTTGGATGGCATCAACGACTTAATGGACATGAGTTTGAGTAAGCTCTGGGAGTTGGTGATGGACAGGGAAAGCTGGTGTGCTGCAGTCCATGGGGTCACAAAGAGTCGGACATGACTGAGTGACTGAACTGAACTGAACTGAGTTTTAAAGGCTTTATTGACCTTTTTTTTTTTACAGTATTGTTTCTGCTTTATGCTTTGACTTTCATGGCCCTGAGACATGTGGGATTTTAGCTCCCAGAGCCAGAAATCAAACCTGCACCCCTTGCCGTGGAAGATGAGTCCTAACCTCCAAACCACCAGGGAAGTCCCTATAAACTTTTAGAATATGTTTACTTACATCTTATGTCTTTTGAACAGATTCTGGAACTAGGACAGAGTCAACTCATCCCATTTTCCAAAAGTGGTCTTCACTATGCCATGGCTAATGACCTTCATAAACTTATTCAGTTTTGCTGCCTTCAGAAGTGTCTTTTTTTAAAAAAAAAAAAATTTCAGAACACCTGCCTTTCAGGGTGATATCGGAATCACTGGTTGGCATGACCCCTTTAGACATTTCTCTTTCTGATGGTCTTCCTAGGTGACTCAGTGGTAAAGATACTGCCTGCCAATGCAGGAGACAGGAGAGATGAAGATTCTATCCCTGGGTCAGAAAGATCCCCTGGAGGAGGGCATGGCAACCCACTCTAGTATTCTTGCCTGGGAAATCCCATGGACAGAGGAGCCTAGCAGGCTACAGTCCATGGGGTTGCAAAGAATTGGACATGACTGAACACGCGCACCTTCTCTGTTTCTGCTTAGTTTAATGCCAAAGCCCTTACATCTCATCAACTAGGATAGAAGAAACCCCAGTGTTTAAGAAAAAGTGTGCCCAGTGAAGCCTGAGATGCTTACAGAGCAACAGAAGTGTGTACAAGTCTAGGATTCTAACCAGGGCTTTGCCTCTAGGTTCTTTCCCTCCTTCTGAATGTACTAGTTTATCTGTGGCTGAACTAAGACCTTAGTAAAGCAGTTGAGCTTCAAGCCAGCAATTGCCCACACTTTCTTCATCGTGCACTCAAAGTACTATGCAGTCTCTCCTGATGCCTTTTATCCTCCAGTGTTCTTGTGTTCTTTTTGTTATATAAGCAAAATGTTGTTATATAAACAAGTGAAGTGAAAGTTGCTCGGTCGTGTCTGACTCTTTGTGACTCCAGGCCAGAACACTGGAATGGGTAGCTTTTCCCTTTTCCAGGGGATCTTCCCAACCCAGGGATCGAACCCAGGTCTACCTGCATTAGCAGGCAGATTCTTTACCAGCTGAGCCACAAGGGAAGCACAAGAATACTAGAGTGGGTAGCCTATCCCTTCTCCAGCGGATCTTTCCGACCCAGCAATGGAACCGGAGTCTCCTGCATTGCAGGTGAATTCTTTACCAAATGAGCTATCAGGGAAGCCACTTATATAAACAAGATGTTTCTATAAAACATCTTTATTTATTGATATGTATGCCTCAAAGCGGGGGGGGGGGGGAACTAGCAAATCTATATACTCTCCCTCCAGTGCTTCAAAACTAAAAATGCATTAAATTATACCATTTTAGAAATATTCAATACAAGTGTGTATGTTAATTGCTCAGCTGTGTCCACTCTTTGTGACCACCATGGACTATAGCCTGCCAGGATCCTCTCTCCATGGGATTTTCAGGCAAGAATATTGGAGTGGGTTGCCATTTCCTTGAGTACTAAACTGGCTCAAATCCTTATTTTGTAAAGTGTCTTCAAGCATCCAGATCTTTGTTCTTGAGTGAGGAGGCAGTCCTGTTTGGTATAATATGACCATTATAAGACAAGGTTTATAATGTGCCTGAACTTTGCACCAGAAGTGTTTCAGATGACCAGGCAAAGCAAAAGGATGCAGTATCAAACTCTGTGCTTCTTTAAAAAAGTATAAAAGAAATTCAGAGGTCTATTTTCTCATGTCCTTAAGTGGGTTTCCCTGTAACTCAGTACCCTGGGACCCTTACTGCAGCAAGAGTAAGCACAGTTCATTAAGCAATTGAAAAGTCAGAAAGGCTCATTGCTAATAAAGACACTTTAAAGGCTAATGTATGTTCATTTAGCTTTATGCCAATTTCAATTTCCTTCTATGTTTCACTTCAACTCCTAATGTTTTTATGAGTTCTCTACAGAGTCAGGTGAAGAATGGAAAAAAATAAAATCCACAGTCTTTAAAGAAAAGGAAGAACAAACACTTTGCTTGATATCTATCAGTAGTAGGAATACTTGCACATAGATCTATTCTTAATTAATGCATAATTAGAATAATAAATTTATGTATATTTTACACAAATGTTTATGATTTTGGAGAGGGCCATTAAATTATGTTCAAATTTATTGGGAGGTCAGAAGATCTAGGTTAAACACTAAACTAATAAGAGCCACATGTTTTCGAGAATGTCAGTTAACGTTTCTGAGCAGCACATTCTACAACCCCACTCTCCCCTTGGAACATGAGAAAGCTCGTAAAACATAAAAAGTGACCCTCATGTCTTATGTTCTTTCCTATTTTTCCTTGTCTCTGTCCCTAGAAGGACCCCTGAACAATAGCTTTTACTTTTTCTCTCTCTCTTTTCTCTTCCTTTCCTTCTTCCTCTCCTCTTTCTTCCTCCTTCTTCTTCACCTACCTCTACTTTTTGGTTTAGGACCTATACTTATTCTCTGATACCATTTTAACTGCATATTGCAAATTTTCATTTGCTATGTTTTTGCATTATTCTGATCAACATATTTTGTAATTTCCTTTGATATTGTGTCTCTCACTGGATTTTTAAATAATACATTTTAGTTTTCTTTTAATTTCTAATTCAGCTTCCACTGTCCTTAGAAGACATCATCCATGGGATTTTTATCTTTTAGAAAATAAAATAGGTTAGAGGTATGTCCAGCTGGCAGAGTAGGGAGACACGGAGCTCACCTCCTCTCATGGGCATACCAAAATTACAGCTATTCACAGGGTGACTATCTATGAGAACAACATATTGTGCACCCACAATAATCACTCCAAAGGAAAAGAAGGGCCCATGCAGCCCATGTAGGGGGCACCCTTAAAGCATATAGCTCTGGTGACTAGAGGGAACTATGTTGCCAGACTGCACAGGACATCTTGTACATAAGGCCAATTCTCCACACTTGGAAAATGTAACTAGTCTACCTAACAAGTAGAAATAAACACAAAGAAGCAGGCAAAAAGAAGAAATAGAGTAATATGTTCCAAAACGAGGAACAAAGCAAAAACTCCAGAAAAAAAACTAAGTGAAGTAGAGAAAAACAATCTATATTATACATCATTCAAGGTAAGGATCATAAAGATGTTCATCAAATTCAGAAAAAGTATACAGTAAAAATTTTAACAGGATTTAGAAAATATAAAGATGAATCAAACTGAGTTGAAGAATACAATAACTGAAATTTAAAAAATACTCTAGAAGAAATCAACAGTATATTAGATGTCCAAAGGAACAGACCAGTGAACTGGAAGAGAGAGTAGCAGAAGTCACACCAGTTGAACAGAAAAAAAGAAAAGAAATTAAAGATAGCTTAAGAGGCATGCTTGCTGGCCCAGATGGTAAAGAATCTACCTGCAATGCTGGAGACCCAGTTTCAACCCCTGTGTCAGGAAGATCCCCTGGAGAAGGGAATGGCTACTCTCTCCAGCATTCTTGCCTGAAGAATTCCATGGACAAGAGCCTGGTGGGCTGTAGTCCACGGCGTCACAAAGTTTAGCTGGACAAAACTGAGCGACTTTCACTTTTTATAAGATACATGCAGGACAGCATCCAATGTACTAACTTGTGCATTATAGGAGTCCCAGAAAGAAAGAAGGAAAGGAGCAGAAAATTTATTTCAAGAAAAGATAGCTGAAAATTCCCTAACCTGGGAAAGAAAACAGACATTTGGGTTCAGGAAGTAAAGAGAGTCCCAAACAAGATGAACCCAAAGAGGTCCACACTAAAAACACATTATAATTAAAATGGTCATAAAAAAGAATAAAATCTTGCCATTTTCAGCACCATAGATGGACCTTACCTTATGCTAAGTGAAATAAGTCAGTCAGAAAAAGACAAATGTCATGTGATTTTGCTTACATGTGTGCGGGGAGCCGGCCTGACTGCTCAGGCCCCTTCTCGGCCCTGAGAGAGATCAAAAGGTCCCTCTCTGTCCCGCCACCCCTGATTTGTTAAAGTGCAAATTGGCCTTTCTCACCTCCCTCAAGGAAATCGCTGCAGCCACCATTTGCCTATTTTCCTGACTCTGATAAGATTATCGGGCTCCTGTGAATGGCTTATGTCTAGGTAGTCTTTACCTGATTGTAAGACGCTGGTGCCATGCTCTGCTGGAGTTAAGATAAAACTCCTAAAACTAGTATCTGCAGTTCTGCATGTATGCAAGTCTTTGATCTAAAATTTGGTGAATCCTGTTAGTATATATATGTATGTTACGCCTCAATAAAGTCGTCGGAATCAGTCACAAGCTGACTCCGTCCCTCTCAACCCCATCTTTCTTAGTCTTTTATTTCTCAGGTGCACTGGTGATTGCGTCCTTGACCTGTTCATCTAGCCGGCAGGCCCGGCAAGTGGCGCCAGAACGAGGGACGTGGGCGGATCCCAGAGCACAGCCACCCAAAAATATTGAAAGTGATCCCGGGAGAAAGCCTCACCTATTCAGGTATCGTTGGAAAACTGTGGGTGGAGAGGGTATAGTTGAGAGTAAAAATTATGGGGCAAAGTAATAGTAGACAGTTCTTTGTTTCTATGTTAAAAACTATGCTAAAAGCTAGAGGAATTTCTGTCTCTAAACAGAAACTAGAAAGATTTCTTGTCTTTGTGGAGGAAACTTGTCCTTGGTTCCCAGAGCAAGGAACTATTAGCCTTGAAACTTGGATAAAGGTGGGAGAACAAATTCAAACAGTTTATACCCTCTGTGGACCAGACAAAGTTCCTCTTGATGCTTATTCTCTATGGACTCTAATAAGAGATTGTTTAAACCCAGAACACGAGAGTAGGAAATTTGAAACAGCCTTGAAATTTATAGCACCCAAGTGTTCAGGTGCCCCCCAACGGGTAGCGGAGCACATATATGACTCCCCAATTGTTTCAGGTTCCAGAAAAAATGATAATGAGACTACTGCTCTAGAACAAGACTCAGATTCAGAACTTTCTCCTGATGAGGAAGACGATTTAAAAGAGCAGACTTTTGAGCATGACAAAGAAGGATGGGATGCCTTTATAGTAACTCAACAAAAGAATAAAGACCAAGGCTCCCCTTTTTCTGAACTTAGAGAGATGCTAACATCCATATCTCAGAGAATGGAACAACTAGACTTATCGCCCATAAATACAACTAGGCCGTTGCATTCTAAAACGCCATCTGTTATAGCCGGTTTAGATCCTGACCCGCTGCCGCCGCCCGTCCCGCTCCCTCCCCCTCCTCTCGCAGAAGCGCCTTTGATTCCAACAGCGCCAGTATATGTTCCATCTAGCCTAAAAAGGCCAGTACTTTCACCACTACAAATGGCTGTGAAAACAGCCCGAGAACAGGGTGAAAATCTTGAGGGATATTCTATGATTTTCCCTGTTTTTCAAGATGCTAATCATCGGAGGTATCATGAGCCTCTGCCTTTTAAACAACTGAAAGAACTGAAACAAGCTTGCGCTCAATACGGGCCTACTGCGCCGTTTACTCTAGCCATAATTGAAAGTCTGTCATCTCAATACTTGCCTCCTAATGATTGGAAGGCAGTTGCGCGAGCCTGTCTCTCAGGAGGTGATTATCTCTTGTGGCGCTCAGAATACGGGGAGGTCTGTGGCGTCATTGAAGACCGTAACCGCCGTAATAGGCTGCAGGTTACTTTTGACATGCTAATGGGGGAAGGACAATTTAGAGACCTTAATCAACAATTGACCTACCCTGAACAAGCTTATCCACAAATCAATGAGGCAGCCCTAAAGGCATGGAAAAGGCTCCCTGCCTCGAATAGAAAGGCTGAGGACTTATCAAAAATCCGGCAGGGGCCTGACGAGCCTTATCAGGATTTCGTCGCTCGACTTCTGGAGGCAGTGTCAAAAATTATAGGAGATGAGGAAGCCGGAACTATTTTAACTAAACAGATGGCATATGAGAATGCTAATACTGCTTGTCAGGCTGCTTTAAGACCTTATAGGAAAAAGGGAGGTTTAGCAGATTATGTAAGAATTTGTGCTGACATCGGCCCTTCCTATCTTCAGGGATTGTCTATGGCTGCTGCTATCCAGGGAAAAACTATCCAGGAAGTTTTATATCAACAAACTAAGAACAAGAATAGTGTAAAGAAGGGAGGGCCTCCTGGCAGTTGTTTCTCATGCAGACAATTGGGACACCGCATGGCACAATGCCCTAAGAAAAACAACGTAGATAGCACCAAAAATCCTAATGTATGCCCTAGATGTAAGAAAGGAAAACACTGGGCTAGAGACTGCAGATCTAAGACAGATGTGGATGGCAAACCTCTTCCGTCACAGTCGGGAAACTGGGTGAGGGGCCAGCCCCAGGCCCCGAAACAGTGTTATGGGGCACTTCAGAACGAACTTCAGCCCAACCCAACCGGCCCGATATTAAGAGCCTCCTCCGAGCTACCCCAGGCAGCGCAGGATTGGACTTGTGTGCCGCCGCCTACACAGTACTAACACCTGAGATGGGGATGCAAGCCATTCCCACTGGAGTTTTCGGGCCTTTACCAAAAGGAACTGTAGGCTTAATTATTGGCAGAAGTAGTTGGACCATGAAAGGCTTATCGGTATCCCCTGGAGTAATTGATGCAGATTATATGGGAGAACTCAAAATTATGGCTCATGCGCCTTTAAATATAATCAGTATTCCCACAAATCAACGAATAGCCCAGTTAGTTCTGTTGCCTCTTCACATGGAGGGGAAAGTTGCCTCTAGACGAGAGCGCAATACTGATGGTTTTGGTTCATCTGATGTATATTGGGTGCAGTCTATTTCTGCTGAACGGCCTAAACTCGACCTTTTTATTGAGAATAAAAAATTTTCAGGAATTTTAGATACTGGTGCAGATGTATCAGTTATAGCTGAGGAGCATTGGCCTCAACATTGGCTCAAACAAGAAGCTTACTCCACCTTGAGGGGAATAGGACAGTCTCAAAGTCCACAGCAGAGTAGCCGCATCCTGCATTGGAGGGACTCTGAGGGACATGAAGGAGATTTTCAGCCCTTTATTCTCCCTCATCTCCCGGTCAATTTATGGGGAAGAGATGTTATGCAACAAATGGGAGTTTATATGTTTGCCCCTAATAAAATTGTTTCTAACATGATGTTAAACCAAGGACTCCTCCCTCAACAGGGGCTAGGAAAAGATAATCAAGGAATTACTCAACCCATATTGCCCGAATCAAAACCGTTCAGATCTGGACTGGGGTGTTTTTAATGGGGGCTACTGATTCTCCTGTAATCCATGCAGACCCAATCAGTTGGAAAACTGATGAGCCTGTCTGGGTTGATCAGTGGCCCCTGACCAAAGAAAAGATTGCTGCAGCTGAGCAGTTGGTACAGGAGCAATTGCATTTAGGACATATTGAGCCTTCTAATTCACCTTGGAATTCCCCTATATTTGTTATTAAAAAGAAATCTGGCAAATGGAGATTGCTTCAAGATCTTCGAAAAGTTAATGAGACCATGGTGGTTATGGGACCACTCCAGCCCGGTTTGCCCTCACCTGCTGGGATACCACGTGCAACCTATAAAATAATTATAGATTTAAAAGATTGTTTTTATACGATACCCCTGCACCCTAATGATTGTCATCGCTTTGCTTTTAGCATCCCCTCCACAAATTTTAAACAGCCTGCACGAAGATATCATTGGAAAGTTCTTCCGCAGGGTATGGCTAACAGCCCCACACTTTGTCAAAAATTTGTTGATCAGGCGATTGATCCCGTTCGAAAGGCTTATCCTGAAGTTTATTTAGTTCATTATATGGATGACATTTTACTTGCTCATTGTATAGAGGGTATTCTTTTGCAAGCGTATGACCTGCTATTGCTTCAATTGACTAAATTTGGATTGCAAATTGCTTCTGAAAAAGTACAACGATCCCTGCCGTTTTCTTATTTGGGGTTTAGGCTAGAGAGAGAGACCTTTCGAGCGCAGAAACTTCAGATTCGAAAAGATAATCTGAAGACTTTAAATGACTTTCAGAAATTATTAGGGGACATAAATTGGATCCGTCCCTATCTAAAATTGACTACTGGAGAATTGAAACCTTTGTTTGATATTTTAAAAGGACCTACCGATCCTTCCTCTCCCAGAATATTAAATGATGAAGGGCGAGCTGCTCTGGCATTGGTTGAAAAGGCCCTCTCTCAGCATTTTGCTACCTACTGTGATTTTTCTCAACCATGGGGACTATATGTGTTCCCTCTAAACATACCCCGACGGCAGTGTTAAATCAAAATGCTCCCTTACAGTGGATCCATTTACCTGTATCGCCTTCAAAAGTTCTTACTCCTTTTTTTGATTTCATTAGCCTCCTCGTTGCCAAAGGAAGGCGTCTTTCCAGAGAAATGTTGGGAGCCGATCCTGCTTACATTTATGTGCCCTATACCAAAGAACAGCAGGAATGGCTTTTTCAGTTTAATGACTCGTGGGCTTTGGCCTTTTCCTCCTTTACAGGTCAAATTATTAATCATTTACCTTCTGATAAACTTTTGCATTTTGCCAGCCAGCATTCATTTATTTTTCCAAAGAATGTTTCTAATGTTCCTATTCAAGATGCTCTTACGATCTTTACTGATGGATCCTCCAATGGAACTGCTGCCTTTGTGGTTAATGATACCCCTTTCTCCTGGCAGACGAACTATACATCGGCTCAAGAAGTAGAACTTTCAGCCGTCCATAAAGTATGCTCACAATATTCCTCACAGTCTTTTAATTTGTTTACTGATAGCAAATACATTGCTCATGCTTTGCAATATATAGAAACTGTTCCCTTTATTTCTACTGTGAATTCTAACATTCAACATTTGTTACGTTCAATTCAGTCTCTGCTGCAACAGCGCACTTTACCCTGCTTCTTTGGACATTTACGTGCCCACACTGGGCTTCCTGGACCTCTATCTATGGGAAATCAGATGGCTGATTCTCACACTAGAGTTTTTCTTTCACAGGTGGAAGCAGCACAGCAATCACATGCGCTACATCACCAGAATAGTAACACTCTTCGTTTGCAGTTTCAAATCCCTCGAGAGACTGCACGACAAATTGTTAAATCTTGTCCTGTTTGCCCTAAGTTTCTTCCAGTTCCACATCTTGGCGTTAATCCTCGCGGGCTTCTACCGAATCATCTTTGGCAAATGGATGTCACTCATGTCCCTTCCTTTGGTCGTTTAAAGTACGTTCACGTATCTATTGACACCTTTTCAGGATATATTGTGGCATCCTTACAGACTGGTGAAGCCGCAAAACATTCTATCTCACATTGTCTTTATGCTTTTTCCATTTTAGGCACGCCAAAGATTATAAAAACTGATAATGGCCCCGGCTATGTCTCCTCTGCCTTCAAAAATTTTTGTTCCTCTTTTTCTATCACCCTAAAAACAGGCATTCCTTATAATCCACAGGGTCAAGGCATCGTGGAACGTGCTAATCAAACTTTGAAACTACAGCTTCAAAAAATACAGAGGGGGGAGCTCTATCCCCTTCTACCCAGAAATTACCTTAATCACGCTTTATATATTTTAAATTTTTTAATTTTAGATAAAGAAGGACATTCAGCTGCGCAGAGATTTTGGGACCCTCAGATTTCCAGCAGAAAGCCGATGGTCTTGTGGAAAGACCCGCTGGATAATAACTGGCATGGCCCAGATCCTGTGTTAATTTGGGGGAGGGGTCATGTATGTGTTTTTCCACAGGATGCCGAAGCACCGCGCTGGCTCCCGGAAAGGCTGGTACGCCAGACGGAGGAGATTACTGAATCAGCAATTAGGTCGGCTGACTTTACAGCAGAGGAATCTTCTCCCGACAAATCAGCAGATGCATGAGTTTATCCTTCAAGCAAGGAGGATGGCTGCAGAGACGGCCCAACCTCGATATGCGCTGGCTTATATCGCCCTCGCTTTGGCATGCGCGATAATGAATCAAGCCTTCCCTCAGGCTGAAGCCAATGCTTTCGTTTCCTGGGCTCATTCTTATGCTGATTTTTACAATGAAACAGCCTGCTGGGTCTGCACAAGCATGCCTTTATCGGTTACAGAAGGATTACCCTGGTGGGTGCTTCCCTTTCCAAAAAATAAAACTTCGGCTTTATGTGATTTTTTAAAAGAATATCAGAAGAAACATCGAAGCTTAATTACAGTTAATTTTGATATAGATTCTCGATGCTCTGATCCTTTACACGCTTCTTCTTTTTATTTTAATGTAACACAAAGTTATCAGGAAATTGTTAATGCGTACTTATATTACGAAAATAGATCTGTTTCTTCTCCCAATGATTTTAATCGATTTGAGGGTGACTACTACCAAGTTTGGGACGAATATTTCTGGATGACCCCTGAAAAAGGACAGCTACTGACCCCTGCTGACATTTGCTGGGAGCAAAAGACTCATGTACCAACATTTGGAGGCCGAGAATTTCCAGGATATCACATGAAACATATGGGACTATTGCCTACCCACAAATGTAAGACTGTAATGGATGTAACGTTTATTGTCAACAAGTCTGTTATTTGGCCAGGGACAGATTGGGAAAATAGCCCTGGTATAAGATGGGTAGCCCCAAATAACACTCGATGGATTTGTGGATACAACCTTTGGCCCTGGCTCCCTGTAGGATGGGTGGGGAGATGTACCCTAGGGTTTGTGTTTGCCCCTGGGAGAATTCATAAGCAAAAAATTAGTCAACCTGTTAATTTACCTTATGTTAAAGCCCGGTGGTCACGCTCTGTTTTTCATTGGTATGTTTCATTGGTATGATTATTTAGCCTCAATTTTTGTGCCCTCTTTAGGAGCCACTGATATTATGCTCAGGGTAGAGGCTTTGAACAATTTTACAAAACAAGCTTTGACAGATACTAGAAGAGCTTTAGAGGCTCTTAATGAAGAACAAAAACAGATGAGAAAAGCAGTTCTACAAAATCGTATGGCTCTGGATATTCTAACAGCCTCTCAAGGGGGAACATGTGCCTTAATAAAAATGGAGTGTTGTGTATATATTCCTGATTATTCCTCAAATGTTTCTGATGCTTTAGAAGATATGAAACAACAAGTAGCCGCTATGGATTTTTCTGACTCCAGCATTTGGAGTCAGATATCTGCCTGGTTTCATAGTGGTTGGTGGAAATCTATAATTTTCATCATTATATGCATATTGTTATTGCTGTGTTTTGGCCCTTGCATTTGTCAATGCATATCTGAGATGATAAATAAAAGATTGCTGATGTTTTCCCGTTTGCAAACGCGGCCATTTCCTTCGAGGGAGATATAATGGCCATTAGTCAAAAGAAAAGGGGGAGATGCGGGGAGCCGGCCTGACTGCTCAGGCCCCTTCTCGGCCCTGAGAGAGATCAAAAGGTCCCTCTCTGTCCCGCCACCCCTGATTTGTTAAAGTGCAAATTGGCCTTTCTCACCTCCCTCAAGGAAATCGCTGCAGCCACCATTTGCCTATTTTCCTGACTCTGATAAGATTATCGGGCTCCTGTGAATGGCTTATGTCTAGGTAGTCTTTACCTGATTGTAAGATGCTGGTGCCATGCTCTGCTGGAGTTAAGATAAACTCCTAAAACTAGTATCTGCAGTTCTGCACGTATACAAGTCTTTGATCTAAAATTTGGTGAATCCTGTTAGTATATATATGTATGTTACGCCTCAATAAAGTCGTCGGAATCAGTCACAAGCTGACTCCGTCCCTCTCAACCCCATCTTTCTTAGTCTTTTATTTCTCAGGTGCACTGGTGATTGCGTCCTTGACCTGTTCATCTAGCCGGCAGGCCCGGCAAGACATGGAAGCAAAAACAAAGGAACGTTCATAATGAAATAGTAAGAGACTCATAGAGAACAAGCTGAAGATAACGAGATGAGATGGGATCACAGGTATTGATAAAATATTAATAAGTGAGGGAAGTTGACATACAAATGTCCAGGTATAAAATAAATGTCACCGGGATTGGCTGTACGGCATAGGGAATATGGTCAATAACACTGCAATAGCTTTGCATGGTGAGATAGCTCTACTGGTAAAGAACCGACCTGCCAATACAGGAGACGTAAGAGATGTGGCTTAGATCCCTGGGTCGGGAAGATCCCTTGGAGAAGGAAATGGCAACCCACTCTAGTATTCTTGCCTGGAAAATCCCATGGACAGAGGAGCCTTGTGGGCTACAGTCCATAGGGCCGCAAAGAGTCGGACACAGCTGAAGCAACAGTACACACGGGTTATCATGGTGATCGTTTTGTGACGTATATAAATATCTAATTACTGTGTTATACATCTGAAACTGATACAGTACTATAAGTCAACTATACCTCAATACAGAAAGAAAAGAGGCTTATATTATAGCATAGTTTATGATCAAGATTTATAAGTATTCCTAAAGATCAAATATTTTTTCTTTAAATTTTTTCTTTCTTTTCTCTCTTTCTTTATCCATATTAGTTCTAATCTTTCAATTTCATCATTCAAATTTGCCATATAATTGCTTATATATTTTTTCTATTTGATATAACCATTTTTTATAAAATTATATTTAGAAATTATGGCCCAGATCATATCCTGGTGATATTTGAAAACATCCCTTTGAAATTATCTGTATACGGTTTATATATTTTTTAGAATAAAATATGATGAAAGAAGAAACTTATATAGTGTTACTTTTTAAATTTAAACTTTAAACTATTGTTTAAGGTAAATGCAGAATGCATAGGTCTTCTCTGGTTTGATAAAAAAAGTAAACTTTAGTATCACTTCAAGCTCTATTTTGGTTAAGAGAAAGAACTCTGGAGTCCAAAATTCCAGAGTTTCAATCCCGGCTTGTTCACTAACTACGAGGTTTGGACATGTTGTCTTTTCACCGGGCTACTTAATTTTTTCATCTGTAGAATGGAAAGAAAGATAATTACTTCACATATTTGTTATGAATATTAATAAATAAACTTATTAACAATGCCTTGCATATTTCCTATTCCATTATAAGTCTATTTAATGTACAGCTATTATTTTTATTTTAATAACAGCTTCAGTAAAGAAATAAATTACAAGTAACTTGTTTGCTTTCATAGCTAGTATACATTTTATTCATACAAGAAATCTAGAGAAGTTGTTGTTCAGTCACTAAGTAGTGTCCAGCTCTTTGTGATCACATGGATTGCAGCACGCCAGGCTTCTCTGCCCTTCACTATTTCCTGGAGTTTGCTCAAACTCATGTCCATTGAGTCAGTGATGCCATCCAACATCTCATCCTCTGTCCTTCCCTTCTCCTCCTGCCTTCAATCTTTCCCAGCATCAGGGTCTTTTCCAGTGAGTTGGCTCTTTGCATCAGGTGGCCAGAGTATTGGAGCTCCAGCTCCAGCATCAGTCTTTCCAATGAATATTCAGGATTGATTTCCTTTATGACTGATTGGCTTAATCTCCTTGAAGTCCAAGAGACTCTCAAGAGTCTTCTCCAGCACCAGTTTGAAAGCATCATTTCTTCTGCTCAGCCTTCTTTATGGTCCAACTCTCACATCTGTTCATGACTACTGGAAAAAATATAGCTTTGACTATATATACTTTTGTCAACAAAATAATATCTTTGTTTTTTAATATGCTGTCTAAGGTTTGTCATAGCTTTCTTTTCAAGGAGCAAGCATCTTTTAATTTCATGCCTACCGTCACCTTTCACAGTGATTTTGGAGCCCAAGAAGAGAAAACCTGTCACTGTTTCCATTTTTTTCCCCCTTCTATTTGCCATGAAGTGATGGGACTGGATGCCATGATCTTAGTTTTTTGAATGTTGAGTTTTAAGTCAGGTTTGTTGCTCTCCTCTTAGACCCTCATCAAGAGGCTCTTTAGTTTCTCTTTCTGCCATTAAAGTGGTATCATCTGTATATCTTGGGTTGCTGATATTTCTAAGAGCAGCTATTCCTATATCTAGTCACAAATGAGAAGCTTGATGCTCATTCTGGGGAAGTGATCTGCTCAAGTGCAGGCAAGTAATTAGCAATACAGTCAGACCTTGAACTGGAGTCACTTGATTGCAATCTTGGTGCATTTTTACTTCGGCTGTATTTTAGTGTATTAGGGTAATATGTCTTTTATATTAATGCACTAAAGGTACTTGAGAAAAAAAAAACATACGCAAATGAGATATGTAAGAACATTAAAAAAGTAATTGCTAACTTGAGGTCAAGAGGACAAGCTCTAAAGAAGACTACACCACTTCAGAGAAGTGAAGGGGCAGGTCTGGTGACTGCTCTTGGATGAGGGTGAGGGAGGACAGAAAATGCAGGAACAAGAGGTCAAGTTTAAAATAGTAAATGCCTCTGAGGCTGATTATTCATTATTATGGTTACTCAAACAAAGAGGCACAGCTGTTACCTGGACCTTTGGCCCCAACCACAGGCTTCCTTATGTGTCTGTATTGAATGTCACTAAAGAGCTGTTCTTAAGTAACATTTTTAAAGTCACGAATGTGGAGGGAAATGACATCAAATAGAGTTCAAATTTTTTCATAAATTTGTTGAATTAGTAACTCAGTATCTTCAGCTCCCTACATTTTTTCTCCCAACACATTAAAAGGAAAAGGAAACAACAAAAGTGAAAAGACTTGCCACAGATAAGAAGTAGCAACCACTAGCAGGCCCTTCTGTAAGGGCCCTCTGCTGTCTCACTCAGAGAGAACTTTTTTTTTTTTTTTTCTTTTTTTATTAGTTGGAGGCTAATTACTTCACAACATTTCAGTGGGTTTGTCATACATTGATATGAATCAGCATAGATTTACCACTTTCCCCGATCCCTCCCATCCCTCTCTCTCCCACCCGATTCTCTGGGTTTCCCAGTTCCAGAGCACTTGTCTCTTGCATCCCCCTGGGCTGGTTATCTGTTTCACCATAGATAGTATACATGCTGTTCTTTTGAAACATCCCACCCTCACCTTCTCCCACAGAGTTCAAAAGTCTGTTCTGTACCTCTGTGTCTCTTTTTCTGTTTTGCATATAGGGTTATCGTTACCATCTTTCTAAATTCCATATATATGTGTTAGTATGCTGTAACGTTCTTTATCTTTCTGGCTTACTTCACTCTGTATAAGGGGCTCCAGTTTCATCCATCTCATTAGGACTGGTTCAGAGAGAACTTTTATGAGTTGGAAAGGAAGAGGAAAGAAATTAACTGTAGTATTTAACATCAGATCCTCTATCACACACGTCACTTGTCTGAGGCAATGCAATTCTTATAACAGCCTTGTGAAGTAGATGATATTTTTCCGCTGTAGAAGGGCTGGCACACTATGGCTTACCAATGAAATCTAGCCTGCCATCTGTTTTTTGTAAATAAAGTTTTATTAGAATACAGCCCCCCCTCATACACTTAAATCTGCACTATGACAGCTTTTGAGTTCATACAATGGCTGAGTTGATTAGCTGCAAAAGAGATGGCCAGCAGAGCCTGACACAATAAGACTGAGGAATCTGGTGTAAGAAATGTCATTTTCAAGGTCAAATAGTTGTTTTTTTGTTTTTTTTTTTAAGATAAACATTGATCTAAGATTGTCCCAGTTTTGTTTTTTTTTTTTTTTTCATTTATTTTTATTAGTTGGAGGCTAATTACTTTACAATATTGTAGTGGTTTTTGTCATACGTTGACATGAATCAGCCATGGATTTACATGTATTCCCCATCCCGATCCCCCCTCCCACCTCACTCTCTACCCGATCCCTCTGGGTCTTCCCAGTGCACCAGGTCCAAGCACTTGTCTCATGCATCCAACCTGGGCTGGTGATCTGTTTCACCCTTGATAATATACATGTTTCGATGCTGTTCTCTTGAAACATCCCCTCGCCTTCTCCCACAGAGTCCAAAATTCTGTTCTGTACATCTGTGTCTCTTTTTCTGTTTTGCATATAGGGTTATTGTTACCATCTTTCTAAATTCTGTATATATGTGTTAGTATACTGTATTGGTCTTTATCTTTCTGGCTTACTTCACTCTGTATAATGGGCTCCAGTTTCATCCATCTCATTAGAACTGATTCAAATGAATTCTTTTTAATGGCTGAGTAATATTCCACGGTGTATATGTACCGCAGCTTCCTTATCCATTCATCTGCTGATGGGCATAAGATTGTCCCAGTTTTATATGACATGAAACCCACAGACTTCTCCAGGAAATGCAAGATACAGTTTTCCTTAAAAGGTACCATTTCAGACACATTGTGGAACATAATTTCATCATAGAGAAAATGAGTGTTAACATGGGGAAAGTTTGCTGTTCAGAATCTGAAGCATTTCTGAGAGAACCAAATTCTCTCATATCCATTAGCACTCTTAACTCCTGAAGTGAAAATTAAATGAGTGAAGATTAGTATAGTTACATTCTGTGAACTAAGAAAAAGCAAAAAAAAAAAAAAAGATATGTGTGTTTAATATCTTTCACTGCCAAGTAAAAGTTTTGCTTCTTTGTTTAAAAATGTGTTTCCTTTCATAGGATTTCCTTTTAAATATGCTGCCTCTTTGAAGATTTTTAAGAAGTTTCCTATTGCCCTGCCCATGCAGAAAGATTGAAGAAATGCTGCTGACTTTGGGCTTCAGAACGATGAGGAAGAGGGCATGGTTAGCAAGAGGAAACATCTGGGCATTGATATGTGAGTTTGTGAACCAAGGGTGGGTCTCTTAAAATATCTCTGTTAATATTTGTGTTGTATCACTACATAATCTCCCAACTGGTTTGGGGTTTTCAAATGTGTTATCCCACCAGATCATAAAGTCAAAGAGTCAACGTATTATCAAGAAAGTTAAGAAAGCAGTATGAAATAGTGGGAAAACTCACAATTATGCTCACAAAAATGTGGATCCAAGGTCTGTTGCTTATCAAAAATTCATCTGAATGTGCAGCTACAAACCCCAATTTCTTTATTTGCAAATGGGGACAACTTTTGTCCCCACCTACCCACAGGACTGTTGTAGGGATTAAAACAGACAAAGCATGTGAACATGTCTTTAAATTATTAGACATGATGCAATGTGAAAGATGATCAGTATCATTAAAGTGGTGATAATGATTGCAAGGAGATCCAACCAGTCCATCCTAAAGGAAATAAGTCCTGAATGTTCTCTGGAAGGACTGATGTTGAAGCTGAAACTCCAATACTTTGGCCACCTGATGCAAAGAGCTGACTCATTTGAAAAGACCCTGATGCTGGGAAAGATTGAAAGCAGGAGGAGAAGGAGATGACAGAGGATGAGATGGTTGGATAGCATCACTGACTTGATGGACATGAGTTTGGGTAAACTCTGGGAGCTGGTGATGGACAGGCAGGCCTGGCGTCCTGCAGTCCATGGGGTCGCAGAGTCAGACACGACTGAGAGACTGAATTGAACTGAATGATAGTGAAAATGATAATTGCACAGATGACCAGTCCAGGATATTTTTGAAAGAGAACGAGGGTGATTACCTTAGGGCAACACTTTAAACCACAATGCCTCCAAGCAGACTAGAGAAATGGTCTCAGACACACTTCTTAAGCATCTAACTTTGCAGCCTGATTAATTTCTGAGCATCACACTTCAGTCTGCAGTGGGAGAGGGAAAATTGATGTCATTATGTGTGTTTGCTAACTGCCCAACAACATATAGATGCTTCGGAACCCCATTATTAAAAAAAAATACAAATATTCTTGAGGGGCCACTTTCTCTTCTTTCGAGTATGGTTATGCTAAAAAATCCTCTAGGTATCTTTATTCTTAAAAATTTTCATTTGTGCTTATGGGGATTATCATATCTGACTGCTAAGAGAGAGCTGATTTGAAAATCACATTGAATTCAATAAACTACTTCCATGGGAAGTTTTTGATATCTAGTGTATTATTTATGAAATAACTTAAACTTCTTTATGAGATAACACTTTGCTTTATTAGAAAGCAAGATCTCTACAAATATATGATATCACTTATATGTGGAATCTTAAAAAGTGCTACAAATAAAATTATTTATAAAACAGAAATAGAGTTACAGATTCAGTAAACAATCTAATGGTTAAGATTAAGATAAGATTAATCTTATAGTTAATGGGGGAAATGGAGTGGGGAGGATAAATTGGGAGGACCTACTGTATAGCACAGGGAACTCGATTCAATAATCTGTAATGACCAATATGGGGCTTCCCTCACAGCTCAGTTGGTAAAGAATCCATCTGCAATGCAGGAGAACCTAGTGCAATTCCTGGGTCAGGAAAATCTGCTGGAGAAGGGATAGGCTACCCACTTCAGTACTCTTGGACTTCTCTTGTGGCTCAGCTGGTAAAGAATCTGCCGGCAATGTGGGAGACCTGGGTTCGATCCCTGGGTTGGGAAGATCCCTTGGAGAAGGGAAAGGCTATCCACTGCAGTATTCTGGCCTAGAGAATTCTATGGACTGTATAGTCCATGGGGTAGCAAAGAGTCAGACACGACTGAGCAACTTTCACTTTCACTAATGACCTATATGGAAATAGAATCTAAAAATTAGTGGTAAATGTATAACTGACTGACATTGTTGTCAATCTGAGATTATACAAACATACTTCAGTAAAATTTTTAAAAAAGGAAATCAGGGTCTCTACATTAAATTCTGTGATATAATGATTATATCATATTTTAAAATTTATCATATAAAATATTTACTATTAGAAAATGAGATTTATTATTGTTCAATCACTAAGTTATATCAGACTCTTTGTGACCCCATGGACTGCAACATGCCAGGCTTCCCTGTCTTCCACTGTCTTTCAAAATTTGCTCAAATTCATGTCCACTGAGTCAGTGATGCTATCTAACCATCTCATCCTCTGCCAACCCTTTTGCCTTTTGCCTTCAATCTTTCCCAGCATCAAGAAAATGTGATAATGATACATAAATGCAACATGAAAGTCATACTGTTATAATAGGATCCAGAGAGAAGGTAACTGGAAGCTATCTTTTCAACAAGGATTTTACCATTTTGATTTTTGTTGTTGTTGATGCCTCTTACTTAGTCTATAGGACTTCCCGGGCAGCACTAGTGGTAAAGAACCCACCTGACAATGCAGAGATGCAAGAGATGCTGGTTCGATCCACGGGTCAGGAAGTTCCCCTGGAGGAGGGCATGACAACCCGCTGCAGTATTCTGGCCTGAAGAATCCCACAGAGAGAGGAGCCTGGTGGGCTACAGCCCATGGGGTTGCAAAGAGTTGGACACAGCTGAAGTGACTTAGCAAGCACTTACTCTGTGTACATTCAGTTTGCTTTTTGTTGATACTTCACAGGAGCTATCCTTATTGAAAAAAAAAATTAGGATATCATAATTGAGAAAATTCTAAAAATTAACTTTAGCAAAATATTTATATAACTGACTACCTTCCTCCTAAAAACCCAGAAATTTTTGATTTGTTTGGACCAAAATCTTTATTTTAAAAGATAAGAACATTTTCAAAAATAAGAATTACTTCTTGATTCCCACATATCAAGGAATTGAGAATTGAATTTTATGTCATACTTAGAGCAAAATTCTTGCTTTGTTTGTTTTGTTTTCTTTTTTCCAAACTTGAAAAGACCAAAGATAACACTTGGGGACTTTGAGAAAATAAACAACAGCAATATTACCCAGCCACAAAGTTGGCCTTGCTAACTGGCCACGAAGAGTACTAGAAATAGAATGAGTTAAGTTGTTGGCATAAGACAGGGTGACTAAGGTTGCAGGATATGACAGGCAGGGGCTCTACATTTGTGGAAGTTTATTTAATGTGAAGAGGAAAATGACAAGAAAGATAGTGCGCCAGTAATTCTGAAAAACTCGTGGTATGGAGCCAGAGAGGCAGGTTTGGATTACAGCTCTGCTCCTTACAAGCTGCGCAGTTATATTAAGCAAGTCAATTAGCTGTCACCAGTCTCAGTGCTGTATTTGTTTAAGTGATAATAATAATAATAATGGTTAAAAATACATATACTTGCAAATCTAAGCAATAAATGACTCCAGACATGCCTCTTAATTATAGAAAAGTCACCACTAGTACTATTGCTATCATCAGAACAGTATTTTGTCTTTTATTATAGGCTTTTCTTTAAGGAGTATGAAAATCAGTTTTACTGAAAGTTACATCAATATAGCTATTGTGTTTTCTTCCATCCTCCACCTTCCCTGTGCTGTTCAAATTGCCACCAGCTCACGATATTATCAGATATCAAAGAAGGCTTGCTACATACACTGACATGACCTGTGTTCTGTTTAATAGATCTGTATTTGTTATCCTGGTTGCTTCAAGTTAAATGGTCTCGTTTCACCTTGGATCCCTGTCCTGCAACTAATGTATGCATGTAAACAGGAAAAAGGGTAATAATTTTTAATCTAATCATGTTGTTACTTTTATGATGTTTTCTTTTCCTCAAGTTTCAAGATACTCAATGAGTAAAGAATAAACATTTTTGAGGGTTTTGTCCCTTGAAGAGGAAGGAGACATTGAATTTTCCTTTTAGGAATGAAGTCTGGGTTTTCAAGACAACAGTCAGTGGAAGAAGTTGGCAAGCAGTGATGAGCAAAGGTTTGAAGATGCAAGACCCTGGCCTCAGATCTTGGCTCTGACTTGTGTAAGATGCTCTGCTCTGTTCACATGACTTGATCCTTTGACCTGCAGCTGCACAATTAGCAATTCATTGGTGTGATTAGTAATTCATTGGTGTGTAAGATTTGAAAATGTTCCATTAGCCCTCAAGTACTATATAAACATCAGTTACTATTTTTATGACTTTTTTTTTATATATTACTTCTTTAGGGAAAAGAGTTTTGTAAGTTATAACTAAGAATTCTAATTACTTTACAATTCCATAAATAATGTTGTGAAAAACTCTTAAATACTAAGATTTAGGGTACGAATACCATATATATGCAGAAGGGTTTATATGTATGTTTATATGTGTATGTATATATGTTTATATGTATATAAACATATATACATTTATAAACATATATATGTTTATACATATAAACATATATACATATGTTCATATGTATGTTATATGTATATATATATTTACACATATTTATCTATACCTTATTCAGAATAAATAGCATGGTGACTAAAATTAGCCACAATTGTAAACAAAACTGCATGAGTGCTACAAATTACATCCCAACCCAGCATGTAGATTCAATTCAGTTCAGTCACTCAGTCATGTCCGACTCTTTGTGACCCAATGGACTGCAGCACTCCAGGCTTCCTTTTCCATCACCAACTCCCAAAGTTTACTCAAACTCATGTGATCCATGTGGTCAGTTTGATTAGTTTTCTGTGATTGTGGTTTTAATTCTGTCTGCCCTCTGATGGATAAGGATAAGAGACTTAAGGAAGCTTCCTGATGGGAAAGACTGTCTTGAGGGGGAAACTGGGTCTTGTTCTGGTGGGTGGGGCCATGCTCAGTTCAGTTCAGTTGCTCAGTTGTGTCCGACTCTTTGCGACCCCGTGGACTGCGGCACGCCAGGCTTCCCTGTCCATCACCAACTCCCGGGGTTTACTGAAACTCATGTCCATCAAGTCTGTGGTGCCATCCAACCATCTCATCCTCTGTTGTCCCCTTCTCCTCCTGCCCTCAATCTTTCCCAGCATCAGGGTCTTTTCAAATGAGTCAGCTCTTCGCATCAGGTGGCCAAAGAATTGGAGTTTCAGCTTCAGCATCAGTCCTTCCAATGAACATTCAGGACTGATTTCCTTTAGGATGGACTGGTTGCATCTCGTTGCAGTCCAAGGGACTCTCAAGAGTCTTCTCCAACATCACAGTCCAAAAGCATCAATTTTTTGACTCTCAGCTTTCTTTATAGTCCAGCTCTCAATATTTACTTCAATTTTCTGTTGATGGGTGGGGCTGTGTTCCCTCCCTATTGTTTGACCTGAGGCCAAACTATGGCAGAGGTAATGACGATAACGGAGACCTCCTTCAAAAGGTCCCATGCATGCACTGCCACACTTAGTGCCTCTGACCCTGAAGCAGGCCACTGCCAACCCAAGCCTCTGCTGGAGACTCCTGGACACTCATGGGCAAGTCTGGGTCAGTCTCTTGTGGGGTCTCTGTTCCTTTCTCCTGGGTCCTGGTGTGCACAAGGTTTTGTTTGTGCCCTCCAAGAGTCTGTTTCCCCCAGTCCTGTGTAAGTTCTGACTGTTCTATGGTGGGGTTAATGGCAACCTCCTCCAAGAGGGCTTATGCCATACCCAAGTCTGCTGCAACAAGAGCCCCTGCCCCTGCTGCAGTCCGCTACTGATCCGTACCTCCACAGGAGACACTCAAACACTCAAAGACAGGCCTGGGTCTCTGTGGAATCTCCTGGTGTGCACAAGGTTTTGTTTGAGCCCTCTGAGCATCTCTGGTGGGTATGGGGTTTGATTCTAAATGCTATTTTGCCCCTCCTACCATCTTGCTAGGTCTTCTCCTTTGCATGTGAAAGAACTGTATTTAATAAAATCTTCCTAGCTACATAATGGACTTCCCTGGTGGCTCAGATGGTAAAGTATCTGCCTGCAATGCAGGAGACCTAGGTTTGATCCCTGGGTTGAGAAGGTCCCCTGGAGGAGGGCATGGCAACCCACTTCAGTATTCTTGCCTGAAGAAACCCTGTGAATAGAGGAGTGGTGGGCTACAGTCCATGGGATCACAGAGTCAGACACGACTGAGCAAGTAAGCACAGCACAGCACAGCTACATAATGTCTAGAGACTCTTGTATTCACACACACACACGCACACACATACACACACACATGCACACACATGGGCATATGAGGATGAAATTTCTCCCAACACCTAGGGGTAGGTTAAGCAGTAATGAGTCTAGAGACTTCTTGGGTCTATAGTTGCATATGGCCTGAGCTACTCTAAAAGAGTCCCCTTAATTCAGGCAAAAACTTAAGTGTGATAGACCAGGTTCCAAATCCACATTTGCCTCTTGTTGTGGGAATATTTTCAGCACAACCTAGTCTCCCTTCTTCTTGCCTGATACAGATAATGAAGTTTGCTTCTGAATTTCCCCAAGGCTCCAGCTGGCTTGGCTCTGGGTCCCCACGTGGAGTGTAGCACTAGCCCTGCAATGACAGATGCCCCCCATCCTGGGTGACGGGGTCCAACACTCCTCGGGACTGTATGAACACAGGAAGTGCAACGGTTCTTTGCTACCTCGAGTGTTCTGTGCACTGCGGGTTTCTTCACTTCTTTCTCCCAATGTGAAATTCTACTAAGGCCTCACAATACATTTATAAAACATTTTCACACATTTCCAAATGCTTCCTGGGGAAGAATTGCCATCTATGTTGAGAACCTATGGGCTTATAGCTAGTTGTTACTGAGGCTGGATTCTTAAGAGGAGTCTGAAAACCCATTCTTCTTCTCTGAACTGGGTATACCCTCAGACCTAGAATGCAAATGAGGTGTCAGTGGTCAAAATATGAAAGTGTTATGTAATGGACTTCTGACCTTTCTTTTTTTTTTTTTTTTGGTTGTCCAGAACTTAAACCTTTTACTCATGTTTACATAATCCCTGCCTATCACTGCAGGTTAATAGGGGTCCAGACTTAACTTTCCAAGCTCCTGGGGAAATGAGACTTAAGGTCTGCAAATTAACTTATCAGCCCAGAAAAATGTATCAGGATTAGTGATGGGAGTAAATAATTTTATTTTCTGATGGACAGCAGACTTGGCAGGAATGTAAAATTACTAGAGGTAGCCTCACCATGGTGGGCGTCCTGCATGCAATTTCAGGTAGGAGGGGATGCTTGCATTCAGGTTCCCCCTAGACTAGGTCTATTGCTCTGTTTGCACTGTGGTTCTGACTAGTAAGTTTCTCCTCATTTCTATCATTTGTGTTTGGTTCTCCAGCCTTTCTGGAAATTTGCAAATCACTCCCTACCTTTTCAGTAAATGTTTCTGCTTCTGCTTAAAATATCTCTAGTTGGCTGTTACAGACTGCATGTTTGTGCTCCACCCCCCCATCCCAAATCCATATGTTGAAACCCTAATTCCCAGTTGGATGGAATTAAGAGGTGGGACTTTTGAGAGGCAATTACGCTATTAGGGTAGAGTCTTTATGAATGGGATTAGTGCCCTTATGAGAAGGGACACCTGAGAATTTGCTTCCCATTCTCCCCTCCACCATCTCTGCTCTGGGCCATGTGAGGATACAGGTAGAAGAATGCAACTCACAGAACAGAAATAGGACCCTTCCTGGACTCTAGATCTGCCCATGCCTTGATCTTGGACTTTCCATTTTCCAGGACTGTAATATATAAATGTTTATTGCTTAAGTTACCCAGGCTATAGAACACCATTAAAGCAGATTGAAATAACTATTGTTTCAACCTAAATCCCTGAGTGATGTGGATGGTTGACTATTTGTAAACCACTGGAGAGGATACATCATAGAATCTTGTACTTGATGGACCACACATACTGGAAGTTAGTAGGTTTGTTCTATGCAGTTAACATTTCTATTCATTCAGTAAGCACTGACTGTGTACTGATATTTGCCAGGTACTGTGCTACAGTCTGGGGATACAAACACAGTCTAGACTCAGTTCATGTCACGTTCTCACTGTTTCTTATAGCTGGGAGAAATACTTAAATGTTTACATTCACTTGCCAGTGCTAAGACAGGGATATGGCCCAGAGGTTTTATATTTAATATATCGTGAATCCTAGTCTTCTGCTGGCTATAGGTATTGCAAATATGTTCTTTCAGTTAATTACTCCTCTTTTTCCCATTTTTATAACGTCTTTGATATGGGATTAATTTTATTACAATCTGTGCTTGTGTGTCATGTGTAAAATAGCCTTCCTCTGAAATCCAAGATTACTAAAATGCTTGCCTACATATATTTTTTCTCAAGATTTTATATTTTCTTTTAGCTTTCAAAAAATTAATTTAGCAAACATTTTTCTTTAATCAATGCAGTGATTTTATGGTATATCTCTTTCAATGAATTAAGGAGGTGAATCACTTTAGATATTTTCTAATATTAAGCCTTGCTGGTATTCCTGGAATACACCCAACATAGTCTTGACATTATTAATATATAGTTGCAATCAATTTGCTAATACTTTGTTTAAAAATTGTATGTCCATGTTCATAAGTGAGTTTGCCATATAATTTTTATCAGCTGCCCTTGTCCAGTTTGATAGCAAGATTATCTCAGGCTCATAAAATAAATTCAGATGGATTATCTGTTCACCGGTTCTCTAGGATGGTTTGCGTAAGTTTGGAATTAACCCTTTCACATTTTCATTGCTAGCTGAAACTTGCATATGATATCTTGTGAGCAAGTTGCCAAACTTTTTCAATAGATTCAGCCATTTTTTTCTTGAGAATCACTGTACCCTTGACGTAGTAGTCATGCATCTTGAATTAAGAAAAACACACTAATTATACCAATCATTCTTCTATGATCCCACACACACTCTTCTTATTTTTCACTATAATTCTTCACTTGACAGTCTTTCCTCTTTTTACATAACTGTCTAAACTGATTCTCTCCCAAATGGCTTTCTGAAAGAAGTTTCAAGGACCCTAGAGATGGAGCATATCAGGGTTCAGGAAATGACTCCTCAATATTCTCAGGACACAGAATGCTCCTGTCTTACTAAAATACCCACTAGTAAATTCCTGACTCCCTCACAGGAACTTGAGTCTCTCCTGCAAAATCAGTTGCCAAGCATTAAATCCGGGATCCAAGATGAGTAAGTCAAGGTCCACATCCTCGACTCTCCCCCAAGAGGTTTCATCGTCTTCACTGGAGACGGACATTTCATAATGAAACAATTAAAGCAATGAGATAGATGTTGAGATAACAACCAAGGAGCATAGAGAAGGCAATTTTTAAATACCCAGGTACATGAAGATGCTATTAAGGTCAGCATGTTCCTCTAGATCCTGGGTGAACAACTATTTGTCCCCGAGCATCCTTTTTTTAGCACTGAAAGTCCCAAAATCTAGGAAAACCAATCAGTCCCTAGCAAACGTGGTCAACTGGTCACCCTATCTGGACCTTGAGTTCCTGCTGCTATACCTGAACAGAGAAAGAATAAAAAGTGTGCTTTGAATTAGCTGGCATATGACTTGAATAATCACAGGCAGTGATTTTCACCAGGTGTCGGGAGCAGAGGTAGCAAGGCAGTCAGGAGAATAGTGCCTGCAGGGGCAGGAGAAATCATTGCTGTGTGTGGAGTGACAAGTCATGCCTTGTGATGGAAGCTACAGCGCATACAGGGTAAGAGTGGGGAGTGAGACTGCTGGAATAGACAAGAGCCAGATAGTGAAAATCAAGTCGAGGAGAGTGACCTTTATCTGACCCTTGGCCAGTATGAGATGATTAAAAGGGAGGCAGTAAGAAAATTGTCTCTGGAATAACAAGAACAGGATAGAGAAGCATCTGAATTGCATCATACTCTTGTATGTACTGGCTTTTAACTACATTTGGCATAATTGTCTGCATCTTTTTTTTTTTTCAAGACCCAGTGT
Source organism: Cervus canadensis (assembly GCF_019320065.1). Lineage (NCBI taxonomy): Eukaryota > Metazoa > Chordata > Mammalia > Artiodactyla > Cervidae > Cervus > Cervus canadensis. The sequence continues at coordinate 42,919,781 of NC_057411.1, read as the reverse complement.
CCTGTAGAAGAGAAAGCCTCAAACTCCTGCATTTTCTTCAGAGTGGGCTAACATTCACCGTGTGACCTCAGGCAAGCATCTAAATTTCCTGCAGCCTTGGTATGTTCCTCTGTGAAAGAGAAACAGTGATACTTACTACTCAATTGAAAGCTTTTGTCAGCATCAAGGGAGAAACTACTGATTACCAGGATCTAGGAAATGTCAAGAGACCAGCAGATCTGGGTTTGGATTTTGTAGCTGGGAGTGACGGAATGGCTAACAGTGTAGGAGAAAACTGCTGAAAAAGAAAGAGCTGAACTCATTAGTGATTGAAGTTACCCCTAAATTGTGTGTGCAACTTCAGCAAGGCTGCACAACAGGCCTTAAACTTGAAATAAATCAGCAGTAGCATAGCTCAGCACACTTAAAGTTAACTGCATATAATTTGCACGTGAAATGGATCACTCTGTGATCCTAATGGCAAAGGAAAGCTATATTTAACCTGAAAAAGAAGTGAAGCTAACTTATGAGAGAGTTAACAACCATGAGGCTGATATAGCATTTTTAATTAAATGGCACCTATCAACACTTTTCACAGTTAATTCCAACAAGGAACCACATAATTCCCTTTGAGGGCCTTAATCCTTCTGGGTCTTAGCACTCTGAACACCATTGTTTCTATTCACACCAACTTGCTGGCTTGTGGGAGCTGAAGGTGCTGTTCTCACTTGCTTATCTCCAAAGTTTGCCGGAACCTACAGCCTCCCGTTTCCAGGAGAGCTGGTCCCAGCACTGTAAGTGGGGCTATACTCATGGCTTATTTGTAGAGGAATTGTGGGTCACTTTGGTTTATCCAATTCATCATTTTATTAGGATGAGGTTAGAATAAATGACAACCACGCCCATACCTAGAACTCACTCAGAGTAGCATGAACTGGTGGCCTACAGATTTCACCATAGTTGAGGGGTCTTGTGTATTGGCTACCGGTCTCATGACTGCTGCTAATCACTAATGTGACCCAGGGTGTGTCCTTTGATCACTCTGAGCCTGAACACCAGTTTTCCAACTGTGATTGAGAGGAGAGTAATTTTACTTGTTTCACACAGCTGTTGAGCTGCAAATAAAGAAATAATGGTAAATGGGCTTTAGTAAACTACAATAGTTACCAGGGATCAGTCAGTTCAGTCGCCCAGTCATGTCCGACTCTTTGCGACCCCATGGGTCAGGGGTAAAAGGCTTAAAAAGTGAATAATTAAAGTGCCATATTTTTAGTCAAAAGTTAAAGTTTATAGGTTGGATAACAATGGATGAGACAGCATCAGTATTCTGGAGTCATTAAGAGCCTGACTCTGGAGCCAGATTGCATGCAAACGTGCTAGGTTGCCTCAGTCATGTCCAACTCTCTTTGACCCCATGGGCTGTAGCCCACCAGGCTTCTCTGTCCATGGAGATTTTACAGGCAAGAATATTGGAGTGGGTTGCCATGGTCTTCTACAGGAGATCTTCCCGACCCGGAGGTTAAACCCATGTCTCTTACATCTCCTGCATTGGTAGGTGGGTTCATCACCAGCGCCACCTGGGAAACCCTTTGAGCCAGAGTGCCTAGGTTCAAACCCTAGAATTAGAATTTACCAGCTATATGCACAGCTTTAGGTGGGTCACTCAAATAATCTTTGCTTTAATTTCTTCATCTGTTTAATGTTGGTGATATTTACTGATTAATATTACAAAAGTTATTGATAAGTATTAACTGAGTTTATGCTATGTAGTTGGTATGAAGATTAACTGAGTTAAAAATCTATAAAGCACCTTATCAAAGACTGGCGCACTGAGAATCCCTCACTCCATGTGAGAGTCATTATATTTATTTCAGTTACATTTTCTGAACTGGAAAGAATTAGGACACCTCTGTCTACAACATAAAATAATGAGAGATCCAAGCTGGCAGCTTTGGAAGACACAGAACCCACCTCCTCCTCCTGACACATGGAATCTACACCTAATCTACAGAGACATCCTTCCTGAAGAAGACTGAGTGCGGATCGAACAGTTTCTGCACATAGAGGGACGGACCACAGGGAAACCAGGAGGAAAGATGGAGATGCAGGATCCATGGGAACACATTTCCAACTCAGTGAACTGCCAGAAGAAGGGCTATCGCTGAGGGGTCTGAGATCAGACTCAACCTGCCCTGGGACACAGAAAAAAGAACACACCAGTTTAAATGGCACCTAGAATCCATGGGAAGAAAATTCAATTACTAGCCTTAGAGCATCCGCACAAAGAAATGAATTTTTAAAAACTTTGTCAACTTCAAAAGATAATTCAAATATTACTGGTATGTGAGTATGTGTGAATAAATATTAGTGAAGAGCATCTTTGCTCTGAAAAGTGGAACTCCTGAAGCTTCAATCTCTCTTTCTTGTGCACGCGTGCACACACACACACACACACACACACTTCACACTCAGACACAGACATACACATGCTCAAATACATATATGCACATATCCAAATGCACTAGATTTATAATCGTTCTCAGGGTAGAATTTGTTTCCTCTTGTCAAGTTTAAATGTGGAAGTATAAAAACCAGCATTTTCCAGAAAATTAATAACTTTGTTTGCAGGAAGTCCCCTAATCCCCAAAGATCATTGACTTTTATATAACAGACCATTAATCATGAGCAAGACAACTCTCTTGTCCCTTTCAGGTACTCAGTTACCTCAACTGTTAGAGAAATTTGCCCGATAGAATATCTGGAATGGTGGACTCTTGAGGTTAGATCGGTTCAGTTCAGTTCAGTCGCTCAATCATGTCCGACTCTTTGCGACCCCATGAACCGCAGCACACCAGGCCTCAATGTCCATCATCAACTCCCGGAGTTTACCAAAACTCATGTCCATTGAGTTGGTGATGCCATACAATCCTCTCATCCTTTGTCATCCCCTTCTCCTCCTGCCCTCAATCTTTCCCAGCATCAGGGTCTTTTCAAATGAGTCAGCTCTTTGCATCAGGTGGCCAAAGTATTGGAGTTTCAGCTTCAACATCAGTCCTTCCAAGGAACACCCAGGACTGATCTCCTTTAGGATGGACTTATTGGATCTTCTTGCAGTCCATCAGGTGATAAAACGATTCAAGAGATATCCTTACAGTGCTGTCAGAGTCTTGCCTTGATCTGTGGATTCACGGGTATTTATGACCCTGTTTCAAACAAATTGGTTGTTATTGTGGTTCAGTCACTCAGTCATGTCTGACTCTTGTGACCACATGGACGGCAGCACACCAACTTTCCTCATCCTTCACCATCTCCTAGAACTTGCTCAAACTCACGTCCGATGAGTTGGTAATGCTATCAAACCTTCTCGTCCTCTGTCATCCCTTCATGTTCTGCTTTCAATCTTTCCCAGCATCAGGGTCTTTTCTAATTAGTCAGCTCTTCATATCAAGTGGTCAAGGTATTGGAGTTTCAGCTTCAGCTCAGTCATTCCAATGAATATTCAGGACTGATTTCCTTAACAATTGACTGGCTGGATCTCCTTGCAGTCCAAGGGACTCTCAAGAGTCTTCTCCAACACCACAGTTCAAAAGCATCAATCCTTCAGTGCTCATCTTTGTTTACAGTCCAACTCTCACATCCATACATGACTACTAGGAAAACCAAAGCTTTGACTAGATGGACCTTTGTTGGCAAAGTAATGTCTCTGCTTTTTAATACGCTGTCTAGGTTTGTCAAAGCTTTTCTTCCAAGGAACAAGCGTCTTTTAATTTCATGGCAGGAGTCACCATCTGCAGGGATTTTGGAGCCCAAGAAAATGAAGTCTCTCACTGTTTCCATTGTTACCCCATCTATTTGCCTTGAAGTGATGGTCTGGATGCCTTGATCTTCGTTTTTTGAACACTAAGTTTTAAGCCAGCTTTTTCAGTCTCTTTTTTCACTTTCATCAAGAGGCTCTTTAGTTCCTCTTCACTTTCTGCGATAAGGGTGGTGTCATCTGCATATCTGAGGTTATTGATATTTCTCCAAGCAATCTTGATTCCAGCTTGTGTTTCCTCCAGCCTGGCATTTCACATGATGTACTCTGCATATAAGTTAAATAAGCAGGTGACAATATACAGCCTTGAAGTACTCCTTTTCCAATTTGAAACCAGTCTGTTGTTCCATATCCTGTTCTAACTGCTGTTTCTTGACTTGCATACAGATTTCTCAGGAGGCAGGTAAGGTGGTCTGGTATTCTCATGTCTTTAAGAATTTTCCACAGTCTGTTGTGATTCTGTGCATCACATTCAAAAGCTCTAGTGCAGTCAATGAAGTAGATGTCTTTTTCTGGAATTCTCTTGATTGTTCTATGATACAACAGATGTTGGAATTTGATCTCTGGCTCCTCTGTGTTTTATAAATCCAGCTTGAACATCAGCAATTTCTTGGTTCACATACTGTTGAAGCCTAGCTTGGAGAATTTTGAGCATTACTTTGCTGGCATGTGAGAAGAGCGCAATTGTGCAGTAGTTTGAACATTCTTTGATATTGTCTTTCTTTGGGACTGCAATGAAAACTGACCTCTTTCAGTCCTGTGGCCACTGCTGAGTTTTTCAAATTTGCTGGTATACTGAGTGCAACACTTTCACAGCATCATCTTTTAGGATTTGAAATAATTCAGCTTGAATTGCATCACCTCAACTAGCTTTGTTCATAGTGATGCTTCCTAAGGCCCACTTCACTTCACACTCCAAGATATCTGGCTCTATGTGAGTGATCACACCATTGTGGTTACCTGGGTCATTAAGATCTTTGTTGTATAGTTCTTCTGTGTATTCTTGCCATTTCTTATTAATATCTTTTGCTTCTATTAGGTCCATACCATTTCTGTCCTTTATTGTGCCCATCTTTGTATGAAATTGCCCTTTGGTATCTCTAATTTTCTCGAAGAGATCTCTATGTCTTTCCCATTCTATTGTTTCCCTCTTTTTCTTTGCATTGTTCACTTAAGAAGGCTTTTTATCTCTCCTTGCTATTCTTTGGAACTCTGCATTCAAATGGGTATCTTTCCTTTCTCCTTTGCCTTTAGCTTCTCTTCTTTTCTCAGCTACTTGTAAGGCCTCCTCAGATAACCATTTTGCCTTTTTGCGTTTTTTTCCCTCTTGGGAATCATTTTGATCACTGCCTCCTGTACAATGTTACAAACCTCCTTCCATAGTTGCTCGGGCACTCTGTCTATCAGATCTAATCCCTTGAGTCTATTTCTCACTTCCACTGTATAATCATAAGGAATTTTATTTAGATCATATCTGAATGGCCTACTGGTTTTCCCTACTTTCTTCAACTTAAGTCTTAATTTTGCAATAAGGAGTTCACGACCTGAGCCACAGTCACCTCCTGGTCTTGTTTTTGCTGACTGTATAGACTGTCTCCATTTTTGGCTGCAAAGAATGTAATCAATCTGATTTCAATATTAACCATCTGGTGATGTCCATGTGTAGTCTTCTCTTATGCTGCTGGAAGAGGGTGTTTGCTATGACCAATGCATTCTCTTGGCAACTCTGTTTGCCTTTGCCCTGCTTCATTTTGTTCATCGTTTATTATTTCAAATAAATAAATTATTCATTAAAAAGAAGTTTAAAAGAGACTAATCCATGGATCAATATACATTCATGACCAAAGGTAATAGATAATACAAAAATTACATTTGCGGTCCATTAAAAATAAAAATAAATAAATAAAACACTGAAGTATAGTCCAAGTACCTATATTAAGAGTTACAATGGAATATTGTCCTTGAAGAGAAACCTTCTCCTTGTTAGAGTCCTCTTCAATTTGTTCAAGTCCAGGGGTAAGAGGAACACCTTCAAGTGAGGCAGAAGTAGGTTCCCAGGGCCTGGGACACACACATCCTGGGACTGTATGACTCAAATGACCTTGAGCAGTGCCAGGCAGAAGCCTAGCTTCCCAAACCCCAGCAGCCATCACGTCACCCGCAGAAAGGGAGGGTTGGTGGGCCTCACACTGGGTAAACAGGATGTGAGGAGTTACAGATAAATAAAGGAGATGCTTGTCAGTCAATGCCGGAGAACAGTTAATAATAAAAGCTGTGCAGTGAACTGGAATAAATACTAAACGAGAAATTAGAAGACTACCTTCAATACCTCCCCTGGTTAGTTTTGGGTTTTCAGTGCAAGTTTTTACAGAAGCTTTTGTGAGACAGACATAAGCAAATATACAAGAAAATGCTTTTGACATTACGTCTAATAAAAGTGTAAAATTATTATTTTGATTATTTGGCTTCCCTGATGGCTCAGACAATAAAGAACCTGCCTGAAATGCAGGACATATGGGTTCGATTCCTGGGTCGGGAAGATCCCCGGGAGAAGGAAACGGCAACTGACTCCAGTTATTCTTACCTGGGAAATCCCATGGGCGGCAGAGCCTCATAGGCTATATAGTCCATGGGGTCTCAAAGAGTCGGACACAACTGAGCAACTAACACATGCAAAGATTTTGAAGACTGAGTAAACAGGAGACATTCCTAGTAGATGTTTATAACTGCACCTCTGTCTGCTTCCTCTAGTGGAATCTGCATTTTCACAGGGTAAAGATACATGTTCTCTGATATGCTTTTTGTACCTAGCTGTCCCCTGTATTCTGTTAAATATTGAATCAGTGATGACATAATCACAAAGAACTCTGATGCTGGCCTCTTTACAATCGAACTGCACAATGACAGTGGTTTCATAGCTAGAATCCCTTTGACCCCACCGTCCACATTGGTGACAGTCTAGATTTTGTGAGACAGAAATCTAATCATACCATCCTGCTTAAAAGTTCCCTTGAGCTCTCTAATGTCTAAAAAAAATAAAAGGCTCAAATGCCTAAGCATGACATTTAACACCTTTAGCATAATCTGTTTTCTCCCTAACTTTCATCTCGCTAGTCTTTTTTGGCTGCCACAAAAGCATACTGATCCGCTGAGTTCTAGAACTGTGCCATGCTCTCTCCAAGCCTTGCGGTATTTTATGTTCTTCTTGATGCCTGAAATTCTCTATCATTCTTCACTGCATCCCTACCAAGCAAACTCCAGTTCACTGTAACAGCTGAAGCTCGCGTATCTGCTCTCCTTGTCAGCCAAAGGCAGCGTTTCATAGCCCTGTCTCCGTGGGCACCCGCGGACTCATCTCTTATCTCCGGTACTCAGCACAGTGGAAACAGAGGACATGCTCACTATGTGTGTGCTGCAGAAATAGAAGAAAAGATTTCACCCTTTCCAGACGTAGCACAGAAGACGTTCATGGCAGGGAACCTGGGAAGGCATTTCCCATGGATCTTTCAAAATGATTCCTTTGGAAAAGAAGGAAAATGGAGGTACTGACATTTCAAACTTCTCAAATTTGCCCAGCCCTCAAGAGCTTATTTCTTGTAACTTTGACTCTATGAAACTGAATTGGATTTTACCAAATAGTAGTTTGTCATATGTGCAATAGATGGAGGTAGGTGATTGATATGAAATTTTGGAAAATAACTCTAATATGTCAGAAAGATAAAAAGATGAGTGATAATCACTGTTTATAGTAGTGACTGTGGCTTTTCAATAGCCCAGACATATCAAAAGCCTTATTTAAAGAGAGGCTACCTCATATCTGATTCCTTCCCAAACTAAATATTATTGCCAGTAAGGCCAGTATAGTCAAAATATCCCAGGCATATTAAATTCAGGCTATTCTATCTACTTCCTTTGATTAATACTTCAGAACATTTTTTGCTATATTTGCTTATAAAAAAGGTGAATGAATATTATAAAGTATATCACTAGACTAGAAATGAAAATGTTCAAAGAATATAAATATATCTTTCTGAAATTTTTTTTTTTTGCTTGTGTGTTTCTGTTTTTTGTTTAGCATTTTTTGTTGTTGTTGTTTGTTAAGCACCTGTTTCTGGTTTAGCATTTTTTTTTAAGTCTATAAGTTGCTCTTATGGACTAAATTTTGCTGACCCCAAAATTTACTTGGTGAAGCCATAACACTGCAATGTAAAGAAGGTGATTAAATGAAGTCATAGGGCAGGGCCCTCATTCAATGGAAACAATGTCCTCCTGAGAGGGGAACAAGTGAAAGTGCTGGTCACTCAGTTGTATCCCACTCTTTGCAACTCCATGGACTCTAGCCCTCTAGGTTCCTTTGTCCATGGACTTCTTTAGACTAGAATAATGCAGTGGGTAGCCATTTCCATCTCCTAGGGATCTTCCTGACCCAGAGATTGAACCCAGTTCTACTGAACTGCAGGCAGATTCTTCACCATCTGAGCTATCGGGGAAGTCCAAAGAAGATTCCAGATCTCCCTCTCCATAAGCACACAGAGGAATACTCATATGAGGGCACAGAGAAGGCTTCACCAAAAACCAACTCTGAAGGCACCTTGATCTTGGACTTCTAGAAATGTGAGAAAATACAATTTCACTGTTTAAGGCACCTGATCTGTGGTATTCTTTTGTGGTAGCAGACTAACAGTTCCATGCAATGAAATACACAGGTATAAATGGGCATTGCAATATTTCTTAGCATATGCATGTGCCCAAGTAACCCCCTCCCTAATGAGGATAGAGGGCATTTACAACAACACAGCATATTCCCACCATCATCTCCCCCAAAGAGCTGGCCTCTAGCTCCCACCCAGAAATCGCTGCCTGTTCTGGTTTCTATGACCATAGATTAAGGTTTTCCTATAATAGAATGAAATCTTATAAAATGTACTTTTTTGATCTGAATTTATTATCTCAGTATCACAGTTTTGAGATTTATGCATGTCATTCCATGTATTACTTATATACATATATATATGTATATCCATGTGTATGTATATATAATATACATAAATATTATATATATGTAATATATATTTTATACAAATTGCACATTGCTGAATGGCATTTCATTATATAAATATATCACAATTATTTATACATTATCCTGTTATGGATATTGGAGGGTTTCTTTTTTTTCTATTGTAAATAAAGTCACTCTGAGTATTCTTACAAAAATCTCTTTGTGTCCTGTGTTTTCATTTCCCTTCGGTAAAAATCTAAGTAGAATAAGCTGATCATTGGATGGTTGTATATTTAACTTTGTAAGAGACTTCCAAGAATTTGACCAACTGTGCTATTTTACACTCTCAAAAGAAATATATAAGAACTCTGACTGCTTTATATCATCAGCAAAATTTTGGTGTAGTAATTTTAGCTTTTTCTAGAAATAGTATCTTTTGTGATTTAAATGTTAATTTTTAAATGATTACTGATGTTTAGCTCTTAATTTCAAGAAAGAAAAAAGTACCTGTTGGCCTTTATGTATCTTCCTTTTTAATTTATTTTTAATTGTAGAAACTCTTTATTCTAGGGAAAAAAATCTTTTCTCAGGGACCTATGCAAATGATGCTATCTCCCAGCCTGTGGTCTGCCTTGTCATTTGAGAGTCCTTTGATGAACTGAGGAGCTTAATTTTTATAAAGTCCAGTTTGTTGTATTTTATTATATCTGAGATTGTCCTCAAATAAATTTTTGCCTGCCCTTCCATCACAAAGATGTTTCTCCTAGAAGCCTCATGATTTTAGATTTTAAACTTAAGTGTCTGATCCATTTAAATGAATTTTCATATGTAATTAAACCAGTCAATCCTAAAAGAAATCAACCCTGAATATTCATAGGAAGTGCTGATGCTGAAGCTGAAGCTCCAATACTTTGGCCACCTGATGTGAAGAGCTGACTCACTGGAAAAGACCCTGATGCTGGGAAAGATAGAAGGCAGGAGGAGAAGGTGGCAACAGAGGATGAGATGGTTGGATGGCATCACTGGCTCAATGGACATGAATTTGAGCAAACTCTGGGATATAGAGAAGGACAGAGGAGCCTGGCATGCTGCAGTCCATGGGGTTGCAAAGAGTCAGACATGACTTAGCAACTGAACAGCAATAATGTAGTGTAAACCAGAGGCTGAGATTAATTTTATTCCATATAAATGCATGCATATATCAAATTGTTTTTGCATAATTTATTAAAAATAATTATTTTCATTGAATTGCTATGTTAACATTTGTTGAAAATGAATTAACTTAACAATTATGACTGTATTTGGGGAAATGGATCTGTTACAATGACTTATTTGTTTATCTTTATGTCAAATTAACACACTCTTGATTACTGAAGCTTTATGGTGAATTCTACTTTGGCCGTTTTCAAAATTGTTTTGGCAGTTCTAAGTTTTGGCACAAAAACAGGGCTTACAAATTAATGAAACAAAATCCTGCTGTAATTTGCTTCATGCTGTGTAAAATCTATTGATCAATTTGGGAGGACTAACAGAAAAATATTGATACTTCAAAAGCATGAAAATGTGTATTTCTGCTTTTATTTAGATTTTTAAATTTATTTCAGCAAAGTTTTATAGTTTTCACTAAGGTGTTATAATTGCTTTGCTAAATTTATTTCTATATTATTTATTATTGCATGCCATTGTATGCAATACAGGACATTGCAAACAGTGCATGTGCCATTGGGATGCTTACTGTCTTGCTGCACTGGCCAGGTACTCCCATCTATTGGGGATGAATGGATATCCTTCAGCATTAAATATGATGTTGCTGCTGCTGCTGCTGCTGCTAAGTCGCTTCAGTTGTGTCCGACTCTGTGCGACCCCATAGACGGCAGCCCACCAGGCTCCTCTGTTCCTGGGATTCTCTAGGCAAGAATAGTGGAGTGGGTTGCCATTTCCTTCTCCAAATATGATGTTACCTATACATTATTTACAGATGGTCTTTATCAGATTTAAAAAGTTTCATTTATTCTATGTTTTGCAGAGATTGGTATCAATGTGGGCTCTTTTTGCATTTATTGACATGATTGTGCACATGTTTTGACATAGTAGATTGATTTATTTTGTAACATTAAATTAACTTTGCCTAAGTGATTTATTTTGTAAGGTTAAATTAACCTTGCCTACACTAGATAAATATGATCATGGCATATTATCATTCTTGTATATTGCTATTTTTTTTATAATCTGTTTTTCTGGTTTTGGTGTCTTAGCAATCACGTTTTATAAAATGAGTTGTGAAATGCTTCCTTCTCCTCTACTTTCTGAACTAATATGTGTTGCACTTTAAACATTTGCTGAATCTCACCTATGAGGACATTTGAGCTGGTAACTTCCTCTGTGGAAAGATACTTCATACAAAGTAACAGTTGCTAATGGGGATAGGGCTGTTCAGATCCCCGGTTTCTTCTTGAGGCAGTTCTGGCACTATGTGCCTTCAAGGCGTTCTTCCATTTTATTTAAACTAAAGACTTTAATTGCATAAAAGGGTTTCATAATCATCTGTTAAGATTATTTTAATTTTGACAAGATTCCTAGTAATGGTATCTCCTTCATTCCTGATATTGATAATTTGTGTTTTATCTCATTATTACCCTTATTTTTCTAGATTTGTAAAATTTAACCTTAGATTATTAATTTTGAACCTATGATTTTTTCTAATAGAATCATTTCAAACTATACATATCCCCCTAACCAGTACTCAGCTATATCCACAAATTTGTGTCTTTATTAAAAATATTCACTGCATAATAGAAATCAATTTTTGTATTTATTATTTAATTATATTTTTATTTATCATTTTGTATTCAGTATTAATTACATGCTAAATAGAACTAAATATTACAAATTATTTTTGATCCTGTGTTATTTTGATAACTTCTTGCTTAAATACCAAAATATCTGACTACTTTCAGATTTTTAAATTGTTTTATACTACAATTTCATTATAGACAGACTGTATGATTTAATTTTTTCAAAATTTGTCGAGGTTTTTTACAGCCCAGCATATGGACTACCCTTGTGAATTTTAGTAACACTTGAAATCACTTCACATTCTACAGTTTGGGGGTATTTTATAAATACCAATCAGGTCTGGTTAGCTGATAGTGTTTTTCTGTTCTTTAGTGATCTATCAGTTTCTGAGAGAGAAATGATAAAACCTAAAATCGCAACTGCTGACTTTTTTTGAAAATCTGGGGCTTTTGTTTCATTAGCTTTTATCATGTATTTTAAAGCTCTATTAAGGGATGCATTTTAGCATCAGCTACCTCCTTGAAAAACTGACACTTGTATCATTGTAAAATTCTTCTTTTTGTCCCAGGTAACATTCCTTGTTTGAAAGTCTACATTATCTGATGTTACTTCAGCCACTCCAGCTTTCCTTTGATACCTGTTTACGAGATATAGCCTCTCCTTTTTGCTTTCAACCCGGTTATGTCTTTCTATTTAAAGTGTGTTTCATGTCAACAGTACACGATATCTTGTTTATTTATCATCTGCTAATTTCTACCTTTCATTGAAATGTTTAGTCCATCTACAAATAATTTTTTAAGTTACTATGACTGATTTAAGTCTACTGTGTTCTTGCTTACTGTTAGTCTCACCTGTTTTTGTTTCTGTGTTAAATTTTACATCACCAGGACCACAGCCCTGTGATTTCTGTTGGTAAAGCTGAAAAACATTTTCCTATATTTTCTCTACTTTTTGTCATTGTTGCTGCTTTTGCAGGCAAAGAATAAGTCCAGTGTTCATAATCCATCATGACCAAAAAGGAAGTAGGTTCTTTTTTGTTTTGGTATCCGATTATAAATCATCTACATTTCCAAGGACTAACAAGTACTCCACAATCTTTAGGCTCTCATGCCAGAAAGAGTTGTTACATGCTGAGTTATCAACTAAGTGAGTAGATATGGAAAAGACACTTGGATTATGGGCCAGCTTTAGAGGAAGGAACCCTGAGGGAAAACAGGTCAGAGGTCAGAACAAGCAATGCATCTGGAATCTTAATTTCAGGCAAGCTTTCAACCCCAAACCAACTGTCACACACTTTTTAGATATCTGACTAGAAACTCAGTGCCAAGAACATGAAATACAATTGATACTGAAAAACAGAGAGGGAAAAAAAAAACAAAAACATAAGAGACAATTCAAGGAATCTTTCATCAGTAGAGGGGGAAGTGTGCCTGACATGAAAACAAAAGCTGACTGAGATTCGGGTACCTTAACCACAGGCTTCCAGAAAGAAATCCTGTCAAGTGTGTTTGGAAGTGTGTTAGTTACCCATTGCCTTGTAACAAGTGATGCCAAAAACTTACCAGCTTATGACAATAAGCACGTATTATCTCACTCTGCTTCTGAGGATGAGGAATCCAGAGAGTGGCTTAGCTAACTGGTTCTGGCATCGGGTCCCTCAGGACACTGCCCTAGCACGTGGGTGAAGGTTACAGTCACGTAAGTTGTTGGCAGGCTTCTGTTTCTTGTGGGTTACTTGCTACCCAGAGACCCGAGTTCTTCACCCATTAGCTCTCTTCTTAGGGTACTAAATATTTTCATGATATGGCAGCTGACTTCTCCCAAAGTGAATAATACAGAGAGAAAAAGTTGATGCCATTCTGCTGTTAATGACCTAGTCTCTGAATCACGTACATCATTTTGGCCTTATTCAATTCATTATAAGTAACTCCCCAAGTTCAATTCACACTCAGTGGGACAGATTTACACAAGGACAATATGACCAAGAGACAGGAACCACTGGAGGTTATCTTCAAGCCTGGCATCCACATGTGGTGTTAGTATTAAGGGTTTTCTGATTTTATTGTCTTGGAAGAAAGAGTTCTAGTATGTGCAGGTTCTAACTATTTAGCTATTTAGATACTTTATATCAACATATAGTCTCATCATCCGTACATAGGCTATTCTGACCTCTGAAGCTCTAGTTAAAGAGATAGTTCTTCTGAAATTCCACATAAATCAAGTCTTTTATTTTATTTTTTTTATTAAAAACAAATACACTTATCACTTAAGGAAAAGAAAGTAAAAGTCCTCTTAAATCACCCCACCTAGAGATAACTTTCCCTGATGACGCAGTGGATCTGCCTGCAATGCAGGAAACAGCAGACACCGGTTTGATCCCTGGGTCAGGAAGATCTCCTAGAGAAGGAAATGCCAAGCCACCCCAGGATTCTTGTCTGGGAAACCCCATGGACAGAGGAGTCTGCCGGGCTGTAGTCCAAGGGGTTGCAAAGAGTCGGACACGGCTGAGATACTAGCATACACCACAGAGTTAAGCACTATTAATATTTTGAAGAATATTTCAAACATGTCTATTTCCAAATAAACATATAAACTATATATTACATACTTTTATGTAATTTTACAATATCCCTGCACCTGCTTCTCAGCACCTGCCTTTTTCACTTGATAATATGCTGTGAGCAATTTTCCATGCCAATAAATATAGCTCTATACCATCACTGTTGGAGATTGCAGTGTGTTCCATTGTACAGATGCTCTATAATTTGTTCCACTAATCACTTATTATTAGAATATTAAGGTTGTTTTCTATTTATGTTTTTAGTGGAGTTGAATGTGCAGCTGTGGGCATGCCCAGCTTAACCCAAACCCAAAATACAGGGCACTCGTTTTCCCAGTTTTATTTTCTTTTCCATAGGTTTTTAGAGTTTAGTGAAAATGTAAGTGTTCCAGAATTATTTGTAAAATATATTAAAAAAAATTGAGACATTCTAGAGGCCGGAATTTGTAAGGGAACCTGTGGTTCAGAAGGACTTTCCTCTTTTCTGGGTGAAATTAACTTTATTAATTTTATGAGAAGATTCACAGCTCACACTCTCTCCATTCATCCTTAAGATGACACATTGAAGACAGAGCAAAACAGTAATCAGAATCATTGAGGTGAGTAACTCCAAAGGGCAAGCTTTAGTGTAAAAACACACTAAGCAAGAACCAAACACCTAAGTCATGGTTGAACCTCCATTACTCCATGCTCATTTATCCCCCCCATAAAAGTGCAAGAACATTACCCTTATACCATGTAACTAGGGTGGCCGTATACTTTACGACCCAAATGGGGCACATTAAGGAATGAAATAAGATGCTATTAATCATCACCTGGTACAACTGACATTAACCAGAACTGCCCCAGGCAAACTGGAACATATGGTCAACCCAAATATATCAATTAAGGAGATTAAGATACAGATTGCTGAGATGACTCATCGCCAGTGCATTAGCTGTGAGTCAAAATTAGCCCTCTTCTTGTCCAGGTCCTTTACTGTGTCATAGATTTCTAGGTCTCTAAATATCTTTGCATGTTTGTTTTCTTCTCAGTGCCACTTCTAGCTGAGATCTCCTGGATACAATTTTTTACTTGTTGAAAGTGCTTTCTTGGAGATATATTTCTATAGTCTTGAGGTTTTTATTCTTATCCAGATACTATAGAGAATTATTACTTCTTTACATTTTGGGTATCTTCATATCCATTAGGTTCCTGCAGTTTAGGAAATCTGCAGAGGGGTAGTTCATAGGTCCACCACTAGAGAGAGTGCTGGCCAAGACTTTGGGTCTAAAGCTGAAGTTCCATGCTTTGAGAAGGAACAAGAGGGTGATTTGCCCCCTTAAGTTTCCAAAAGAATAAGATATTCTTTTATAGGACCATAGGATCCTTTACCCCACTCCTGCCTCTAAATTTTACTAGCTGTTGTTGTTGTAGCTATTATTATTATTATCACTCAGGTTTTTTTTTAATTTAATTTTAACACCTATTGGCAACTTTTCTACTCTATCTGTGACTTTTTAATTTTCTTTTCTTTTTTTTTATTAAAGTACAGTTGATTTACAAAATGGTGTTAGTTTGAGACATACCGCATGACAATTCAGATATATATTTCTTTTCAGATTCTTTTCTGTTATAGATTATTACAAAAATATTATTGATAAATACAATTCCTTGTGCTATACAGTAAGTCTTTTTGGTTATCTACTTTATACAGAGAAATGTATGTATGTTAATCCCAAAGTCCTAATTTAGGCTCTTGGGTTAAAGCCCTAATAGGATAAATGTTAATTTATTATATTAACATATGATTAACCTATCTGTGGATTTTACCCCAGAACCTCCTGCTCTTTCTTCCTTTTATTCCCAAAACACCAATGTTTTCTTCAGTCCTTTAACTCATCATATCATAATTACCTATTACTGTTTCTGATGCCACCCTTATCAATTCTGATCTTATGAATGTGAAGAACTACTTTATTAACTTTACTCTTTCCAGCACAAAGTTAGTATTTGGTTAATGTTAAATACATTAATGAAATAATGAATGAACACATGGGAAAAATGAAAGCATATGACTTGATCCAAGTGGAAAACTATATTTTGGGATGGCAGTCTTGATATGGGATGCTTGATTGGGATATTAAATTTGGATTTTAAAATTTCAAAGAAGGAAAGTGTAGCCAGAGAAAGTGAACAAATAGCTGACTTCTTAAGCATATTTTCAACTTTTAATCAAGTAAAGAGAAAGGGATTCTCTTCATTTCTCTTAGCAGATACCTAAGGGACCATCTCATGTCCCTTAGAGTGATAAGTCATCAATGTGATCCTGAGAACAGCAACTTGGGACAGCTCATATTTTACATGTTAATGAGAAGTACTCATAGGTAGCTCTAAGTATTGCTTATGTTTATACTGGATTTCTCAGCGATATGAAGGAGGTAGGTAAGGTGCAGAAGAGTATATGACCCAACCTCATCTGATGAATTTTTATTTACAATAAAAGACTATTGGTCTTCCCTGATGTCTCAGTGGTAAAGAACGCCTGCAATGAAGGAGACTTGGGTTCTATTCCTGGGTTGGAAAGATCCCCTAGAGAAGGAAATCGCAACCTACTCCAGTGTTTTTGCCTGGGAAATCCCACGGACAGAGGAGCCTGGCAGGCTACAGTCTATGGAGTTGGAAAGAGTCAGACATGGCTTACTGACTTAACAACAACAATAAAAAGGCCATTGGACATGAGATTTCTTTCTTTGTTTTTATACAGTTATAAGACACTACCAGGATTCCAGAGAGTCTTGATTCTGTCATTCAGGATAGTTCATACTACTCTCCACTGCATTTCATCTACATCTGTCTATGTACCTCCAATCATATCAGTGCTTAATTAAAATATTAAACAGAACTGGATTAAAGACAAAACCCTCAGATGCAACACCAGGGACCTCTGACTAGTTTGACATTGATTCATTAACTCTTTCTTCATCATTTATTCAATCACCTATGAATTAAATTATTACACTGTCATGTAACCCACATTTTTACATCTTGAACATGATGGGATCATGAGATTTTTGTCAAATGTTTTCTAAAATCAAGGTGAAAATATGTATTTATTTCTGAGTTTAACAACCCTGTCAAAACGGTAATACATTTAGTTTGCCCTGACTCATTTTCCATGAACCCAGTGCTGTTTATTTAATTGACAAATGCTTTTTACATAAGTACTGATTCACTTAGTCATTCAGCAATTTTTTTTAAAATTTCTGGTGAATTATCTGTGACAAAAATCATGATAAATAGTGTCCCTAATAACTAGGTTCAATATTTTGCATCTGTCTATGGTACTTCTAAAAATTAAACAATATTTGCATGACTCTAGACTTCAGGAATCTAGTTTATTCACCCCAAAATTTCAAGCTAATCACTAACAATGGTTCTCTGATTATCAACTTCAAGGCTTGGGGAAAAAAAAAACAAAACAGTATCCTAAGTAACCAAGGGAAAAGTGGGGAGAGAGAAATTGGGAGATTTAGATATAAACACTACTCTATATGAAATAAATAACTAATAAGAACCTACTGTAAAGCATAGGGAACTCTACTTTTTATAATGACCTATATGGGAAAGGAATCTAAAAAAAGAGTGGCAATATATATTTATAACTGATTCATATAACCGAATCACTTTGCTGTCTACCTGAAACTAACACAACATTGTAAATCAACTATACTCCAGTAAAAATTAATTTTAAAAATCAGTATTATAAGTGTCATTTTTCTAGCACAGTCTAGACGAATAAAGTTAAGGTCATTGAAAGCAATTCTCTGTTTAATTCCTTTCTGATGAGTTTCTGTCCCTTGGGATCTTGTTTTCCCATATTTTCTCCATTGAGGACCATCTACTAGTTCTTGACAAACCTAGACAGTGTATTGAAAAGCAGAGACATTACTTCATCGATAAAGGTCTGTCAAAGCTATGGTTTAGCCAGTAGTCATGTACGGATGTGAAAGCTTGACAATAAAAAAAGACTGAGTGCTGAAGAATTGATGCCTTTGAACTGTGGTGCTGGAGAAGACTCTTCAGCATCCCTTGGACAGCAAGGAGATCCAACCAGTTAATCCTAAAGGAAATCAACCTTGAGTATGCATTGGAAGGACTGATGCTGAAGCTGAAGTTCCAATGCTTTGGCCACCTGATGCAAAGAACCAACATATTGGAAAAGACTCTGATGCTGGGAAAGGTTGAAGGCAGGAGGAGAAGGGAATGACAGAGGATGAGATGGTTGAATGGCATTACCGACTCAATGGACATGAATTTGAGCAAACTCTAGGAGACGGTGAAGGACAGGAAAGCCTGAGTGACTGAACAACACTAGTTTTTTGAGCTCTACTATGATCTACCAAGATTTTTCTGTAGCATATCTTGGGTTCTGCGTTTTAAGTTGTTTCTTTCACTCTGTAATCCATGTTTGATATATGATATTGTTGAAAATGAAAATAAAAAGAGGAAAACTATAGCCTCTTTTGGTGTTATCATATTTCTGTCTTCCTCACTGTCAGTGATATTATGCCCTTCCCTATAACTTTTTTTGGAGTCACTTCTGTCCATTATACTATGTGGGAATGTTATTTTTTTTTTTTATTAATTTACTCTTTTATTGGAGAATACTTGCTTTACAGAATTTTGCTGTTTTCTGTCAAACCTCAACATGAATCAGCCATAGGTCACATATATCCCCTCCCTTTTGAAACTCCCTCCCATGTCCTACCCCAATCCATCCCTCTAGATGGATACAGAACCACTGTTTGACTTTCCTGAGCCATACTGCAAATTCCCACTGGTTATCTATTTTACATATGGTAATGTAAGTTTCCATGTTACTCTTTCCATACATCTCACCCTCTCCTCCCCTCTCCCCATGTCCATAAGTCTATTCTCTATGTCTGTTTCTCTGTTGTTGCCCTGTAAATACATTCTTCAGAACCATTTTTCATGATTCCATATATATGCATTAGAATATAATATTTGTCTTTCTCTTTCTGACTCACTTCACTCTGTATAATAGGTTCTATGTTCATCCACCTCATTGCAACTGACACAAATGCATTGATTTTTATGGCTGAGTAATATTACATTGTATTTATATACCACAACTTCTTTATCCATTCATCTGTCAACAGACATCTCGGTTGGTTCCATGTTCTAGTTATTGTAAATGGTGCTGCAATGAACAATGGGATACATGTGTCTTTTTCAATTTTGGTTTCCTCAGGGTATATGCCTAGGAGTGGTATTGTTGGGTCATGTTGTGGTTTTATCCCTAGTTTTTAAAGGAATCTCTATACTGTCTTTCATAGTGGCTGTATCAATTTACATTCCCACCAACAGTGCAAGACTGTTCCCTTTCCTCCATACACTCTCCAGCATTTATGGTTTGTAGACTTTTTGATGATGGCCATTCTGACTGGTGTGAAGTGATATCTCATTGTAGTTCTGATTTGCATTTCTCTAATAATGAGTGATGTTGAGCATCTTTTCATGTGTTTGCTAGCCATCTGTATGTCTTCTTTGGAGAAATGTCTGTTTAAGCCTTTTCCCCACTTTTTGATTGGAGTGTTTGTTTTTCTGGCATTGAGTTATATGAGCTGCTTGTATATTTTGGAAATTAATCCTTTGTCAGTTGTTTCATTTGCTATTATTTTCTCCCATTCTGAGAATTGTCTTTTCACCTTGCTTATAATTTCCTTTGCTGTGCAAAAGCTTTTAAGTTTAATCAGGTCCCACTTGCTTACTTTTGTTTTTATTTCTGTTACTGTAGGAGGTGGGTCATAGAGAATCTTGCTTTGATTTATGTCATCAAGTGTTATGCTTATGTTTTCCTGTAAGAGTTTTCTAGTTTCTGGTCTTACATTTAGGTCTTTAATCAATTTTGAGTTTAACTTTGTGTATGGTGTTAGGAAGTGTTCTAATTTCATTCTTTTACATGTAGCTGTCCAATTTTCTCAGCACTATGTATTGTCTTTGCCCCATTGTATATTCTTGCCTCCTTTGTCGAAAATAAGGTACCCATAGGTGCATGGGTTTATTTCTGGGCTTTCTATCTTGTTCCATTGGTTTGTATTTCTGTTTTTGTGACAGTACCATACTGTCCTAATGACTGTAGCTTTGCAGTATAATCTGAAGTCAGGAAGGTTGCTTCCTACAGCTCCATTCTTCTTTCTCAAGACTGCTTTGGCTATTCAAGGTCTTTTGTATTTCCATATGAATTGTGAAATTTTTTGTTCTAGTTCTGTGAAAAATGTCATTGGTAATTTGCTAGGGATCACATTGAATCTGTATATTGCATTTGGTAGTATAGTCATTTTCACAATACTGATTTTTCTTACTCAGGAACATGGAATATCTCTTTATTGGTTTATGTCATCTTTGATTTTTTTCATTAGCATCTTATAATTTTCTCTGTACAGCTCTTTTGTTTCTTTAGGTAAGCTTATTCTTAGATATCTAATTCTTTTTGTTGCAATGATGAATGAGATTGATTCCTTAATTTATCTTTCTGATTTTTCATTGTTAGTATATAGAAATGCAAGTGATTTCTGTGTATCAATTTTGTCTCCCGCAAATTTGCTAAATACACTGATTAGCTCTAGTAATTTTTTGATGCTATCTTTAGGGTCTTCTATGTACAGTATCATGTCATCTGCAAATAGTGAGAGCTTTACTTCTTCTTTACTGATCTGGATTCTTTTTATTTCTTTTTCTTCTCTGTTATAGCTAGGACTTCCAGAACTATGTTGAATAATGGTGGTGAAAGTCGACGCCGCTTTCTTGTTTCTGAATTTAAAGGGGAATGCTTTCAGTTTTTCACCACTGAAAACAATGTTTGCTGTAGGCTTATCATACATGGCCTTTACTATGTTGAGGTAGATTCCCTCTATGCCCATTTTTTGAAGAGTTTTAATCATAAATGGGTGCTGAATTTTATCAAAGGCTTTTTCTGCATCTATTAAGATTCAGTTCAGTTCAGTTGCTCAGTCGTGTCTGACTCTTTGTGACCCCATGAATCGCAGCATGCCAGGCCTTCCTGTCCATCACCAACTCCCGGAGTTCACCCAAAACCATGTCCATAGAGCTGGTGATGCCATCCAACCATCTCATCCTCTGTCGTTCCCTTCTCCTCCTGCCTTCAATCTTTCTAAGCATCAGGGTCTTTTCAAATGATTCAACTCTTCGCATCAGGTGGCCAAAGTATCAGAGTTTCAGCTTCAACATCAGTCCTTCCAATAAACACCCAGAACTGATCTCCTTTAGGATGGACTGGTTGGATCTCCTTGCAGTCCAAGGGACTCTCAAGACTCTTCTCCAACACCACAGTTCAAAAGCATCAAATTTTCAGCGCTCAGCTTTCTTCACAGTCCAACTCTCACATCCATACATGACCACTGGAAAAACCAGAGCCTTGACTAGACGGACCTTTGTTGGCAAAGTAATGTCTCTGCTTTTTAATATGCTATCCAGGTTGGTCATAACTTTCCTTCCAAGGAGTAAGCATCTTTTAATTTCATAGCTGCAATCACCATCTGCAGTGATTTTGGAGCCCAGAAAAATAAAGTCAGCCACTGCTTCCATTATATGATTTTTACCTTTCAATTTGTTAATATGGTGTATCACATTGATTGATTTGTATATATTGAGTAATACTTGCATCCCTGGAATAAACCCAACTCGATCATGGTGTATGAGCTTTTTGATGTGTTGCTGAATTCTGTTTGCTAAAGTTTTGATGTGAATTTTTGCTTCTATGTTCATCAGTGACATTGGCCTGTAGTTTTCTTTTTTTGTGTTGTCTTTGTCTGGTTTGGGTATCAAGGTGATGGTGGCCTCATAGGATGAGTTTGAAAGTGTTCCTTCCTCTGAAATTTTTTGAAAGAGTTTTAGAAGGATAGGCATTAGCTCTTCTCTAAATGTTTGACAGAATTGGCTCCTGTGAAGCCATCTGGTCCTGGGCTTTTGTTTTTTGGGAGATTCTTGGTCACAGCTTCAATTTCAGTGTTTGTAATTGGGTTGTTCATAATTTCTATCTCTTCTTGGTTCAGTCTTGGAAGATTGGACTTTTCTAAGAATCTATCCATTTCTTCCAGGTTATCCATTTTATTGCCATATAGTTGTTTATAACAGTCTCTTATAATCCTTTGTATTTCTGCATTTTCTGTTGTAACCTCTCCTTTTTCATTTCTAATTTTGTTGATTTGATTCTTCTCTCTTTTTTTCTTGAGGATTCTGGCTAAAAGCTTGTCAATTTTGCTCATCTTCTCAAAGAACCAGCTTTTAGTTTTATTAATCTTTACTACTGACTTGTGCTTCCTTATTAATTTTCTGTTTTGATGATCTGTCCATTAGTGTGAGTGGGGTGTTAAAGTCTCCTATTATTACTGTGTTACTGTCGATTTCTCTTTTTATGTCTGTTAGTGTTTGTCTCATGTATTGAGGTGCTTCTATGTTGGGTGCATAGGTATTTATAATTCTTATGTCTTCCACTTGGATTGATCCCTTGATCGTTATGTAGTGTCCTTCCTTATCTCTTGTAATATTCTTTATTTTAAGGTTTATTTTGTCTGATATAAGGATTGCTACTCCTATGTGGGCATAGTATTTCTAACATGCTGTAGATGTTTCTATATCCCAACCCTTATGTCTTACTCCCAGTTACAGTTGTTTTAGCTACATGTGGCATCTTGGTATTTCATATTTATTGTGCTATACATTGACGGTACTGCTGGAGTAAAAGATGATAGCATCATACAAGTGCTTTGTGTGTGTGAATGTCACTCAGTCATGTCCCACTCTTTGAGACCCCATGGACTAGACAGTCCATGGAATTCTCCAGGCCAGAATACTGGAGTGGGTAGCCTTTCCCTTCCCCAAGGGATCTTCCCAACCCACAAGTGCTTAGTGATGAGATTATGTATATGAATCTTCAGAATTGCTGGGACATTCAATTTTATATAGGTCTAAATAATGACTCCAAGTCATATGTATTTCTATAATGTCAAGCTCCAAGATTTGGAGTACTCCTTGTATGATTTTTTGGCAATAATCCTTAGTAAAAGTATCTGTTTGCTTTCAAATCCTGCTTTTGGTTATATGACAGTGGTTTATTTTTTTTTAATATATTTTTCAAAATTACTATGCAAGAATGCTTGGGGCCACATGCTCTGTAGTGAATATTGATTAAGTGCCTACATTGTAGAAAGCTGTGGCTTTTCCCAGAAAACTTATTATGAAAAACAGAAATATAACAACAATTAAGATATAAAGCAAAGCCAGGAATGAGGACACTTCTTAGAGTCCTAAGGTTATTTTGTTTTGTGTTATTTTTTCCTTTCCTTTAATTTTTTCTTTTCATATTCCCTCCTAGGAATCTTGTCTCCTCAGGAGAGAAAGTCCTCATTGTTGCAATAACACTGAAAGATTTACAGAAGAAATGGGCTCTTTTGTTTTCACTCTTTATTCATCTTCTTTCCCCTTGCCAAAACAAACACATTTGCATTCTGAAGTCAACAGCACCAGTCAATTGTGCTTGCCATAGATTAACCTCTGTAAAACCTTTTTTTGTACACTTTGGAAGTTTTGATGGTAAAACTGAAAAATCCAAGCTGTCTTCCTTTATCCCACTTGGAACTGCTTGAGAAATTGTGCTGCTGGAGTTAATGCATGCCAGCTAGTTTCTTTTGGCTTACTGGTTTTCTGTCAATTTCATCAGTGGTTGAATTTGTCAGACTGTGCATATCCTACATGACTTTCTGATGGGAAGTTACTCTTAACTTGCTTCAAGTTTATTTGGAGGTTCCACTTGAAATGTGGGCTTTTTATCCCCACAATATGCCTGTAACACAGCTAGGAAAGGTATTTGCATTTTCATTTTTCAGATACAGAAACTGATATTTAATTAGAATAAGCAATTTACTCAGATCACAAGGCACCTAGTAAAATCAGGACTTGAACTCAGGTCTTATGATTACTTTTCCTTTTCACATTATTTCCTCAATTCAGAGTTAAATAAAAAAAATATAATTAATGGGACTCTATTATCCTAAACCACCTTTTCTGAATCTGCTTCCCTCTCAAGCCACTGCCTCATCTCCA
The DNA here is from genome assembly GCF_019320065.1 of Cervus canadensis. Lineage (NCBI taxonomy): Eukaryota > Metazoa > Chordata > Mammalia > Artiodactyla > Cervidae > Cervus > Cervus canadensis. Next base: position 42,895,505 of record NC_057411.1, on the reverse strand, counting down.
TCCTTCTCTTTAAATAAATATTTTCAAAAGGGTTGTGTACTGGGAGATAGTATTGGAACAAATGTAGTAGTAGAAGTTCAGTAGCTTTTGGATCTCCTAGATTTCAACTCTCATCATTCCCAAATAAAACAAAGATAAATAGGATATGATGTTTAAAAAAAAAATGGACATTTTCTACAATAGAACCAGGTGATTAAGTATCTTCACACACCCCAGAAATAAGCAGGTAGAGACAAGCTACCAACAACTGTGAGATGGATATGTGAGAGCAGAAGGAAGAAAAGCAGGCATCTGGAAGCTCCAACAGCAGAAAAGGTACAATATCACCACAGTTTGTTTCAGTTTACATCACCAGGAAAATATGCATCGTAGATATTTATTAGAGAGCACTCTTAGGTTCCCTGTGGAAGGGGTAAAAACGGAAGCGACACTGGGCAAGGGGAGAAGTCCAGCTATGGTACGGCTCTGAAGATGGCTTCAGCACGTCTCCTGGAGAGCTCTAGAGCTGGAATGGACTTTCAGCATTGTTGCAAGATTGTGAATCACCGTAGAGAATGAGCAAGCTCTGGGAGATGGTGAAGGACCAGGAAGCCTGGCATGCTGCAGTCCATGGGTTCACAAAGAGTCAGACATGATTGAGCAACTGAACAATAATGAACAACAACAATTAAGAATGATATTAGCTGCAGGTTGTTTGTAGGTGACCTTTTAGGTCACCTGGATATTGTGTATCCTGGACATTATTGTGCATCCTGGATATTATTACACCTCTATATTGATCAGTCATTGACTGTGTAGAAGTCCTGCAAGGCTGTAGGACCTTTGGTGAAGCAGATGTTTTATCAGCTATGGCTATCCTTATAGAGGGCTAATAGTTGATGGTCATCTTTTGCAATAGTCCCAGCAGATGGAAGAATAAGACTTTCAGCCCTAGAAGGGAATTTGGTCAGTACTTCAATGAGTCCACCAAAAGTACATACTGGAAAGTGTAAGGTTCATAACCAAAACCAAAAGTAGGTTCTATAGATTCCAACTTATGCAAAAATGCAAAAGAACCACAGTAAGAAGTTCCGAGGTACCTAAATTTAGTTTGAATTAACAATTCTTCAATGAAGTTCATGATATCAAGAGAATTAAATAAGAATAAAATTGTCTCAAGAGATACAGACAAAATATTTTATAAAATTGAACATGCATTTATGTTGAAAACTTTAAACCAATTAGAAATTAAAGTCAACTTTATCAATCTGATAAAGGTCACCTAAAAGCAACCTACAGCTAATATCATTCATAATAGTGAAAGGCTGAATGCTTTTTCCCTAAGTTTGAAACAGTGTGCTAACAGGAAAAACAAAAAAAAAACCCTCTATCCATACCTCATGCTATATATATGTATATAAAAAAACCCCTCAAAATTAATAATAAATATAAATACATCATATAAAGCTATAAAACTTTTAAAAGAAGCATAGGAGAAAGTGTTTACAGACTTAGGTTATCACCATACCTCAATTAGAGTATGAAATAAGTTGGCAATACCTAGTGATGGAGAAAAAAATTATAGAGCAAATTGAACTCTGATTCTGGGTTGATGGGGTAATGAAAATGGTACAGTGAGTTTGAAAATCAGTTTAGTAGTGTCTAATACAGTTAAACATGTACTTACAATATGACACAGTAATTCTACTCATAGGTATTTACCCCAGATAATGAAAGCATATGTCAAAGATTTATATGTGAATGCTTATTCATAATTGACTGAAACTGGAAATAGCCCAATGTGTTTTGACTGGTAAATAGATAAACTATGGTGAATCTATGCAATCTAATTTGTTGTTGTTCAGTTGCTAAGTCATTTCCGACTCTCTGTGACCCCATGGACTGCAACACGCAAGGCACCCCTATCCCACAAAGGGGTTAGGGAAAGTTTGGGGTGATAGAAATGCTCTAATCTCAATTAGGGTGGTGATTATATGCATATCTATGTTTATCAAATTTCACAGAACAAAACACCAAAAAAGGGAGAGCTTTATTGCCTCAAATTACATCACAGTAAATCTGACTTTGGTGAAGTGCAACGGAGACAAGGAAGAGAAACAGAGAGATAGAGATGCCAAGTCTGACTCTTTAAATGTTTGGAGACTGGCAAGTTGAAGAAGAACTGGTAGAGAAGAATGAAGAGGAGAAGAGAGTGAGCTAGGAGAAATGAGAGAGTAGAATCTTTGAAGCCAAATGAAGAAAACAGTCCAAGGTGAGGTAGACTCTTATATTATAGCACTCATAGAGAGTTCAGTTTAGTTCAGTTGCTTAGTAGTGTCAGACTCTTTGGGACCCCATGGACTGCAGTACACCAGGCTTCCCTGTCCATCACCAACTTCTGGAGCTTACTCAAACTCATGTCCATCAAATTGGTGATGACATTCAACCATCTCATCCTCTGTCGTCCCTTACTCCTCCTGCCTTCAATCTTTCCCAACATCAGGATCTTTTCATCAGGTCTTCTCTGAGTCAGTTCTTCCCATCAGGTGGCCAAAGTGTTGGAGTTTCAGCTTCAGCATCAGTCCTTCCAATGAATATTCAGAACCTATTTCCTTTGGGATGGACTGGTTGGAACTCCTTGCTGTACAAGGGACTCTCAAGAGTCTTCTCCAACATCACAGTTCAAAAGCATCAATTCTTTGGTGCTCAGCTCTCCCTATAGTCCAACTCTCACATCCATATATGACTACAGGACAAACCAAAACTTTGACTAGACAGACATTTGTTGGCAAAGTAATGTCTCTGCTTTTTAATATGCTGTTTAGATTGGTCACTTTTCTTCCAAGGAGCAAGCATCTTTTAATTTCATGGCTCATAGGGAATGTCAGGAGAAAATGAATATTCACAGATGGACATAGCAATAGGGAGGTCACGGGGTAGAGACGGACAAGAGTAGTTTCCTGATATGGTGGACTAACAGTGGGTTCTAGAAAAAGAGAAGTGTAAATGGGGAGTGAGTAAATACAACACTTTGAAGAGTTTTACTATAAACAAACACAGTGAAATGAGACAGTAGCCCAGAAGTCCTATGGAATCAAAGATATTATTTGTTTTCTGACAGAAGAGAAAGCATGTTTGGTTATTGAAGGGTATGATCTAAGAGAGAAGAAAAAGCAGTAAAAGGACAGGAAAGGGGATTATTTCTGAAGCCATATCCTGGAGTAAAGAAGAGGAGATAGGATCCAGTGCAAGACAACAGTCAAGATTTTTTAAAAGTTTCCAATTAGAGAAAGGGCCTGGAAAGTCTGGTTATCAAGATAAGGTTTATTCCTGTTCACAGTGGCATGTTGAATTTGGTAAGGTTCCTTATCTAAAGGTAAGCTACAGGTTACAAGAAGGGTTATGAAACCCCAGATATAGGGGAGATGAGATATAGATTGGGGGTTCAAGTCACAGACAAGATGATACTCAGGCAAAACTTGAAAGTAAACGAGGATCAGCATGAACAACTAAAAGTAGAACTACCAAATGATCCAGAGAAGACACTCCTGGGTATTTGTCTGAAGGAAACAGAATCATTATTTTGAAGAGATGACTGCACCCTCCTGTTCATAGCAGCATTATATACTATAGCCAAGGCATGCAAACAACCAAAGTGTTCCTCAATAAATGAATGGACAAGTAAATGTGGCATTTAGAGATAGTGGGATGTTATTTAGCCATACGAAGGAGGAAATTTGCCATTTTCAACAGTATGGATATACCTTGAGGGCATTATGATAAGTGACACACATAGAGAAAGAAAAATGCCATATGACCTCATGTAAATGTTGACTAAAATGAAGAAAACTCATATTGAAACTGGAAAGATTGGTGGTTGCCAGAGGTTGGGGATGGGAATAGGGAACATGGATGAAGGTGGTCAAAGGTTGCAAACTTCCAGTTAGAAGATAAATACGCTCTGGGGATGCAATGCACCATGGTGACTGTAGTTGACAATACTGTATTATATATTTGAAAGTTGCGAAGATACTCGATCTGGAAAACTTCTCATCACAAAAGAAAGAAAATTGTAAATATCGAGGTGATGGATGTTAACTAAACCTATTGAGTAATCAAACCATTACATAAATAATATGATTATATATAAGTAATTAGATTTATATCATAATATATTACATTATTATGTATATTATTACATATTGCATTATATATATTACTATATAACATATATATAATCATTATGTTGTACACCTTAGACTAATACAATGATATATGTAAGTTATATCTAATAAAGCTGGGGAAAACAAAAAAAAAGAAACCCGAGAGAGGGCAAGTTCATTTGGAGGGGAGAAGGAAGATGGGGTCAGGGAGGTAGGACTTTGAGTAATTGAAGCCATAATCATGAAAACTAACACTGCACCTCTGATTTAGGACAGATAACTCTGAATCCAGCCTAACCAAGCTCCTACTAACAACAAAAAAAATTGTTGACTGGATTCCATTTGTTTTGATGAGCATTTAAAATATGTCCAAAGTACATGTAGATCGATTTTTTATTTGATAAGTTATTTTATAAAGTATTGAGGGAAAATAACAAAGACAGAAACTATGGAGCCATAACAAATACATCCTTTTTGAGTATAGAATCAAGCCACTCACAGAGGTGGCTTGGTTCCGCATTTTTAAATCAAGGTTTTGTTTTTCTGTTTTCCACTTCCTTGAAATGGCAGAACTTACTAGGGGAAAACATTCGATCCAGCAAACAGGAGTTCACTCTAAGTGTGACTTTTCAGAAATACTAATAGCAAATATCTGTACTTCATTATAAGTCAAAAAATGCTTTCAAAAAGTTGATCTTGTTTTCCTTACAACTAAGCAATGTTTGTCCTTATTTTATAAATGTAGTTAAAGACTCAGACCTAACAGTTCTACTTAAAAACATGCAACCGATGACAGTCACAGATAACATCTAGGCTTTCTGACCTCGGGTCTAATAATATCAAAGCCTTAAAATCACCACAACGTTGAGAAGTGTGTGCAGAAAATTCCCGATCCCAGGGCTATCCCTGACAAGTTTTGATTTGGCCACGTGGGGCTGGGGAGTCTATTTTCATCTCCACATTTGTCCTGAAGTTTCCATATGGATTTAATCTCAGCTCTGCCTGGGTCATTCACGAGCCTCTATCCTAAAGGACCTCAGTGCAGACTGTACATGACCATGGAGCCGCCAAGGAAGTAGCACCAGCCGTAAGACAAAGGAACATGGATTCTGGCATCGTTTCTGACACCTTCCTGATAAGTGGATAAAATAAGTCACTTCTCTGAGCTCCAGTTTTCCAGTCTCTATGAAACTGAGCTAACCTACAGTACTGCTCCCGAGGTTAGAACACAGCATGAAAATCAATGCTCTTCCTTATAAGGACTAAAAATAAAGTTTTAGAAATCAAAGTCTGACAAAAAATATACAGGGTAAGGAAAAAAAAGAAAACTCACAATTGAAGTCACCAGCAGAAGAAACGGGGTGAAAAGCAAGCAAGCTCCATTACTTATCGTTATGTTCTTTTCGTTTCTTCTGGGCTTCCCTGGGGGCTCAGCTGGTAAAGACTCTGCGTGCAATATGGGAGACCGGAGTTCAATCCCTGGGTGGGGAAGATACCCTGGAGAAGGGAATGGCTACCCACTCCAGTATTCTGGCCTGGAGAATTTCAAGGACTTTAAAGTCCATGGGGTCACAAAGAGTTAGACACAACTGAGCAACTTTCACTTTCTTTTGGTTTAAATTTCCATTTGAATTCTGGCGTGAAATTGGCAATCCATCAAAAATACTCTGAAAAAAATGACATTCAGAGTTACTCAAGAAGGTTAATGAATTTCACATACACACACATATGCACACAACTCTGCAGGCTGTGTTTTAAAAAAATTATATATATATATATATATATATATATATATATATATATATTTTTTTTTTTTTTGGCTGGTTGCCCTGGGTCTTTGTTGCTACATGCAGGCTTTTTCTAGTTGCCCAGAGTGGGGGTTCCTCTCTGTTGCATGCTCAGGCTTCCCAGCGTGGTGGTCTCCCCCATTGAAGAGCAGAGGTTCTAGGCTGTGAGCCTCAGTAGTTGTATTATAGAGGCTCAGCTGCCCCGAGGCACGCAGGGTTTTCCCCAACCAGGGATCAAACCAGTGTCCTCTGCATTGGCAGGAGGATTCTTAACCACTGGACCACCAGGGAAGTCCCAGGCTGGGCTTATTAACAGACCTCAATGCAAATTTCTGAAACCCAAAATTAACTCCAAGTGGGTAATCCCTAAAATTAGCCCCCATGTGTAACCATCTGCAAAGCGAACTGTGAGAGACTGTTGTGAAGATAAATGAGAGGGACTCAAGTTTAGCTTGGAAGCAAGGCCTCCTCTGGGAGACAGAGGCTGATGGGGAACACGGGGTGCTGTCCTGACACTAGAAGGTTGGGGTGTCACTCGTTTATTCTTTTTACCCCAGAACTTGAGCCTGATGGAGGTCTGTCTCACAGGAGATGTCCTGGCAGCTCCAAACCATGTCACAGCCATGAGTTCTTGCTTGCTTGAGATTCTTGTGTTTTGTGAGCTGAGACAAGGACACCTGCTGATGAATGATGCAAGAGACACAGGTGGCCCCGGGCTGGGCCTGGCAGGTGGGTTCCTGGGGGGGCGACGCTGTGAGGATCCTCTGTGCCAAAGAAGAGTGCTGAAGGCAGCCAGATTCTTGCCTAGTCAATTATGCATAATCAGTGCCAATCGCGCCCTCATGGAGGCCCTCCAAGGGCATGAAAAAGGCTGTGCTGTGGCTTGAAGGTAGCACGCTTACTCTGGTAGAAGCAGCAGTCGCAACAATTCTTATAGTTATTTCTGTCTCTCTTCAAAGAGAAAAAATCTCCTTAGTAAGACTGGAATAAGGTCTCCATGATTCTTCCTGTCTCTCTCTCCAAACACAGAAAGATGCAACTTCTTCACCTGCATTGGGAGCCTCAGCAATGCTGGAGAACGATGATGGATTGAATCATGCCCTGGCAAGATTCATGTGTGGAAAGGCTAACCGCTAGCATCTCAGAATGTCAGTATGTTTGGAAATAGGGTCATCACTGATGGAACCAGTTAAACGGAGCTGATACTGGAGTAAGGTGGGGGCCTAATTCAATATGACTGCTGTGCTTACAAAAGAATAAAAAGGAGAGATTTGGGTACAGTGGCACACACAGGGCTCATGCAAAGATGAAGGCAGAGATCAGGCTAATGCATCTACAGACTAGACATGGCCATGATTGCCAGCAACCTCCAGAAGCCAGGAATGCAGCCTGGAATGGACTCTTCTTCAGAGTTGTCCAAGGAATCAACCCACTGACACCTTGATCTCAGACTTCCAACCTCCAGAACTGTGAGACAATGCATTTCTCTTGTTTAAAGCCACCCAAAATTCGTGGTCCTTTGTTATGACAACCCCAGCAGACTAACAGAATGATCTCCAAATGGACTATTCTTAAAGCACATTTGCACATGTGTCTCCAGGACAGTGAAGGGTTGAGGGCACAAGGGTTGGATCCAGACAGAACTGGGTTTTATTTGCAGCTTAACCACTTTCTGGATTTCCCTGGTGGCTCAGTGGTAAAGAATCCGAGTGCCAAGGCAGGGGAGATGCGGGTTCGATCCGTGGGCCAGGAAGATGCCCTGGAGCAGGAAATGGCAACTCACCCCAGTATTCTTGCCTGGGAAATCCCATGGACAGAGGGTCCTGGAAGGCTACAGTCCATGAGATGGTAAGAGTCGGACATGATTGGGAGACTACACAGCAGCAACTAACCACTTTCTAACTGTGCAGTTCTGAATAGCACACTGTAGGAGCCTCCACCTGTAAGTTTTGAATTGCAATGGTTAACAGCATGGCCTTGAACTTGAAATAGGCTTGGTTATAAGTCCTGGCCTTTCACCAGCTAAGTGATCCAATATGTTATCAGAATGTGCTTCTGTTCTCTTTCCACTTCTGTACACAGTGGATACAATACTACTTCATGGGGAGCCTGTGAGAATTCAACAGTGCACAGAAAAGGTCTACCTGCTGGCTAGACATGGTCATTTCTCCTACAGAGGCAATAGGAATTTGTCTTCCTAGGGATCATTTCCCGTGTGCTGTCTGGGCTATTCTTTTTCTCCAGCATGCTCTGCAGAAGGATGGCCTTCTTGGGAAAGGCTTGCCATCTTGGTTTAGCTGTGTCCGATTATCTCATGAAAAACCTGTTCCGAAGTATACGCACCAACCCAAAAACATATTCAATTGGCCTGAAGTAGCTTATTTACATGCAGACTTTCCCTGCTGGGCCACATCCTTTGAGGGAGAGACCTTGTTTTCCAATTCCGTGTCTTTAGTTCTTCAAATAATATTTCACTTAATATGTAATGAATGAATGGATGAAGGAATAACAAAGTACTGAGTTGGGATGAGTAATCTCCAGGAGGGAGTTCTATCTTCCTGGGTAGCAGTGGGAACTATGTGTGGCTTCTTTGTGATGCCTGGACATGGAACTTTGAGGAAAGAAAGTGGGGAGTCACCCTCCTAGGGCGGGAAGACTCTGGCCAGAGAGATGGAGGAGACCCTGTGCAGCTTGCCCCTTACACCAAAATCTTACTGTTTACAACACCCCACACTTAGCAAACAAGCTCACACATGCTTTCTCATCCATTTGCCTTCTAGGCCAGGAAGACTTTATTTCCCCATGTAACAAGAAGGAAAAGCTTCCCTGGGGGCTCAGCAGTAAGGAATCTGCCTGCCAATGCAGAAAATACGGGTTCTACCATTGGGTCAGGAAGATCCCCTGGAGAAGGAAATAGCGATCCACTCTAGTATTCTTGCCTGGGAAATCTCATGGACAGAGGAGCCTGTTGGGGTACAGTTCATGGGATCACAAAAATGTCAGACAAAACTTAGCGACTAAACAACAACAACAAGGAGAATATTGAAGCAGATGAATTTCTTGGGATCATATAAGACACACCTGGGACAAGACCACAGTCTTGGATGTCCTGGTATTTAGCTCTCTGTGTTACTAAGCATTGCCACTCTTACTTCACAAAATTGGTTTCTGACATAAGGCGTTAGGTTTCTGATTGAGAGTTATTGGATAGAATTTACATAAGAGCTGCCAGGTATGGGCTTTATCAACTGGTTTTCCTGGGAATAGCATGCCACTGAAAGATACCCTAAGTAGAACTCATTCAAGTGGGGCATGGAAACAAAATCCTAGAGCACACCCTCAAGCAGGGAGTGGAAAACCCTTCAGCGAAATCTTGGTCATGATTCTAGTTCTAACATTTACGAGCTGGTTGATAATTCTCTTATCTCCCCAAATCTCATAGTTCTCATCTACAAATTGGAAACACTATCATCTGCTCTGACTCAGGGTTCAGGACAATCCAATGTAATATGAGATATGAAGGGCATCCCAAAAGTTTGTAGCTGACACACAGAGGCTATTAATCTAGGCTTCGTAAGAGTGGGTTTTGGAGTCAATACTTAACATTGCTTTTTAATTGAAGTACAGTTGATTTACCATGTTGTGTTAGTTTCAGGTGTAGAGCAAAGTACACAGAAAAAATAATTTATATGTATATACGTTCTTTTTCAGATTCTCTTCCCTCATAAATTATTGCAAAATATTGAGTATAGTTCCCAGTGATATACAGTAGGTCATTGGTGTTTATCTATTCTACATATAGAACTGTGTATATGCTAATCTCAAACTCCCAATTTATCCCTCCCTCATCCATTTCCCCTTTGGTAACCATAAATTTGTTTTCTATGTCTGTGGGTCTATTTGTGTTTTGTGTATAAATTCATTTGTATAATTTTTTTTTAGACTCCACATATAAGCAATATCATATGAAGTCAACCCTTAAATTTAAATTGAGTCTAAAACATCTTCCAAAGGCCTTTGGACAAGTCCTAAGTTGAAGAGCTATTACTATTAGCACTATTTTTTTCTCACCCGTCTAACGCATCCAGCCTTCCCTCTAGGGCAAGGACAGATCACTTCTCCTCTTGAACACAGAAGGCATGGCTGACTTGCTTCTCAGGAACAAGTGGTAGGAAAGTTAGGAATATTTAAGGCAGGAATTGGATTCCACTGAGACAGCAGCAACTTTTTGTCTCTCAGGTCACATGCAGTTAAGGAAATATTGAGAGGAGCAGAGAAAAGATGGAGTGGGGGAAAAATTCCCCTTTTCTTATTCCCACATTCCATTGTCACTGTTCTTGCATAATCATTATTATCAACATCATCAATATTATAATGACATAATTTGTTGCATGCACAGTTAAGTCATACCAAACAAATAGCAAGCAAGACCCTGGTGTCTAAATCTCTGATTTCTTGGCTCTAGTTGAAGTAGCATTTTGTGGGGTGAGCCTTTCAGTCGTTTTTTTAGAATCAAGTGATTCAGCACTTTCCACACTTGATTTCACTGCTCAGCCCTATCTCTCAGCTGAATATCAGCTTTATACATTCTACCGTGTTCCGGCTTCCATGAGAAACTTGACTCAGTTCCTGCCCTGCCCTCATCCTATTCTGCTGCAAATATCCAATGACTATGAGGGGAAAGGAGGTGCCCGGTCCTAGAAGGTCAGAGTCAAATGTGAGAACTGGCAGGAGAAGCCCGTGACCGCAGCCTTGGCTCCAGCTGTCTTGCCAGCAGGTTCCATAATTAGCTTACAATATAAGAGGACTTGAGTGGTCAGAGGGTGTGTGCACACGTGTGTTTCTCACACATACTCTGAGTCTGATTAGTAATCTGAAGGTAAAGGGTCAGCAGATACTGAACTGAGTACCTCTGGCCAAGCAAAGACTCAAGGTGACTTTTTTAAAAATATCAGAACTAGATTATGATCAGGCTGATTTTCTATACCCCTCCCCATGTTGGAGAAGCTACTTCCAAGAAGAGGTGCGTGCTCAGTTGTTTCATTCATGTATGACTCTGTGACACCATGGACTGTAGCCCGCCGGGCGACCCTGTCCGTGGGATTCTCCAGGCAAGAATTCTGCAATGGGTTGCCCTGCCCTTCTCCAGGGGATCTTCCTTATCCAGGGATCAAACCCATAGCTCTTGTGTCTCCTGCATTGCAGGTGAATTCTTTACCCAGTGATCCACCTGGGAGGTAGCCAGTGGGAATTTGCTCTATAACCCAGGGAGTTCTGTGATAACCTAGGGTGTGGGATGTGGTGGGAGGTGAGAGGGAGGTTCAAGAGGGTGGGGACATATGTATATCCATGGCTGATTCATGTTAATGTATGGCAGAAACTAACACAGTACTGTAAAGCAATTATCCCTCGATTAAAAATAAATTAATTAAAAAACGTAGAAGAGGAGTCCCAGAACCTGATCTCTCCCCCCACCCTCTTTGCAGGATCCTGTTTCCTGTTCCTATTACTGCAGTTCTTAGAGGTAGTGGCATCATGTTCCAGAAGCTTCTCCTTGTCTTTAGTCTTAGCACACTGCAAATCCATCCCCCGCACCACAGCCAGAGGTAGCTTTTAAACTGTAAATTTGACAAAGTAATTTACTGCTTAAAACCTGTCAGTGTCTACCAGGTACCCTTCAAGCCAGCATTGAAAACCCTCAAGAAAGCTTTCAAATCACTTTGCAAGCCAGCCCAAACAAACTCCCATGCTTTATCTGTTACCACACCTCCATAGAGTGCTGCCAGATTAAGAACAGAGGGGTGGAGAACAATGGCACAAGGAAAATATTCAGAATAGGTTTCTTTACCTTATCTGAGTCTATGGAGCTCGGATATAATCTGTGTTAAATTTATTGCCTCTCTACCATCATCCTATTCAATAAGAGAACCCTAAATGTCTGCCTTTGCACTGAATAATCAACAAATTTTTTTTCTTTTTTTTTTTTAACTGATATGGACCGTTTTCAAAATCTCCAATGAATTTGTTATGACGTTGCTTCTGTTTCATGTTTTGGTTCCTTGGCCATGAGACCTGTGGGATCTTAGTAACCCCCACAGTGATGGAACTCACACCTCCTGCATTGGAAGGAAAAGTCCAAAGCACTAGACCATCAGGGAAGGCCCTGAATCATCAATATTTAATGGTGGCAAAGACACCAGGTGGATTTCCTTCATTCTTTGGAAAGATCTGCAACTACTTAGTTTCTAGAAATTTGGATTTTTTTTTTCTTTTGGAGTTTGTGCCTAATTTTTATTAAATAAAAGTATAAAATATAGTGTTTTATTCTAAGTATACCATGTCACACTTACAGAAAAAGAATGCATAGATATTTTAAAGTTTACATGCTTTAATTAACTAACTCAGCTTAATAGTTAATTAACTTCTCTTTTTAAGACTTCTAATTTAAAATGACCTGAAACCCACCCCCCACCCCGCCTTATCACTATTCTTCTGCATCCTTCAGAAACCTGTGTGATTTTCCGTAAGCATGTAGTGAATGCTGGAGTGTTTGTGTCCACGTGTTAGTGGGGCTGAAATGGATTCTGAGTAAACTCTTGATCTGCTTTAGCCAAAGTGAGTATTTGAGAGTGTTAAAATAGTATCTGTGTTTCTAGGCAATCTGTTTTCAACTTAAACTCAATTTGGCAAATGTATGTCCATTAAAAAAGAGTGATCCTTGAATCTCGATGGTTCAAGCAGTAAGAATCTGCCTGCAATGCAAGACACTCGGAAGATGCGTGTTTGATATCTGGGTGGGGAACATCCCCTGGAGGAGGAAATGGCAACCCACTCCAAGATTCTTGCCTGGAGAGGCCCACAGACCAAAGAGCCTAGTAGGTTGCAAAGAGTCAAACATGACTGAGCACACAAGTATCTTGAACTTCAGTTCCATTCCCTAAGAGAATCAAAAAGCAGAGTAAGAACAGAACAGAGAAAACTGGCCACTGCAGTATAGCAAGGGATTGGCAAAGAGCACATTGAGGGACTAACTCCGCAAACAGGCAGCTGACCAAGCACCCTCTTATAAAATGAACTGTAATAACTAAACAAGCAGAAATGGGAAACTTTCTGTAACTGGTATAATGAAGGGCACTGAAATAGATGCATGACTGTCTCTAGTACAGAGAAGCCCAGAGCACATGGAAATAAACAAACATACCTGGGATGATAAAAGGAGTCATGTTGATTCAGAGCAGAGAAAATGCAGTTCCCAAAGCAATGCTGCGGTTGTTCAGCCGCTAAGTTGTGTCCAACTCTGCAGCCTCATAGACTGCAGCACACCAGGCTTCCCTGCCCTCCACTAGCTCCTGGAGTTTGTTCAAATTCATGTCCACTGACTCGGTGATGCTTTCTAACCATCTCACCCTCTGCTGGCTCCTTCACCTTTTGCTTTCAGTCTTTCTCAGCATCAGGGTCCTTTCTAATGAGTCGGTTCCTCACATCAGGAAGCCACGCTGAGCTAAGGGGAAAAAAAATACAAGCTAATATCAGAATTCTGAAACCGTGTACAAGCCCCTGTGCCCTTGTCTTTTGAAGTAAGAAGCAGACTCAAGAATTAATAACTGGGAAATATGAAGATGTGGAAACAAAGAACAGCTGTTGGGCTAAGGAACTGGTGACAATTTAGACTATAATTCTGCCACACAAAATTGTCAGACTCCCAGTTTCCTGAGAGATACAGATAAAGGCCGGACACACATTCCTAAGATGTTTTTATAGGAAGCAGACCCTGCTCCAGATTAAAACTGCTGACCACAAGAACAAGACCCTAGATGGACTGAAACCAGAGGTTGATGATACTTGAAACTTTACCTTGATGCCAACCAATCCAAGAATGGTCCACGAGTTGATCACACCCTGCTCTTGAACACCACAAAACTCCTCACTACCCTTTCCAGGGTGGGTCACACTGTCTTCAGGGCGTGAGCTCACTATGGCCCTCTTTGCCTGGCAAAGCAATAAAAGCTACCCTTTTCTACTTCACCCAAAATTCTGTCTCCATGTTTCTGTTTGGCACTGTTGAACAGAGGCCAAGTTTTGGCAACAATTTCACAATATACTACATAAGATGTGTTGCGTGTGATTATGTTCAAGGTCAGTGCACAGGATATAGTTCTCATTCTACAGTGATGGCCTTCTCAATTAATCTCTGTCCATGTCTTCATAAAGTCTTATATGTTGTAATAGGTATCTACACTTTGCTGAATGAAATAAAAAGTAAACTTTCTGGTCCAGATTTTGGAAATTATAGTGTTCTGACCAGGTACACAACAGCAATTCCACCTTAACAAATAGGGTAAGGTAATATTGTATATTTCATTTATTCAGTTTGTTCAACAAATGTGTATTGAATCCATACTATATGGAAAGTACATCCCTAAGATCTGAGGAGATATTATTAAACAAATCAGAAAATAAATTGTTATCCTAAAGGGGCTCACAAACAATCATGAGGCCAAGTTATACAAGAACAAGATAATTTCAGATTGTGATAAGCACGATGAAGAGAATGATGCAAGAAAAACTGAAGAAAGTGGTGACAGCTAATTTAGATAGTAGGGTAAGGGAAAGACAATTTATAAAAAAGCATACCTTGAGTCACAGAATGAAGATGACTTCCTGATATCAAGGCTAAGAGGGCCTGGATTGAACCCAACAGGCTTCTCTCAAGCCCAAAGTGAAAAAGGATGATTGCAATTTCCCAAGAAAGGTATAAATGATAGCAAAGAGATCAGATACAAGAGATTTGGGAAAAAATCACAATATTGACAACTAACTTAATATTCGGTAGCACAACAGAGATTTCAAGGAAAGTCCACAGGTTTTCCATTAACACATCTTCACACTGGTGAAGTCAGAGAGCTGCTAGTAGTATCTGCATTTTATAGATAAGGAAAATGAGGCTTAGAGCTGCCCCATGACTTATCTAGGCCAGGTCCAGAACTGGAGTCAGTAAATGACGACCTGAACCCAGTGGGGCCCCTGCTTTTGCTCACAGTTTTAATGGAACATAACCTACTCATTCATTTACATGCTGTCTATGGCTGTGTTCATGCTCCAATAGCAGAGCTGAGTAATTGCAACAGAGACTCTATGTCCTGCAAAACCTAAATTATTTACTATCTGACTTGCTACCAAAAAAAAAAAAAAAAATTGCCAATCTGTGATCTAGAATAAAAGTTTCCCAATTCTCAGTCCAGTTTATTTTCCTGTATATGGTGCTGTCTGAACTTATTTCATGTTTGCTCATCTTGACCCTTAACTAGTTGATTGAGTCCTTCAGAAAGGAGACATAATTTATTTTGAAATGTGTTTTATTGAAGTACAGTTGATTTACAATGTTGGGTTAGTTTCAGCTGTATAGCAAAATTATTCAGCTTTATATATATATACACATGTTCAACTTATACTGAATTTTGAATATTGAAATTTATATTATACTTTTTCAATTTCTTTTCCATTATGGCTTATTACAGTATATTGAATATAGTTCCCCATGCTATGCAATAGAACCTTGTTACTTATCCATTCTATATAGAACAGATTACATCTGCGAATCCCAAACTCCCAATCCATAACCCCTTCTCCTTGGCAATCACACTGTTCTCTTCTGTCTGTGAGTCTGTTTCTGAAGAAACGACTGATATTTTAAATGCTGCATCCTGGAAAAAAGGGAAGGCACATCATAGACATTCATTGTCTTGCTTTTTTTTTTTCTTGCTTTTCTTAAAAGAAAAAGGGAATTGAGTGATGTAAATTATATGAATATATACATATAAATATATATATATATATATATATATATATATATATAAATCTATTGGTTAATCCAGATATTCACACATATTATTTCCTACTTCAGTCAAATTACATTATCAGCATTGAGAAAGGAGAAACAGTCTATATTTCTATGATAATAATGATAGATAAAATTCTTAATCAGTGCTTTAAGAAAAGTATTATTTCTCAGTGATATAGTCGTAAGAAAACTGAAATGGAAAATTACAGAAGGTAACTCTGTGTCCTAGAAAAGCAGTTCCTTGGACTCTTAAATATTCAAAGTCTTCCCTAGGAAATTAGTTGAAATACCAAACACTCCACAAAATATGATTAATAATAAAAAATCTTCTTGAGTTCATCATTATTTATTTTATTCTTTCATCAAAAATTGTTAAGTACTATTCCAGCTATCTGGAAATAACTTTTTAAAATTATTTTACAGAATTCTAGGGTTTGACTATGCTCATCTGAGTGGTTCTTCCTTCCCACAAGGTTACAACCAGTCCAGGGTAGGACAGAAGTTATACAAAGATTTCCTCGCTCACATGTCCTGTGGTTGATGCTGGTCCTTAGTTGGAATCACAGCTAGGGCTTTTGCTGGAACACCTTGCCATGGCTTTGCTATATAGCCTCAGCTTCTTCACAGTGTGGTAGGTGGGTTCTAAGAGCAATAGTCCCGAGAGCAGGAAGTGGACGTGGCCAGTTCCTTATAGCCTGCACAAGATGTCCCTTTTGCTATAATCTATTAGAAGAGCAGTCACAGGATCCAGCTCAATCAGATATGTCAGTCTTTATTTAAAATCTCCATAGTCCAGTATCCAATCTCAATTATGGACAATTCTCCAAATTCAAAATGCACTCCCAAGGTCACACACTTTTATCACATCATGGCACTAGGCTCAACCTCAAGGTTCAAATATGTTCATTTAAATTGGCTCCTTGAGCACAGTGCTTTAAATTCAGATTTTTGGATTCTGGATTCTTTCAATCTAAAGACCTATAAACTAAAAATGACACCTTATCTGACCTCCACATTCCCTAAATGTGCAATGGTGGAGCAGGTACAGAATAACATCTACTGATGTTCATTTAGAACAAGGTGGGAAACAAAGTACATGAAGTTACTGGCCCAAAGCAATTTTAAATTCAGCCAGGGAAGTGTTCCTCGATGCTTGAGTGGGGTATTTTATTCCTCTCTGGGAATGATTCTCCCAGGCTTTGGTTCAGTGCTTGGTTCACGGTTCCTTCCTCTGAGGCACGTACCACTTTTCATAAGAAAATTGACTTTACAATTAATTAATCTTCTCAATCTGTATCCTAACACTCTATTTGCTCTGCATTGCCTCAATTTCCTTATATCCCAGATTGTGATGCTTCCATAACAAATTTATTTCAGATGATATGATACTTGCTATCTTAGAAACTCCTAAAGGAGCCATGAGAAAACTACTAGAACTCATCAATGAATTTGGGAAAGTGGCAGGATACAAAATTAATATACAGAAATATGAAAAATTAATATACAGAAATATGAAAATTAATATACAGAAATATGAAAAATTAATATACAGAAATATGTTGCATTGATATACACTAATGACAAACTAACAGAAAAAGAAATTAAATTAACAATCCCACTTATCATCACATCAAAAAGAATAAAATATCTAGGAATAACCCTACCGAAGATGGTAAAAGATCTGTACTCGGAAAACTATAAGATGCTGATAAAAGAGACTGATGATGACACAAAAAAGATGAAAATACATGCCTATACCTTGCTCTTGGATTAGAAGAATTTAATATTTTTCAAATGACCATAGTACCCAAAGAAATCTACAGATTCAGTGTAAGTCCTACCAGAATACCAATGGGATTTTTTTTTTTTTTCACAAAACAAGAACAAATAATTTTAAAACTCGTATTAAAACTATCTTGAGAAGTAAAATAGTTGTGATTTTTCAAATAAATTTTATGTGGTTTTCTTCCACTGCTGTTGTTGTTCAGTCGCTCCGTCATGTTTGACTCTTTGGGACCCCATGGGCTGCAGCACACCAGGCTTCCCTGTCCTTCACCATCTCCCAGAGCTTGCTAAACTCATGCCCATTGAGTCAGTGATGCCATTCAATCATCTCATCCTCTGTTGTCCCCTTCTCCTCCTGCCTTCAGTCTTTCCCAGCATCAGGGCCTTTTCTAATGAATAAAGCAAACCATGCATCTCTGTTAGAAGAACTGTTCCTGACTTCAATTTCCTATAAAGTTGCTGTCAAAAAGTGATCGGAAGATGATCAGACATCCAACCATCTAATGGAGAGAATCTGCAAAGTGTCACCTTAAAATCCATAGATAAGCTCTTATTTGTTTGAAGATTTTTATGAGACATTGCTTTGATTGTTTCCAGATCATAGAACAGCCCATTCCGTATTTAGTCTATGTCCAAAGTTATTCTTAACTTTAGAATCATTTGCTGTCTGGAGAGGCTGGGGATAGAAAACAACTTGAATTTAAAGCAGCAAGCCCTGGTGTCTTTACATTTAACTGTTCTTAAGCTCATTTATTTCTTCTTCCATTTCACCGAGACACTGGTTGAAAGTCTTTGAGATCCTCAGTTATTGCATTTTCTAATCAACATTTTGTATAGGTGTGTGTGTTATTTTTTTCTGCCATTATATAAGTTCTCTTCCTCCAGCTTTTAAAAACATTATTCTTACTTTTCTCCAAATCCTCATTAAAAGAGTTTTTGACACATTTTAGGCTTTAACTAGCAATCTCCTCAAGGTCCTTCTAGCTTCTTCTCACTGTTAAATTCCAGTTATAATTGTCACATGCTTTTTATTATGGCAGCACCCCTCTTTCGATACTAATATCTATTTCAAGTATCTATTGGGTTGGCCAAAAAGTTCCTTTGGGTTTTTCTGTACAATCTTATGGAAAAAAACAAATGAACTTTTTGGTCAATCCAATATTTACTCATCACAACTCACCCCAAAATATGTGGCTTAAAACAATGAGAATGCTTTTATTAGTGTCTTTGAAATTCTGTATATTTACGGGTGTATTGACTAGACTCAGCTATATACACACTATATACAACACAGCATTCTCTGTGTTGGCTGGGAAGTACTTACTAGGATGTCTCATATGGGTATAATTAGAAACTGTCTAAATTTCAAGTCATTGCAAGGGCTTCCACACACATATATCTAAGCAATTGATATAGCCTGTCAACTGGGACTTCAGCTGGAGCTGATAGGCAGGTCATGGTCTCACCATGTGTCTTGGGCTTCCTTGTGGCATGTCTGAGATCTAAGAGCCAGGGCCCCAAGAAGCAGGAAGTGCAAAGAGCCTTTACTTTAGGCTCAGAAGCAGAAGGTACATAGGCCCAACTGCAAAGAATTTGGGGGCTGAGTTTTAAAATGTTTTACAAGTCCCTGCTATGTTCTAGATATAGGATTATGCACTTTGCATGTCACTTCAGTCGTGTCCTACTCTGCAACTCCATGAGATTCTCCAGGCAAGAATACTGGAGTGGGTTGCCGTGCCCTTCTCCAGGGGATCTTCCCAACCCAGGGATTGAATCAGCGTCTCTTGCACCTTCTGCATTGGCAGATGAGTTCGTTACTACTAGCACCATCTGGGAAACCTGTTATGCACTTTCAGTTCAGTTCAGTTCAGTTCAGTCGCTCAGTTGTGTCCGACTCTTTGCGACACCGTGAACTGCAGCATGCCAGGCCTCCCTGTCCATCACCAACTCCCAGAGCCTACCCAAACTCGTGTCCATTGAGTTGATGATGCCTTCCAACCATCTCATCCTCTGTTGTCCCCTTCTCCTCCCGCCCTCAAACTTTCCCAGCATCAGGGTCTTTTCAAATGAGTCAGCTCTTCGCATCAGGTGGCCAAAGTATTGGAGTTTCAGCTTCAACATCAGTCCTTTCAATGAATATTCAGGACTGATTTCCTTTAGGATGGACTGGTTGGATCTCCTTGCAGTCCAAGGGACTCTCAAGAGTCTTCTCCAACACCATAGTTGAACAGCATCAATTCTTCGACACTCAGCTTTCTTTATAGTCCAACTCTTACATCCGTACGTGACTACTGGAAAAAACCATAGTCTTGACTAGGCACACATTTGCTGGCAAAGTAATGTCTCTTTATGCACTTTAAGGTCTTACAAAAATGAATATGACATGCAGCAATATCTCCATGAGGAGATCACAATCTAGAATGGCTTCACACTGTATCAATTTAATTAAACTGGGCCTTTCCAGAATTCTCCTCTCTATATGAAGCCACATTCAGAAAGTAGCACAAGGAAAAAAAAAAAAAAAATGAGTACACCTTGGAATGTAGAAGTGAAACCACAGTTATTATTTTCCACATGTTGGTTTTAGGTGACAAAAACCACTGCAACATTTATATTTTGTTGCCAATATGCTGACTTAATTACTAGCATGGGACAAAACCAGTGCCTTTATTTTGTGCTAAAATTGCAGCTGCTCTACCTCCTGCTGGATTTCTTGATTTTTTAAAAATCTTAGACCAGGTAAGCTTCCAGCCTCACGACAAAGGATGTCAGTTTCCTCTGCAGGTCACCCATGTTGTTGAGGTTGGAGGCAGTGACAGATGTAGATTCTCACTTGTTCTCATGAACTCCAGTTTTTGTCACAGGATTTGGCTTGCAATTTTACTTCCACATTTTTCCGTAACTACTGGCCTTACTGACCTTCACTGACTTTAGCTCTCACTGCCAGACATCGAGGCAACTGTCTTCCTTACACCTCATTTCCACCTCCCACAATTACCTATGACTTAATCCTTAGACTGTATCCTTTTTCTTCCCGTTACTCATAGTGGGGCTGCTTCCCTGAAAGCACCCAAATGAATAAAAACAGAGAATGATAACTTAATTATCAGATTTATAATCCAGAATAATATGTATTATCATGGGAAGGAAAGAGTAACTAGGGAATGAATACAGCTTTCACAGAAGTGATGTTTTGCCTGGGTCATTGCATTAATAAACATATTTTCACAAGCCAGAATGGATGATACTGACACTCTAGGTAGAGCAAAGAGTATTGCATACATGACTTTGAAGTAACTCACTTTGGAAAACATCACTCTATGGACAGCAGTTGGTGATTTCCTTAAATCACATGCTTTGGTTGTCATTAGGCTTTCTCTACTTACCTTGTCCATGACCTTCTCATCTGGTTAGGAAAACTTCGGATGCATGACACCTTAGTCACAGCCCCTCCTCCTGAGGTTTTTTTTTTTTTCCAGAAATCTCTAAGGAAGGCTGCTATTTATTTCCAGCCATAGCAAGGTCAGGATGGAGAGTCTTAATAACTTCCTCGTAACCCCTGAGCTGGCTCTCCATGGCTCCACTTCATTCCCAGAACTTCAGGCACACCCATGAACAAATGCGTGTATCTTTAAAAAGCATTTTCTCAAAGGGAATATCAATCATTTCTCAAGCCAAATATAGATCTTTGCTGTTACGGGAAGATTTATATATGAAAATGCAATCCCTGAGCTAGACTCTGTTACGTTACAACTAAGCTCTTAGAAACTGAGCACCAAATACAATTTCCATGAGCCTCAATTTCCTTACGTATAAAATAGAGCCGTTCCTCAATATCCAACTGTTTCCAGGACCCCTGAGGATACTCATATCTGTGGATGCTCAAGTCTCTAATATAAAATGGCATAGTAGAGCTGGTACTCCCTGTCTGTGGGTCACCCATCTGTGGATATGGAGGGTCAACTGTAAACAATGTCATCTTTAAGCTGCAGGATTGGGGTTGCCTTTGGTGGCCTTACTTGAATGATGAATACAGTGTATCATTTTGTTCAGTGCCAGCATTTGCTTCCATCCATTTTAGTGTTATAGAGAAGGGAATGGCAACTTACTCCAGTATTCTTGTCTGGGAAATCCCACGGACAGAGCAGCCTGGTGGGCTATGGTCCATGGGGTCCCAAGAGTTGGACATGACTTGGTGATTAAGTACGCACATGCAGAGCTTTCCCATACACCTACTGGGACTAAATCACCACCACATTTTAGTGTTAGAAAATAAGGAGACTTGACAGTCAGCATTCCACTTTTTATTTCCTTGCAGGGGTTGTTGAAGCCTAGAAATAAGGTAGATACTATACCTCAAGTAGTGTCTGGTACATTACACGTGCTCTTTACTAAGGATTTAATAGGGTGCACAGTAAGGTCAGATGATGTTAAGATAGTAGACGGTGTAAATCTTGTAGACCCAGGGACAGTTGTCCTGCCTTAGCCACTTCTTTTTGATAGGTCATCGGGAGATTATAAAGGCAAATAAAAGTCAGGACTGTTGCTGTTTAGTCGCTAATTCGTGTACAGCTCTTTGCAACCCCATGACTTGTAACCCACTAGGCCCCTCTGCTTATGGGATTTCCCAGGGAAAAATATTGCAGTGGGTTACCATTTTCTTCTCCTGAGGATCTTCCCAATCCAGGGATTGAATTTGGGTCTCCTGCATTGCAGATGGATTCTTTACTCACTGAGCCACAGGGAAGCCCTAGTCTTTTCAAGTTAAAACAACAACAACAACAAACTAGCCTTTTCTAGTTTAAAACTAGAGGGTTTTTCCCCTCCCTTAAACTCAAATCTATGTCTTAAAACTCACCATTCAAATTATGGTAAAAAGTTTTGCTGAGTAGTTGTTGTTCAGTAGCTAAGTTGTGTCTGACTCTTTGAGACCTCATGGACTACATCCTTCACTATCTCCTGGAGTTTGCTGAGCAGAGAAAGGAAGAAGTAAATACAGAGAGGGAGGCAGCCTGAGAAAGTGTATTTGTAGCAGTGTTCAAATCCGAACTTGTCCGTGCCTTCCCATTTTACAAGTAGCAACCTGCATGCAGTATTTACCTAGAAGATCAGAGAAGTCCATAAAGCAAGAAATACTTAACATGGCTAGAACCCTTATATTATTACTTCTATGCCCACAGGGAAACAAAATTTCAAGTGAATATCATACTTACATATTTTCTAACTTATATCTACCTTAAAGCTATACCCTTTGGAATATCAGATTCATTCAGAGATTTTAATTTTAAGAAACTTCCACCCACAAGCTCCAGATGAATAGTAGAATTTATGCATTTATCCAAAACTTATCAATAATAATCTCATAAGCAGTTTTATTTGCTCTTTTTTGTGTGTGAAACAGACTAAGGCACTTTGCTGTTAATCTCATTTCTGATAGCTGTGTGACCTTGAACATTGCTTCTTTCTGATACACAGTTTTCACATCCTTAATGGAAGAGGTGGACCAGATAATTTGTTAAGTCCCTCTCAGCTCCAACATCATAGTAGATAGCCTCATTATCTATGTGTCTTTAAACTACCTAAGGAAAAATTTAAAGGGCAAAGTTTTATTCTTCAGGAAATGATTTTGCATCCCACTTTTTAGTTAAAAAAAGTCTCTGCTGCATGAACTTAACAGACACAAAATCTTGGTGATTTTGCTAAAGCTAAAAATAGAGTCTCTGACAAAAAAGGAGAGTCACGTTGTTTATAAATAGGAAGTCTTCAACTCTGGGGCTTGTTCGGTCAGAAAGAACAGCTTAGACTGAGAGGCAGAATCAAAATAAACCTATTTAACTGGTTTGGCAGGAGTCCAGTGCAAGATTGAGAGCTCTTGAGTCAGCTAAAAGAATGGTGCAGAGATAAAGAATTTAAGAATTACCTAATGTGCTGTGAGCAGGGTGATGTGTCTGCTTAAATAATGAACCATTTCATAGGAGAAGAGAATGAGTCTTAGAGGAGATCTCTGTCTGACCCACAAGTCACAGACAGAGGGGGAGACTGGCATCAGAATCTGTCAATACTTGTTCTGTTTTTTTCCTTCTCCCTGGCTTCTTGCAGTCGTTCTGAGACGATCACAAAGCTTTCTGTTATGCAAACACTTCCTTTTCTCAATTGATAGTAATCACAAATGTGGGACTGAGATTTGAGGAGCCATAAGTGCAGAAGGAGGCTAGGAGAGAGGCACCATGTTGAACAATGAATGTTAATAAAAGAATGTGTTCAGTAGAGACTATACACGGGATACTCTAAAATAGACTTAGGAGAAACACAGCACTTGGTTTGAAAATACCTGCAGTCCAGAAAGTAAGACAAGATCATAGTTAATTAAATGTCAGAACTGAACAGTGACCAGAGAAATAGATAACATTCATTTCTTAAACATTTATCAAACATACTGGTATTTATTTCTGGGGAGTGGTATTTCATGAGTTTGTTTGTTGCTTTTTTAAATTTGTAAGGCTATAATGAAATGCAAATTTTCCAAGGATCAATTTATTCAAACTTCAGGACATAAAGGCATGACCCATTTATTCATTGTGAATTATTTGGTAGTGTTTTTTAACCTATTTTGCTTTCTTAGAGCAATTTTAAGTTTACAGAACAATTGAATGGAAAGTACAAAGATGTCTCATATGACTCCTTATGACTACCACTCCCCAAATTTTCCTAATAATGTATAATGTTTTGCAATGGTGTGAAACATTTTTTACAATTGATGAGCCAATACTGAAGTGTTGTTATTATTTTTTTTCATTCATTTTTATTAGTTGGAAGCTAATTACTTTACAATATTGTAGTGGTTTTTGTCGTACATTGAAATGAATTAGCCATGGATTTACATGTATTCCCCATCCCACTCCCCCCTCCCACCTCCCTCTCTACACGATCCCTCTGGGTCAGAAGTGTCGTTATTAGATGAAGTCCATTGTTGACTTTAGGGTTCACTCCTTGTGTTATACATTCCATAGGTTTTGATAAATACACACTGGTATATATTTACCACTATGCTCTCATATAAGATAGTTTCACTGCCATAAAAAGCCCCTGTGTTCCACCTATTTATTCATCTTACTTTCTCCCCACACAAGACCCTACTGACCACTTTTTATTGTCACTTTAATTTTACCTTTTCCAAAACTTGATGTAATTGTAATCACATAGCATGGAGCCTTTGTCAGATTGGCTTCTTTCACTTAGCAACAGGCCCTTGTTTCCTTCGGGTTTTTTCTGGCTTGATAGCTTATTGCTTTTTATTTCTGAGTAACAGCCCATGGTCTGGATGTACCACAGTTTATCTATTCACCTGTTGAAGCACATCTAAGTTGCTTCCAAGTTTTAACAATTATGGACCAAGCTGCTGCAAACATCTGTATGCAGGCTTTTGTGTGGACATAAAACTTCAGTTCATTTGGGTAAGTACCATGAAACACAGTTACAGAATTGTTTAGTAAGACTATATTTAGTTTTTAAAAAATTCTCCATTTAAAAAATGGCTGTGCCATTTTGTATTCTTGTTGTTGTTTAGTCGTTAAGTAATACCTGACTCTTTGTGACCCCATTGACTGTAGCCTGCCAGGTTCCTCTGTCCATGACATTTCCCATGCAAGAATACTGGAGTGTGTTGCCATTTCCTTCTCCAGGGTATCTTCCCGACCCAGGACCAGAACCCGTGTCTCTTGCATCAGCACTGAGCCATCAGGGAAGCCTGTTTTGTATTCTTACCAAGAGTGCATGAAAGCTCCTTTTACACCAGATTCTTGCCAGCATTTTATGCCGCCAATGTTTTGGATTTTAGCCCTTCTGATGGATGTGTAGTGGTATGTTATTGTTTTAATTTACAACTTCCTGAAGACATTTGATGTTGAACATATTTTTATGTGCTTTATTCCATCTGCATATCTTTTTTAGTGAGGCTTCCAGATCTTTTCCTTATTTTAATGGGTTGTCTGTTTTCTTATTGTTGGATTTTAAGAGTTCTTTGTATAGTATGGATGTAGTCTGTTATAAAATATGTATTTCAAAGATGCTTCCTCAGTTTGTAGATCATCTTTTCATTTTCTTAAAAGTATCTTTGACAGAATTAGATGATCTACAAACTGAGGAAGCATCTTTGAAACACGTCTTTTATAAAGGACTAGAGATCTAACCAGTCCTCCTCAAGGAGATTAGTCCTGGGTGTTCATTGGAATGATTGATGTTGAAGCTGAAACTCCAATACTTTGGCCACCTGATGCAAAGAGTTGACTCATTTGAAAAGACCCTGATGCTGGGAAAGATTGAGGGCAGGAGGAGAAGGGGATGACAGAGGATGAGATGGTTGGAAGGCATGACCGACTCAATGGACATAAGTTTGAGTAAACTCCAGGAGTTGGTGATGAACAGGGAGTCCTGGCGTGCTGCAGTTCATTGGGTCGCAAAGAGTCAGACACCACTGAGCGACTGAACTAACTAAGTAACTAAGTTTAATTAAATCAATGGCCCATTGTTTTGATATTGTAGCTAAAATATCATCTCCAAACCCAAGTTTCTCTGCATTTCTCCTATGTTAACTTCTAGGAGCTCTATAGTTTTGCCTTTTATATTTTTGTGTATGACCCATTTTGAATTAAGTTTGTATCTAGATTCATTGCTTGGTGTCAGTTCAGTTCAGTCACTCAGTCATGTTCAACTCTTTGTGACCCCATGGACTAAAGCCACCAGGCTTCCCTGCACTTCCCTGCCCATCACCAATGCCCAGAGTTTGCTCAAACTCGTCCATCAAGCTGGTGATGCCATACAACCATCTCATCCTCTGTTGTCCCCTTCTCCTCCTGACTTCAAACTTTCCCAGCCTCAGAATCTTCCAATAATCAGTTCTTTGCAACAGGTTGCCAAAGTATTGGATGTGTATATTTAAAGTATTGCTTGGTGTATAGATGCCCAATTGTTCTGGGGCCATGTGTTGTAAAGACCATCCTTTCTCCATTAAATAGCCTTTGCTCCTGTGACAGTGAACAGTTGACTGTACTTGTCTGGGTCTGTTTTGGGCTTTTTATTTTGTTCCATTGAGTTATTCATCTATTCTTTTGCCAATGTCACACTGCCTTGATCACTATAGCTTTATGAGGAGTCTTTAAGTTGGGTGATGTCAGTGTTATAAATTTGTTCTTCTCCTTCAATGTTGTGCTGGCTATTACGGGTCTTTTGTTTCTCTATATAAACTTAAAAATCAGCTTATTGATACCTACAAGGTAACTTTCTGGTTTTTGTGTTTTTTTTATTGGGATTATGTTAAGTTTATAGATCAAGTTGAGGAAAATGAACATTTTGAAAATATTGAATCTTCCAATCCATATATATGGACTATCTCTCCATATAGTTAGATCTTTCTTGACGTGATTTATTTCTCAGACCTAAAGATGAATGTTGCATCTATAGATTGCATTTTAAATTTACAGCACACAAACACACATACATGATCCTTGTTGTAGTTATTAAAAAACAAAAATAAAGACCCCACAAGATATAAGTTCTAATTAAAAATCCAGAGTATAATGGATATACTATAGAGTATAATATATTATATATATACACACACACACACACATATATATATAATACATAGATATAATAATAATAAGAGTCAGACCAAATTTTGTGAGGAGCTGATGGAAGTAACACTAGCTTCTGCAAGATGATGGTATATGAGAATTTCATTAACTAGAAAATTACCAGAGGACTTTTATAGGCCAAGTATGTGTGTGTGTGTGTCCAGCATGAAATGTTATTCAAAGGCATTCTGGAGACATGAGATATTGGGGGTGATTATAGGATAGAGATATCACTTTTGTTGAAGGGGTTTCTTTAATCTAAAGGAAAGAAAGTCTCCAGCAATGGAAACACAACATAACTGGTGGGGCAGAGTTAATGAAGTGTCAGATTTGCACAAGGACCAGTAAGATGAGTTTGCTGCTGTGAAGGAAGGCAATCACTGGCAAGGCAAAATAAAAAATAAAAAACATATGAGAGGATAGCTTCCGCTTTTGGAAGCAATAGCTCTATTCTTGACCCATGTTTGCTTTGTTGTCCCTCCAAAAATATCTCACAAGGATCACCCTTGGATAATTCACTATGCTACTCACTCATCCAACAACTCTGTGCCTGATATTATACTCTTTCTAGATGCTGGAACATACAGATGTGAACAAGTCTGTGAAAGTGTCTCCCCTAAAGTATCCAAGCACTATATATTGCTCCCTTTGTCAACCATCTGCTCAAATCCCCTGACTCCACACTGTAGGTCTCTTTAAATGCTTTGGCCTTATTATTCATTTTAATAAACATATTTCATTTTTTGTTTGTTGATCTATACCTCATCCCTGTTCACGCATTCATTACTCAGCTCTTTATTTTTAAAAAAGTCTGCTTTTCTTTTAAAAAAGAAAATTTTTATTTAGTTGCTTCAGGTCTTAGATGCAGCATGTAGAATCTGGGATTGAACCTATGTCTCTTGCATTGGAAGGTGTACTTTCAACCACTGGACCACCAGGGGAGTCCTCACAACTCAGCTCTTGTTTCAATATTTTGGTTCAAGAACATCTGAAACATCCTTTTCCATCCTTAGCACCATCAAATGCTAAGTACCGAGGTTCCATTCCTCATTCCTTAGTGGGAAATTTGGGTCAGGATATGACATTCATATTG
The DNA here is from genome assembly GCF_019320065.1 of Cervus canadensis. Taxonomy (NCBI): domain Eukaryota; kingdom Metazoa; phylum Chordata; class Mammalia; order Artiodactyla; family Cervidae; genus Cervus; species Cervus canadensis. Next base: position 42,867,225 of record NC_057411.1, on the reverse strand, counting down.
TACAAATGCCACTGTTGTATTCACTGGAGGATTTTTGGCTGATATAGAAGGCTAAAAATATATCCATTTCAGGAGGGGATGGGGTAAGGTGTCATGGGAAGAATGGAGCTATTCTGCAAATCGATTGCCTAAAGGAAAGAAGTGTTTTTCCAATTGGAAATGCAAACTGTTGGAAAAGCATAGGCAGGGTCTAGGGCAGATGCTTTACAACCCTGGCTATCACTTAGAAGGAAAGCTAGTAATGTGGTCAAAGAAAGAGCCAGAAATTTTGCATGCAGTATTTTTTTGAATTTCTGAAATTGCATGAAACTAACCATTGTTATTTTTCACTGGGGTTCAAGAGCATCAAGTCATTTCCCTCGGGTTACATGGTTCTTTACTTGCAGATTAGGATTGAAACACAGGTCTCTCTTCTATGGTTTCAAGCTTTCAGTCTCTCCTTCTCCTCACATTGCTTCCCAAACGTGGTTGGGCATCCCAGCACTGAGCTTCCAGTTGAGCTTGAAAAGCAACACATTGCATTAGGTTTGACTGGTGCCCTGTGCACCTACTCTTGGCACTCACCTTTGCAGTACTTTCCAGAAGTCTCCTGCTGCAACATGTAGGCCTCTCTACCTATGGGGATTGTACCTTCACCTTCTGAGTACTGAGAGCTAAGGCCCTGGTACTGCCCCTCCACCACTGACCAATGGGAACTGAAGGACAAGAAGCCTGCCTCCTCAGCCCCTAGGCAGGAGGACACAGAGGTGTGCTCCATACTGTACCCTAGGGTCCCGTGGCAAAGGTGAGCCCAGGTTGTCCACAGTGGAGAGGTATGTCTCAAGTCTCATGGGAAGAAAACACACCTCTCTCCCCAAAGAGACCCATTTGCTTCCCTGCCTGCTTTACCCACCTGTCCTCTCTTCTACTAGTGCTTTCTGGGGTCACCTCCCAATTTCCAAAAAAAATTATTTCACTCAGAGTCTCCTATCTGGAGCCACTTCTGGGTGAACTCAGTATAAAACCCATCTTTCTCCTTAGAAATAAATTCAGGAGAAGAGAGATTGCAAAAGGCCTTTGAAGCTACAGGTATCTCTATCTTTAAAGGTGAACTGCTCATGGTATCTCATGCTATGATTTTTCATTGCTTTTATCTGGGGTTAATATACTTTTGACAACATTGAATCTTGCCTCAATTCTATCAAAGGAAATAAAACCTAAAAAAAAAAATGAAAATACTTGAAGATTTTCCTAAGATCAGGAATCAAAGAGTTAAAGGCTAATATTGTCCTCAGTAGCCTCCAGGCTATGACCCTGAGTCAGACTGAACTGACAGAATAGATCTTGTGTGAAAGGACCCAGGTGACAGGAACTACAGGAAGACTGGACTTGCCACTGTCCTCCTACCTGCTCTTGTTTAAAGCTGAGAGCATCTGGAAGAGATCTAAGAATGTGATTCTCAACATATCTTTATCCATGATGTTGTCATGAGAAACTACCACTCCTCCACCAGAACGTGACCTCTAGCTTCTGTGATCTGCAGTTAAACATTTTCTACAGTTATTTTATTTGTGAGTCTTCTCGGGGAATAGTGACTGGAACGTGGGAGGCAGCTGGGGGGTGGGAGGTGCTATCAGGCATGATATTAAAATCAGCTATCATCTTAGCCTGGATAATTGGTGATACATAGAAGTCCAGGTTGTCAGAGCTTCTGAAAATCTATCCATAAGTAAGAAGGCCTTTGTGTCCGGGTTGAGGTTAAGGAAGACATTGAACACTTGGAAAGCAAGCTAGCAGTCACTTGAAAATAAGGGCCTGAACCTAGTTACTCCTAAGAAGGGGCAATAATATTAGTACTTACCCCCATATGGGAAGGATAGAAGCAGCATCAGTGCCTCCCATCACAATCCGGATAGATTCAATAATTATGGGGTAGGGAGATCAGGGGATGAATAGAATCTGTAAGATTATCCAGGAGCAGCACTGGAGTGAGCTGACATGAGCTGTGCAATGCAGGGGTACCAAGTGTTAATTGTCTCTAATAACTCTCAGCATTATTTCCACAAGGCCGTGTGATAACAACCTTTGAGCATGGGTGCCAAACCTTCTCAGGAAGGGATTTTAATTCAGGCTATGTGTACCCAGAAAATATTTTTTAACCTCTCTGTACCTGAATTTATGAAGGTACAAAATGAGTATCTTAGTTTGTGACACATCCATGAGAGAAATTAAAATGAGATATTGAACAACCTGATTAAACATGGGCCAAAGACCTTAATAGTTACCTCACCAAATGAAAAAAAAAAAAAAAATATATATATATATATATATATGGCACATTAGCATATAAAGAGATGTTCTATAGCATGTCATCAGAGAAATTCAAAATAAAATATGCAAACAAAAAACAGTTAGATACCACTACATATTTATTAGAATGGCTAAAATCTGGAACACTGATGATACCAAATGCTGATGAGGGTGTTGAGCAACTGGAACTTTCATATATTGTTTGTGGGAATACAAAGTGGTACAGACACTTTGGAAGATGATATGGTGATTAATTACAGATCTAAAACACAAACACAACTTTCCCGTGTAATCCAGCAACCATGCTCCTGGCATTTATGCAAAGGAGCTAAAAATTTATATCCACAGAAAAACTTCACACAGATGTTTATAGCAGTTTTATTCATAATTACTGAAATTTGGAAGTAAATAAGCTGCCCTTCAAGGAAATCATAAAGATTAGAGAAGAAATAAATGAGAGACAAAGAAAACAATTGTGAAGATCAATGAGACTAAAAGCTGATTCTTTGAAAATATAAGCAAAGTTGGTAAACCCTTAGCCAGACTCACCAAGAAAGAAAAAAAAAAAAAAAAAAAAAGAGTGAGAAGACTCAAATCAATAAAATTAGAACCGGAAAAGGAGAAGCTCTAACTGACTCCACAAAAACGATAAGGATCACAAACGACTACTATGAACAATTGTATGCCAATAAAATGGACAACCTGGAAGAAATGGATAGATTCTTAGAAAGGTGCAGTCTCTCTAGACTGAACCAGAAAGAAACAGAAAATATGAACATATCAATCACAAACACTGAAATTGAAATGGTGGTTGAAAACCTCACAACAAATAAAAGTCCAGGACCTGATGGCTTCATAGGCGAGTTTTATAAAGCATTCAGTGAAGTTAACACCTATTCTTCCAAAACTGTTCCAAAAGAATTGCAGAGGAAGGAAAATTTCCAAACTCATTTTGTGAAGCCACCATCACTCTGATACCAAAACCAGACAAAAATATTAAAAAAAAAAGAAAGAAAGAAAGAAAGAAATTACAGGCCAATGTCACTGATAAACATAAATGCAAAAATCCTCAACAACATACTAGCAATTTGTGTCCAACAATACATTAAAACGATCATGCACCATGATCAAGTCAGGTTTATTCGAGACATGCAATGTTATTTCAACATCTGCAAAATGTCCTTCAGTAGTGAATGGATAAAGAGACATCCAGACCTGGGATGCTATTCAGGTATAAAAAGAATTTAGCTATCAGGATGGCTCTTTGGAACCCCATGGACTGTAGTCTGCCAGGTTCCTCTCTCCATGGGGATTCTCTAGGCAAGAATATTGGAGTGGGTTGCCATACTTTCCTCCAGGGGAATCTTCCCAACCTAGGGATCTAACCCAGGTCTCCCACATTGCAGGTGAATTCTTTACCAACTGAGCCACCAGGGAAGCCTAAAAAGATATGGAGGAACCTTAAATACATAACTAAGAAAAGAAGCAAATCTGAGAACACTCCACACTGTTTGATTCCAACTATATGACATTCCAGAAAAGGCAAAACTTAGGAGACTAAAAAATATCAGTGGCTGCCAGGATGAAAGACAAATAAGTGAGTAAGCAGAGTACAAAGATGTTTAAGGCAGTACAACTACTCTGCATGATGTTCTAATGATGAATATTTGTCATTATACACTTGGCAAAACTCATAAAATGTACAGCACCAAGAATGAGCCCCAAGGAAAACTATGGACATTGGGTAGTTACTATGTGTCAATGTAGGTTCATCCTTGATTTAAAAAAACAAACAAAGTGACATTCTAGTGAGAAATATTGATAATGGGAATGGCTATTCATGTATGGAGGCAGGGGGTCTATGGAAAATCTCTGTACCTTCCTCTCAGTCTTACTATAAACTTAAAACTATTTTAGAAATAAAGTTTCAAAAAGGTTCCCAAAATGAGGTGTATAGCACATTCATGAACCACTATGGACAATAGGTAGCAGCTCCCTCGAAACTAGAGAAAACCCAAGCACAGCAACAAAGACCCAATGCAACCAGAAAAAAAGATAATAATAATAAAATTGATTAATTAATTTTAAAAATCTCTTTTAAAAAATGCTAAAAAAATATTTTTTTAAAAAAAGATTCATTTTTTGCCTATACACCAAGTATCCTCATTAAATGCTTAAAAGGAAAAAGGAACACTTGGATTGTGAAAACAGCCATAATTTTGCTCAGAATTTATTAATGCACACAGGTACCTGCTCGAATGGTGCTTATTCTTATAGAAAAAAGTTATTCTGTCAAAGAAGCAGAAGGCTCAATTCAGGGAAGAATGTCTCATTCAAAAAAAAAAAAAAAGTGACTAATTTGACATTTTAGGAATGGACAGAGTTTGCCTGTGGTGCCACAGATTTCTTTTTAAAGTTGCTAAAGGAATAATACTGCAGTTTACAGATGGTGTCAGTGGAGATACTTGATGAAGGATAAGATGTCCTTTGAGAACACCGAATTCTGGGTGATGTAGTCCATCCCTCTGCTGACTTGACCCCTACTGTTGTGTAGTGTTCCTTAAATGAGGCACAGATGACGTTCCTTTTCTCCTTGCTGCTTCTGACTCTTATGTCAACCCAGATAGCTAGTTGAAATTCCTCATTATATTTCCTAATTTTAATAAGAATGCATCCAGCCCAATTCCTTTGAGCACCTAAATTCACTGCATTCTGGGAGAAATTAGGAGAAGTCAATCTTTCTATATTCATTGCCCTGAAAATGAAACATGCAGCTAGAAGCACTATTTTTTTTTTTCTGGCAGAAAATAATTTTATGAATACAACTCAGTCTAAATTACTGAAAGAAAAAGGATCTATAATTAGTTTTCCAATGCTATTGTTGTTACTGAGAATATAGGTTTCCCCCTTTAAAAAAAAAAGCAATTACAAAAATAATTGTGTTGAGAAATGAAGTTGCCTGTTGCAGGTAAGGTGGTTCCTATTTCACTGAATGCCAATCACTTGATTTGCTCTTTTGTTGGAAAGAGTCAAAGAGAAAGAGAGAGAGAGAAAATAAAGAAAAAAATAAAGAAAGACAAAGCTGTTTTATGATACTGTAGTGGTTCCTTTAGGGAAAGGCCTTCAGGAAGGCTCTCAATTCAAGTTCACTGAAAGTTTAATTGAAGTTATTAAATGCCTGCTTTTGGCCAAAAAGACTGAGCTGTAGTTTTTGAGTAGTGTGCATGGGCAAAATTTTTTCTCTCGCTGTTACTGGTTTTACCATCTTTATTGCCATCCTCCTCAAGAAAGAGTACAGGGATATTGTTTTGATAATGAGGTCAGATTTTTGTTTGTTTTTGATTATTTGTTTTGATGAAACATACAGAGAAAATATTAACTGGCCAAATTTTATCAAAATTCATAAAAGTATATACATCCATGTATATATGTATGTGTGTGTGTGTTTGTATGTATATGTGTATATCAGCTATTACAGGAATTAGTAAATTTTATATTTTTCAAACTGAGGCAAAGGTATCATCTTCACTCTAGGTTGTTTACTAGGAAGCCAAAACCTTGTTCTTCCACAAATCATTCTTTAGGTAGGAGACATTTTTTAGCTTCAAATTCTTGAACTACCAAAGCATATTTCACTATCAGACCATGCTAAGCATTCGCAGTCACAGAGTTCCCGAACATCTATTTGCATATGAATAATTCAATGTACTTTGAAGAAATGCTCATGAATGGTTAATGAACAAGAAAATATTTGCACGAGGAAGATCTGAAAGATGGATTGAAGGGGGGATTATCTGTTCATTCACAGGCTTGAATCCAGTAATAACTCAGAAATCAACGTAAAGAAACTGATACAGGAGAGGTGGGAGGGAATCCTCGACATCCACCCCGTTTGGTTTACAAGTGAAGAAAGAAAAGGTGTCGGATTAAACATGAACATGTGGATTTTGAAGACTCGATACTTTCAAATTGTAGTGTTGGAGAAGACTCTTGAGAGTCCCTTGTACTGCAAGGAGATCCAGCCAGTCAAATCCTAAAGGAAATCAACTCTTGAATATTCATTGTAAGGACTGATGCTAAAGCTGAAGCCCCAGTACTTTGTCCACCTGAAGCAAAGAGCTGTCTCATTGGAAAAGACCCTGGGAAAAAAAGATACTGGGAAAGACTGAAGGCAAAAGGAGAAGGGGTTGGCAGACGAGACAGTAAGATAGCATCACAGACTCAATGAACAGACTCAAGGAGATGGTGGAGGACAGAGAAGTCTAGGAGTGCCGCAGTCCATGGGGTCAAAGAGAATCAGACACTATTTGGCGACTGAACAACAACAAAAATATTTCCATGCCCGATTTGTCCTCTGTTATCAAGTCTGCGGATGAAAATTTTATCTTAAAGAAACCAATATTAGAAATTCTACAGCAAAGATATTTGAAAGAAAGTACTCTAGTCTAAGCACTGAAAATTGGATGTTTAAATTTATTTGGAAAAATCACTTACTAAATTTTCTTTTTGGTAAGTGCCATAAATCCAAGATCTAACTTCCATAGCACTCATGGTCACTGTGTCTGGCAGGCTGTATGTGTCCAAAGATGTCTATGCAGTTGAACTTGGAGTTAAAAATTGGTGATATACCCCTGTTTTCTTAATCTTTCTCCCGCCTGTTTAACTCCAGTCCAAGACTGACTGAGCTCATCATAAACCCAGGGCTCTACAGTTTCCCACTGAAACACTCTGGCTTCCATAAATATTCTTACCTATAACCTTACAATGCTTTCTCACACACATTATCTAATTTCATGCTATAGTAACATGAAAGAAAATGAAGTCGCTCAGTCATGTCTGACTCTTTGCGACCCCATGGACTGTAGCCTAACAGGCTCCTCTGTCCATGGGATTTTCCAGGCAAAAGTACTGGAGTGGGTTGCCATTTCCTTCCCCAGGGGATCTTCCCAACCCAGGGGTCAAACCTGGGTCTCCTCCATTGCAGGCAGACGCTTTACCATCTGAGCCACCGGGGAAACCTAAGTAGCATAAGGCACATATTAACTTAGCATTATTTTTTAGATTAAATATATTAAGTTTAGTTAGATTTGCTTAGTCATTAATTGGTAAAGCTCAATTTGAAACCATTATCGTTGATTCTAAATCAGTTTATATAAATAAATTCTCAGATTCAGTTTTCTAGTAAGAAGACGAAATGTATACCCATTTTCTGGTATCATTTAGAAGATATATAGTAGGTGTGTGTGTGTGTGTGTGTGCACGTTTATATGTTTCTAAAAGCAATGAGAATCTGGTTAATAAGTAGTTACATATGCCAGAATCCCAGAATAATCAAGAAAGTATCTCAATTAAAATATGTATATACCTTGTTTAGAGGCTTTTACTTAAGCTGTATTACCAGAGAATTAGAGAAGGCATTACCTCCAATCCTAAGCCCATGCCCACCTAAATGAGTATGTCATTTTAACCACAGGATCACAGTGAGAGGAAAAGCAGAGAGATTTTGAATCCAGTTGCAATATCCAGCAAGCAATGGGATAGACGGGTGGGATATTTGACATGACTCAGGAAACAAGGTTTATGAATGATGAGGGTGAGATTTTCCATGAGCACTAAGTCCTGAAAGTGTTGTTTTTCCACCTGAAGGCAACAGGGTTTGTAACAATCCCACGGGAGACATCTTGCAGAAAGTAATCATGGAATTTTTGCAGAAGGCATGCTCACGTGAAAGGATTGTCACAACTTCTTTATTTTCAGAATGTGTGAAATAGCAAGTAAAACAGAAACAGCGAACCATAGTTGTGATAGATTGCAAAACGGCTACAAAGTCTCTCTGTGCCTGAATGTGCTCCGCTTTGCTCTGTGACAGACTCCTTTTCTCCATCCTGTGAAACTGAGCTGGCCATGTGACTTGCTTTGGCAAATGGGGTATTAGCAAATACCTCAAGCAGCCATTTAAAAGCACTTGTGAGTAGGGCTTGCTCACTTGCTGTTCCTGGAATCCTAGGATTGCCACATGAAGGAGCCCAAGCTGGCCCATGGGAGCCAAGTGGAGGAGAAGCAAGGCATCCTACTGACAGCCAACTAGCTACCAGAAACACCAGTGAGACCATCCCCAGCCCTGAAACCAGCTTGGCTCACAGCTGACCACTGATGCATGAAAGAGTCCAGCGGAGATCAGTCCAGAAGAAACGTCCAGCCAGCCCACAGGATTGCAAGATTGATAACGTGACTCTTGTTCCACGTTTCCAGTGTTGAGGTGGTTGCAATGCAGCATTAGCTAAACTGACACAGCCCTGACAGTGCAACCCATGCAGACTGAGCCCGCAAAGCAGAATGTCTTGGTTATTTCAAAAATATCTCAGAGAAATCACAAGCAGAATGATTGGGGAAATATTGTATTTGACCCCGGACACACAGGAGCAATCGGGTCCTGCAGATTGCTCCTTATGGTGGGCAATATCTCAGTGAATGACAGAAAGGGCTGAATACAACCCAAACTCTGCCTGGTGGATAGAGAGGCTCTCTGACCTTGCTGTTTCAGTTTTTGTTTTTTTAATCTAAAAATGGAATTTAAAACTTTTTTTTCCCCATGACATCAGTTACTCAATATGCCATCTGATGCATTGTAAGTGCTCAGTAAAATAGCAGTTTTAGTTTTGGTGGTGACAATAATGCAGATAGAACCCACACACAAAGCATCCTTGCATGAGATGGTCAAAGGCCACTTCAGGATACAGTTGTACATTTGATGTGTCTGATCTGACACGGGAAAGAGTTTGACAAGGACCAGCCTGGGACAGCCTGGAGCTACGGAGCAAGAGATTGGGAATAATCAAAAAACAAAATAAGGAAAAATGACTGATGATTTAATGAAGGTGTTACCGTTGCTCTTCAGTCCCTTAACTGTGTCTGACTCTTTGCAACTCCATGGACTACAGCACCCTAGGTTTCCCTGACCTCCACTATCTCCTGCAATTTGCTCAGACTCATGTCCAATGAGTCAATGATGCCATCCAACCATCTCATCTTGTTATTAATACCAGAAATACACTGAAACAATGTTTGTGTTTTCAGAATGTGGAAACTTTCCTCCACGTAGGTATACAGATTTAAGACCACAGACACTATAAAAATTTTATACTAATATTTTTGCTAACATCTTTTCAAAGGACTCTCTTGTTTTCCGTATAAATGTTTCTACTAAGATTTCATGTTAGGGAATTAATTTAATATAAAGATAATATTTATCAAAGTAATGAACCATTCATGAACAGATCTGATGAGAAAACACTTCCCATTAGAAATCATTTCTAATGAGAAAACATTTCTTAATAATTAAATAAACATGTAAATAAATACTGTATATTGAGCATTACTATGAACAAAGCAAGTGGAGCTGACAAAATTCCAGCTGACTTTGTTTAATAGCCTAAAAGATGATGCTGCTAAGGTGTTGCATTCAATATGTCAGCAAATTTGGAAAACTCAGCAGTGGTCACAGGACTGGAAAAGGTCATTTTTCTTTCCAATCCCAAAGAAGGACAATGCCAAAAACGTCCAAACTACTGTACAATTGCATTCATTTCACATACAAGTAAGGTTATGTTCCAAATCCTTCAAGCAAGGCTTTAGTACTACATGAACTGAGAACTTTCAGAAGTACAGCTGGATTTTGCAAAGGCAGAGGAACCAGAGATCAAATTGCCTCTGTTGGATCATAGAAAAAGCAAGGGAATTCCAGAAAAAAAAAAAAAAAAATCTACTTCTGCTTCATTGACTTTGCTAAAACCTTTGACTGTGTGAATCACAACAAACTTTGCAAAATTCTTAAAGACGTGGGAGTACCAGAGCACCTTATCTGTCTCATGAGTAACCTGTATACGGGTCAAGAAGCAACAGAATTGAATATGGAACAACTGACTGGCTCAAAATTGGGAAAGGAGTATGACAAGGCTGCACATTGTCACCCTGCTTATTTAACTTATAAAAAGTGTACATCACGGGAAATTCTGGGCTGGATGAATCACAAGTTGGAATTAAACTTACCAGCAGAAATATCAACAACCTCAGATATGCCCATGACACCACTCTATTGGTAGAAAGTGAAGAGTACCTAAAGAGCCTCTTCATGAGGCTTAAGGAAGAGAGTGAAAAAGCTGGCATGAAACTCACCATTCAAAAAAAATAAAAAATCCTAAGATCAGTTCCATCACTTCTTGGTGAATATGATAGAAAGGGAAAAGCAGAAGCAGTGACAGATTTTATTTTCTTAGGGTCCAAATCACTGCAGACTGTGACTGTAGCCATGAAATTAAAAGATGTTTGCTCCTTGGAAGGAAAACTATGGCAAAACTAGAAAGCATATAAAAAGCAGAGACATCACTTTGGCAACAAAGATCCATTAGTCAAAGGTATGATTTTTCCAGGAGTCATGTGTGGATGTGAGAGTTGGACCATAAAGAAGGCTGAGCATTGAAGAGGAACTGATGCTTTGAATTGTGGTGCTGGAGAAGACTCTTGAGAGACACTGACCCTAACCCTAACCCTAGTCCCAAGGAGACCCAACCAGTCAACCCTAAAGGAAATTAACCCTAAATGTTCATTGGGAGGACTGATGCTGAAGCTGAAGCTCCAATACTTTGGCCACCTGATACCTATAGCCAACTCGTTGGAGAAGACCTTGATGACAGGAAAGATTGAAGGCAAAAGGAGAAGGAGGTACCAGAGGATGAGATGGTTAGATAGCATCATGGACTCAATGTACATGAATTTGAGCAAACTTAGGGAGACAGTAGAAGACATAGGAGTCTGATATCTATTGGGTCACAAAGAGTCAGACACAACTTAGTGACTGAACAGCAACAGCATATTTTCTATCACATGCATAGTTAAAGGTTAAAAAAAAAAATAGTCATGAGACTTCTTTAAGAAAAAAAACAGAAAATTAATGTTATAGATATCTTCAGGTTTCCCAGGTCACACAGTTAGTAAAGAATTTGCTTGCCAATGCAAGACACACAAGACACATGCATTCCATCCCTGGGTTGGGAAGATCCTCTGGAATAGGAAATGGCAACTCATTTCAGTACTCTTACCTAGAAAATTCCATGGCCAGAGGAGTCTTCAGGGGGCAACAGTCCATGTGATCACTGAGTTAGCCTTGACTGACCAAGCCCAGGCTGGCTAGGCATCTCAAAAAGAAAACACACACACGAAAGAAAAAATAACTTTTTTTTTGCTAGTAAATAAATTTATATATACATATATAGATATATAAACATCATGAGAAAAAAATGTCTTTTTAAAACCTGTTCAAATGAGTAAATTATACTGCAAAAAAATTTTGGAAATTCTTAGGCTCAAAATGAAGCCAGAATCTTGAATTCTGAGTGATTATCAAGGAAATTAGTAGCCACCCCAAACCATTGTCCAATCCCTGGTAATTTTGAGTACAATATATACTGGGGAGAAAGACAAGACTTTGGGCCTGAAAAAAGTGAGCAACTCAAATAAAAAGGCTGCATCAACCTAGGATTTATGGGCAACATCCTCAGTGAACTTAGAGATGAGAAAAAAATTCAACTTTAATGCAAGTATGACCTGCCCTTAGAGTGAGTTTTAAAAAAAAAAAAAGAGAGAAAATAATTCTTTTATCCCTCATGAAGGAAAAAAAAATCAAACTTGAAAAAGACTATGTAATATTATTATGTCAGTAAGACTTCATAAATAACTACTATGAAACATGAAACAGTAAGAAAAAGACTGATGAATTTAATTACATAAATTATTGATATAAATTTTCTTTATCAAAATACATAATCACAAAACTAGTAAAAGAGAAGAAAAAAGACATGGGATGGTTACTTACCACACATGCAACCACTATACAGAATTCCTAGAATCAGTAAGGAAAAGAAAACAAGCTACCTGTTAGAAAAATGACCAAAGTCACTAAATGTGCTAAAAATGAAAACACAGCAGACCAAAAAAAAAAAAAAAAATAGAGCAAAGATTATCAACCTCATTAGTAGTCTGGGGAAAGAAGTTAAAATTCACAATGAGATACCATTGTATGCCTTCTAAATTTGCAAAACATTTACAAGTCTGACATTTGCAAGTTTTGGCCCTGCTGTGGAACAACGGGAGCTCATATATCCTAGTGATATGAGTGTAAGTTGGTACAATTGATTTGGAAAGCAATGCAGTATTATCTATAAAAGTTTAAGAGGCAAGTATACCATGACTCAGCAGTTTCACTCCTAGATAATCTTTGCATGGCATGTTAAAAGCGATATATACAAGAATGCTGTCAACCACAAATTGGCATTTGCCATGAGCATTTGCCACCCACCTCTATAAGGATTAAATCATGTATTGCTGCAGGTGCAGAACTTCACCACTGCCTAAAAGGAATCTAGGGTGGAAAGCAGAAATGAGGCGGTCTTTGCTCTGGGTAAACTGGCAGGACAGGTCTTTAGATAGATATTCTCAGGAGCTGATTGTATGAGCCCAATTCTTATATCCCTCATATCTAGAAAAGCACTAAAATCCTTCATGGTGATGATTCTTTTCTCATGACTAGCAGAAGTTTCATGAGACCAGATGGAACTTTCTATTAAAAAATGTATTCTTGATTGCATGTATTTTTACCAAAATCGCATAAATACTGTCCTTCCTCCCTACCTCTTTGGAGCAGTATTTCAGGACTATCTGAGGTGCTGTCCCTCTGGCTGCAGTCCTCATGTTGCCCAAAACAAAATAAAACACAACTGTCATTCAGAAAATTAAGATCATGGCATCTGGTCCCATCACTTCATGGCAAATAGATGGGGAGACAGTGGAAACAGTGACAAACTTTATTTTTTTGAGCTCCAAAATCACTGTGAATGGTGACGGCAGCCATGAAATTAAAAGATGGTTACTCCTTGGAAGAAAAGTTATGACCAGCCTAGACAGCATATTAAGAAGCAGAGACATTACTTTGCCAACAAAGGTCCATCTAGTCAAAGCTACAGTTTTTCCAGTAGTCATGTATGGATTTGAGAGTTGGACTGAAAGTTGAGTGCTGAAGAATTGGTGCTTTTGAACTGTGGTGTTGGAAAAGACTCTTGAGAGTCTCTTGGACTGTAAGGAGATCTAATCAGTCCATTCTAAAGGAGATCAGTCCTGGGTGTTCATTGGAAGGACTGATGTTGAAGCTGAAACTCCAATACTTTGGCCACCTGATGTGAAGAGCTGACTCATTTGAAAAGACCCGGATGCTGGGAAAGTTTGAGGGCAGGAGGAAAAGGAGACGACAGAGAATGAGATGGTTGGATGGCATCACCGACTCAATGGACATGAGTCTGAGTAAACTCCGGGAGTTGGTGATGAACAGGGAGGCCTGGAGTGCCGCAGTGCATGGGGTCGCAAAGAGTCGACATGAATGAGTGACTGAACTGAACTCAAATCTGACTGCATTTTTTTTAAGTCAACAATGACCTTGTCCATATTGTCTGTAATAATGAACGCAATATGAAAACAGAACAAAAATTGTGGAATAGACACAAAAGGGTCTACATAGCAGAAAATAGCTAATTAGGTTTATATGCATCCAGTGGATTAATCTCACAGACAAAATTGTGAGTTAAAAAGGCAAACTATAGAGTAAATTCTGGAGTAGGAAATGGCCACCCACTCCAACATTCTTGCCTGGAAAATCCCATGGACAGAGGAGTCTGGCAGGCTACAGTTCATGGGGTCGCAAGAGTCGGACACGACTTAGCGACTAAGCCACCACCACCATAGGGTAAATTCAGGACGATATTTAAAATTCTAAACAATGCAAACCCCACTCTATTGTTTTAAAAACAGATAGAAAATGACAGCTCACACTGATGGATTATGCCTTCCTGAGAAGGAAGATTTTATTTGTTAAGAGGTGATGACACACACATATATTTATAATGTTGTCCCTCATAAAGGTTTCATACTTACAAAATATTGCATAATCAATTTTTTAAGAATGAATTTGAAAGGCACAGACCAGTCATTGCAAATTCATATTAGTTATTAAACTTAAGGAAGGGAAAAGAGACTGTGTTTATGGGTATCAGGGAAAGAAATTTTTTTTAAAAAATGTTGAGGTATAATTGACATATTACATTCATTTCAGATGTACAACATAACCATTCAGTATTTATATATACTGTGAAATAATGACAGTAAGCCTAGTTAACATCAGTCACCATACAGAGCTACAACCTGTTTTTCTTTCTTGGGATCCATGACTTTTCCATGTTGCCATTCATACTGGAACACAAGTGTCTTGCACTCATCTGAATTAGCCACACAAGCATTGTGGTGTGGCCTTGTTTTAATTCTCTCTGTAATGATTATTATTGTTACATTGATTTGTGTAAGTATTCTCTCACTCTTCCTCTGGAAGGTAAAATCTCATATACAACTCTGACTGTGCACCTGGGTTGTCTGTATAAGAACTCCCAGTGTGTTTACTCATGTAAGACAGCCCTTAAAAGCATGGGCCTCTGCTGTCCGAATTCAGTCAGTTCAGTCGCTCAGTCGTGTCCAACTCTCCGTGACCCCATGGACTGCAGCACACCAGGCTTCCCTATCCCTCACCAACTGCCGGAGCTTGCTCAAACTCATGTCCATTGAGTCGGTGATGCCATCCATCCCTCTCATCCTCTGTCATCCCCTTCTCCTCCTGCCTTCGATCTTTCGCATCATCAGAGTCTTTTCCAATGAGTCAGTTCTTCACATCAGGTGGCCAAAGTACTGGAGTTTCAGGTGCAGCATCAGTCCTTCCGATGAATATTTGGGACTGATCTCCTTAAGGATTCTTTTAAGACTTTCTTTTATTGTCCCCATTATTCAGATTAAAAAAAAAAGAAAGAAAGAAAAAAAACTGAGGCACAGATAGACCAAGTTACTTGCTGGAGGATGCCAGTGTGAATAAGCACCACAGCCAAGACTGGCACTAGACCAGCTGGCTTCAGAATGTACCGCTTCATTGCTCCACCCCACTCATCCCTCTGTTCGAAAAGACCCAGCCCTTGTGTTTTTCTCATTTTTCTCACTATCGCCACTGATTAGAACTGCATTTGGAATATGGTGCTACTTCAAAAAGTTTTGAGTAAATATATAAATGGATGCCCTTTAAAAGATATTTATGTTTGTATTGTCTGTTACATATGCACAGACACAACATAGAAAGCAGAATGAGATGTTACCCAAATGCCTAGCATCATACATTTAGCTATTCTGAGCTTCAGCTTCTTCTTCTGTGAAACAGAAATAATAGAACCTCTGACACAGAATGGTCAGGATCAAAATAATTTAACATACAGAAATATTTAGAACAGGCTTGTGTTTATATATGAGTGTGTATGTGTTCTGTACATATATATATATATATATATATAATGTGTCTATATAATATACATGTATATGATATTTGATTATGGGCTTCCCTGATAGGGATGGTGAAGAATCTGCCTGCCAATGCAGGAGATGTGATTTTAATCCCTGGGTCAAGAGGATCCCCTAGAGAAGGGAATGGCAACCCACTCCAGTATTCTTGCCTGGAAAATCCCATGGACAGAGTAGCCTGGAGGGTTACCGTTTATGAGATCACAAAGAGTCAAACATGACTTAGCAAGTAAACAATAACAATATTTGTTTATACACTGTATATATTGTTTCATTGTATATTTTATATGTTATATAAATTTGTCAGCAAATGCTAGGTATGACGAAGAAAATAAATCTGGATGGTTGAAAAATGTTCTTTTTTTCCTTTGTACTTTTCTTTCTTTACCAAATTTGCAAATACATAAACATATTATCTAAAAGTAATCGTCTACTTATGGATCGATATCTGTATGAAGCTTCTCTGGTGACTCAGACAGTAAAGAGTCTGCCTGTGATTCAGGAGACCCAGGTGCTATCCCTGGGTCAGGAAGATCCCCTGGAGAAGCAAAATGCCAACCCACTCCAGTATTCTTTCCTGCAGAATTCTATGGATGGAGGAACCTGGTGTGCTACAGTTCATGGGATCGCAAAGAGTTGGATGTGACTGAATGACTAGCACTTTCACGTTTCACCTAAACTGACTGGGTCCCTTTCACATTCTTACCACTTGACTCACTCTAACAGCCTGCAAAAAATCTGCACCTACTCAACAGAACAGTGTCTCATTCAAGAGCTATTAACCTGGAGCCTGCCATGTGCCAATATCCCTGCTAGCAGCAGAGGGACAGAGGTGGAGGCATATACCCAGCCATCCAGGCACTCACATTCTTCTGGAGTGGGAAGAAAGAATGGCAAACAGACCAGTATCACACAGCGTGCTGAGTTCTGAGACAGAAAGAGCATCGCACAGGCAGAGGGGAGAGCCCTGAAACCTAGGGTGGCCCCGTGTTGCCACGTGCCAGGAGAGTCTGCTTCAGGATTGGAACATTGGGTTTGAAGTCTTGATCCAGCAAGATGTCCTGAAGGGACACGTGTTCTCTTATTCCCCAAAGCTGAGCAGAATTCTAGTAAGAAGCATCTGCACTGTTTCATGCTGGTCTATTTCTGACCAGTATTGTTATTGTTGTTCAGTCACTCAGTCATGTCTGACTCTTTGCAGCCCCATGGATGCAGCATGTCAGGTTTCCTCATCTTTCACAACCTCCCAGAGTTTGCTCTTCTCTGCTGTGAAATCCCAGAAAATGTTCCTTAACCTCTCTGCCTCAGTTTTTCATTTTTAAAATGGAAATGGATATAGCCAACAAAGGTCCATCTACTCAGAGCGATGGTTTTTCTAGCAGTCATGTACAGATATGAGAGTTGGACCATAAAGAAGGCCAAGCAAAAAAAAAAAGGAGGCCGAGCATCGAGGGACTGATGCTTTTGAACTATGGTGTTGGAGTAGACTCTTGAGAGTCCCTTGGACAGCAAGAAGATCAAATCAGCCAATGTTAAAAGAAATCAACCCTGAATATTCGATGGAAGGACTGATGATGAAGCTCCAATACTTTTGCCACCTGATGTGAAAAGCTGACTCACTGGAAAAGACCCTGATCCTGGGAAAGATTGAGGGCAAGAGGAGAAGGGGATGACAGAGGATGAGATGGTTGGATGGCATCATTGACTCAATGGATATGAGTTTGAGCAAACTCCGGGAGATGGTAAAGGACAGGGAAGCCTGATGTGCTGCAGTCTACAGTGTAGCAGAGTTGGACATGACTTAGCAAAATGTTATCCTGAGGATCCCCTGAAGAATCGGAGCTGGTCTCAACCAGGGGAAGATCAGATTAAGCCAGACTCCATTCCAGCCCCAGAAACACCTTGTTCTCTTAGATATGTGTGTATGGTATTTTCTATTTTCATGATTTTTATAATCACAAACCAGGAGCATTATTATTGTTTATTCCCCATAGACAATAATAATGGTCTTAAGAGACTTAATAATGCTATTAAGATTTTTGTGGAAACACTTATCTTTAACAAAGATAGAGATCATAATTGTGACATTGTTCTAGGACATGGATTTTCTTTTAATTTAATAAAAAATGTGCACATTTTCTCACATCATTTAATATTATTTTAATATTATACATTATTTCATTAGAGAATGCTCTGCAGTTGGCTTAATCACTTTTTTGATCAATTTGAAAGTTATAATTGCTTACAATTGTAAAATGGTTACAATTGTGAAATGGTTCCTTAATCATACTTTTGCTTACATATATCACTTGCTGTTTCCTTAGAATAAATTCCTTTTTTTTCCATTTATTTTTATTAGTTGGAGGCTAATTACATTACAATATTGTAGTGGTTTTTGCCATACATTGACATGAATCAGCCATGGATTTACATGTGTTCCCCATCCCGATCCCCCCTCCCACCTCCCTCCACACCCCATCCCTCTGGGTCTTCCCAATGCTAAATGTGTCTATGGCAGGTCGAAAAGCTTGCTCATTGGTAAAGCTTTAGTATACCTTCCAAAATGCATTGTTGTATTGTTCAGTTGCTAAGTCCTATCCGACTCTTTGTGACCCCATGGACTGTACGACACCAGGCTCTCCTGTCCTTCACTGTCTCCCAGAAATTGCTCAAATTCATGTCCACTGAATCGCTGATACCATACACCCATCTTATTCTCCATCGCCCTCTTCTCCTCCTGCTCTCAAAATGCACTACTGAAAAACCACTTTAAACTCATACCAGACAATTGTGAGAGTGCTCATATTTTTTCACTTTTGCTGAACTGGAAAATTTTAATTCTAAGAACTGCCAATTTTAAAAGTGCCCTTTTATTTTAATTGGCATTAAAAAACATGGAGGTACTGAAGTCTTTTTTACAATGTGCTCATTGCCTTTGAAGTTTGGTTTTTGTAAACGGTATTTCAGGAATCGGATTACATTGCCTATAAGGCTTCCACCTGCCAGATCAAAAGTCAGTCAAGTTCTTTGTCCCCAGAAACAATTTTTATAATTTCCCCTGATTCATCTTTACATTTTCTCTTCTTTCTAATCTCCTGCCCTGGTAAATTGCACACAGGCGTTAGCCTATTTAACCAGACTCTTCCTATGTGTTCATATCACTCTTAGCAGGTACCAAATCTTGGCAATTGTAACACTTAAACTTGTCTCATATCTGTCCCTTCTGATACATTCCTTTAAATACCATCGTGGAAGAGTTACTGATCAGTTCTCACAGGTATTTGCAGAAGTTTTTATGAGGAATCACAGTCTCAGACTCATTCCTGCAAACTGCCCGTCCCTTCTCTGCCAGCATGATTGTTTGCAAGTTCAAATGTACTCACGGTGGGTTCTCATCACCTTCTCTTTGTACTCTTATGGAGCCATATATGTGCAGCTTAATATTTATTAACTTTTCAGTGAGTTTAAGATGCCTATCACTGGTTTAGGCGACATGACTTTAGTTGACACATGGATCAATCCCATTTGTATTTCACTGTTTATGAGCATTTATTTTAATGCAATAGAAATGATATAATGTGTCCAATAAATGACAGCATGTATTATTCATAAATGCTGTGTGATTAAAATAGTATAAAAATTTAACAAGCAAATAATTGTAACAGTGACTAGTGACTATGTCAAAAAAATCTCCAAATGAAATACTGGTGACCAGTTTGTGGAGCACCGTCTCATGCCATTGGTTCATTGTATTATAGACACACTCAGGGCTGAATTCCCAGGCAGGGGGTGAGCCCCAAGGTATAGATTGCTTTGTGATTTTCTTTATCCCTGGTGCCTTGGCAATCCATTAAATAGTGGGTTCTGTATTGCACAAATTTCACTCAGGAAGGAGGGATGTATTCAACTGTTGGTTAGGTTCCCATTCTCGATATTTCTTTATATTAACTTAGACTCTTTGGTTTGTAAGTGACAGAACAGAAATGTGGCTTGAACTGGCACAATAACAAAGGAAAATTGAAAACTTTAGTGGAAACTTTGGCTCATTTATGGCTGAATCCAAATACTCCAATGGTGCAGATAGGAAACAATCACTTTTCTCCCTTTATATGGTTCAGGCTTAAAAAAAAAAAAAAAAAAAGTCGGTTGTGTGTTTCAGTTTTGACCTCATGTACCTTCTTTCAGTTTTATACTATTATTGTAATCATGGAAGAAAACACTTATTTCAATATCTTCAGTTACTGAGATGATATCTCTGCTCTGCTTAGTCACTCGGTTGTGTCTGACTCTTGGCGACCCCATAGACTGTAGTCCCCCAGGCTCATCTGTCTATGGGGATTCTCCAGGCAAGAATACTGAGGTGGGTCACCATGCCCTCCTCCAGGGCAACTTCCCAACCCAGGGATCGAACCCCAGTCTCCCGCATTGCAGGTAGATTCATTATTATCTGAGCCACCAGGGAAACCCAAGAATACTGGAGGGGGTAGCCTATCCCTTCTCCAGGAGAGGGACCTTCAAATGGATGGTCCATTTGAAATTGAGTGTTGTTACCTCCAAGTTAACCAATTCCTGGATATCTATTTTGCTGTTTCTTTTTTCAACACACATTTATTGAACACCTAATATGTATTAGACCTTGTCACAAATACTCGTTACATGTAGTTCTTATATTCAAGTCTATCATGGGATGCAAACAAGTATATGAGAACATCCACTATATTGTTGGAAGTACTGTGTAGGATTATGTGAGCTACAGATGTAGGTAGATGGGCTTCCCTGGTGGCTCAGATGGGAAAAAATTCACCAGCGAGGCAAGAGACCCAGGTTCAGTCCTTGGGTCGGGAAGATCCCCCTGGAGAAGGGAATGGCTGGCTACCCATCCCAGTATTTTTGCCTGGATAATTCCACGGACAGAAGGAGCCTGGCATACTACAGTCCACAGGGTCACAAAGAGTCAGACATGACGGCTAAGCACACACGCACACAAGGATGTATAAGTCAGTCTCAGGAGGTCAGGAAAAGCTTAAGGACCTGTTGAAATCACCGATAAAGAAACTGTGGAACCTGACCAGTCTTTGTTGTTATCTTATAATTGTGTTGCCCTTGTCCATTGCTGCCACTATTAGTTTGTTCGAATCTGAGAGGTCCCTGGGATAACTTCTCTATATGGAGGGATGGTTCTTCCTAGAAGGATCCTGTCTTATTTCACTCGTGGAAAACAGTATTTGGAATTTAAAAACTATTTTTTCCAAAATTTTCGCTAATGTAGGTGAATTTGTTTTACACTGTATTCATTATTTATTTTCTATTAATGAATCATTTTTTTCATTTCCCTTGGTGAGCAGAATTTTCCAGCAGTTGAAGATTTGAATAATTCGGAGATAACTAATTATGTTATTTTTTTTCAGTATGCACATTTCAGATGCAGAAAGATTCTTACCAAGGGAAAACAAAAACCAAACATTTTAAATTGCCATTGTCTAGCAAATGTGATGGGAAAGTGCTCTGGATTAGTTTGAAAATTAATGACTAGGCTGGGAAAATAAATAAATAAAACAAAGCGTGATCTCTGTATTCAACCAGCAGCAAGTTGTAACAACTCAGCAGATCCGATCTCTAGGCCTGGCCACCTCACTACTTAGTGAGTTAATTGGGAACTCAAGCCCTTGGTTTCTCTGCCCCATCCCTTCATGTTTAAAATAATGTCCTTTTTGTGCTGACAATCTAGAGATTATGAATGCATGAAATTAATTTCAAAATAAGAACAGACAAATTGAATATCATTAGAATAAATAACTTCCGTGATTTTTGATCTCCAGTCCCAAAGCACATGATCAAATCAAGCAAGGTACACACTATAACTTCAAAAGCCAAGCAGAAAATTAATTTACGTAACTTTAGAACAGAGGATAAAAATAAGGACTGAAAGAAATTACAAATATCAATTGTTATAATACTGAATTTTTTTTTTTTTTGCATTTACAAGAACTGCCCCACATTTGATGATTTCTTATTTAGACAAAGTGCTTATATCCATGGCTTCTGCCTAGTGAGGGTACTCGCTGGTAAAGTTGCGTGGACCACACAACCTTGGTGTCTCTTTCAGCCAGTGTCTCTTCTGCTCAGTCACAATTCATTTCATTCCAGTGGTGAAATATTGTTAATGTCACGCTGTTTATACCCATTGGGAAATTTATATGACTTCCTTCTTAACCTGAACAGTTGAGGATAGATGCACATTTTATCCTTTATCTGTCAATCATTATGAACATAGTCCAATTTTGGAACTGTGCAGGCATGGGCCTGAGTCCCAAATACCCTATACACCAGCAAGGGCAACTCATTTATCATCCTTATCATCAGTACTCACTGCCCCCATTTGAAATAGACTGCTCCATAGTTTTGCTTATATAAACAGAGAGTAAGTATAGGATGTCCACCTCTGGATTAGATTTCTTCCAGAAAAATAGGATTTTCTTTTCAGATAGCTTGTAGGCAAACTAGAAAGGGGTCCTGTCAAAGTGGATTAAGGCTAATCAGTGACAGATTCTATAGGTAGGTCAAGATTGGCGCAGGAAGAGTCATTGGAAGCTCAATGCCAAAGGGTTCTGTGTAGATTTCTATAGAAACCAGAAAAACAATCTTTTCTCAAGGGTTGAGCAGGAGCAAAGCAGTGGAGGTACTAATCATGTAAATGAAAAGAAAATGTGTTGGTAGAAAGATATGAAAGAATGACACAGTGACGGCAATTCTCAACACTGGCTGTGGTCAGAATCTCCCAAGAACCCTTTATAAACAGAGATTCTCAAGTCACGTCCCATTAGACAGGATCAGAATCTCCAGGAGTGGGAACTCCATGTCTAACTTCTATAAAGCACCTGGATGATTCATGTGTAACCACCCATCACTTGGTCTTCCCGGTGGCTCAGGCAGTGAAGAATCCACCTGCAATGCTAAAGATCTGGGTTCAATTCCTCAGGGTTGTGAAGATCCCTTGGATAAGGAAATGGCAACTCACTCCAGTATTCTTTCCTGGGAAATCCCATGTACAGAGGAACCTGACAGGCTACAGTCTATGGGGTCACAAGAGTTAGACACAACTTAGCGACTAAATCACATCACTCAATCATTTCCTGTTATTTAGGGTACACCTTCCAAAACGACATCATTCATGCTAATCTGATGAAGTTTAAAATACACAAAACAATAAATGTAGTTGTTTAAGTGGAAGAATATCATGGCTGAAATCAAAAGAACTTATATATGTTACTTTTATTCACCCTGCTGGAAAAAAACATAGACTCAGAGAAACTTAAATCTGGAGTTTTTTTGCTTAAGCAGCTGTATGGCCATTGCAACTAACCAAATCCTTTACACATAGTTTCGTAAGTTTTAAGTTAATAGCAGCATTTAATAGCTTTTAGAATTATTATGAGGACCGAATAAAAAATTCCTGGCAAATTTAAAGGAAGAATGCTATTTATTCAGCTGATCTTTGAATAATGCAGTGGGGTAGAGGTGTGCAAACATGCCCAGTGAAAAATCCACATATCACTTCACATTTCACCCTCCGTAACTGCACTTTTACAACCAGAGATTCAGTCAACCACAGATTACACAGTACTGTGGTACATATTTATTTTTTTAAAAATCGGTGCATAAGTGGACCTATGCAGTTTAAATCTAGGTTGTTCACAGGTTCACATAGATTTTTAAAAAATAATAAATATGATATACCACAGTATTACAGTGTGATACATATATATAACACCTATATGCAATATATATAAAGCATATGTATATATTACACATGTATACAGGTGTTTTTATATATATATATAAACTCATATGTATATATACATGAACTCCACATCTGGTTCAGTGTTAAAAAAATCTGCCTTCAATCCAGGAGACACAAGAGACATGGGTTCAATCCTTAGGTTGGGAAGATCACCTGGAGTAGGAAAGACAACCCACTCCCCTTCCATTTTCTTGCCTGGAAAATCCCATGGACAGCAGAGCCATGGAGAGTCTGTGGGGTCACAAAGAGTCGGACATAACTGAGCACATGAGCCATATAATACGTTGGAAACTATACACGTAATACGTTGGAAACAGTAGTTACAAACATAATTCTCACAAATTATATGATTCTATTATTTAAAAAATATTTTCTTGTGTTCCTAAGACATCAGTATGTTTTATCTTTATCTAGCAACCCCTTCCTTCACTTCTAAATACATTTGTGGTTACAACAAAGTTATTAAACAGTTTAAACGGTTTGTGTGTTATAGACACATCCTCTAAATAGCAAAGAATTAGTCCAAGTAATCAGCCTTCCAGCCTCCTGGTCTGCTGTAAAATCTAAGGCTGTATGTCTAGGTCACTTAAAATCATGAATCCCAGCCATGTGAAGATTTTATCTGAGAAGTCTCACAATCAGTATAGCTGAGGATAGTCATTCCTAGAAAGCTCTAAGGAAAAGAGTGTTTGGAACAGTTGTAGGCTGGAAGAATGGTAATTGACATTCCTCTGTGGCTGAATCCTGGGGAATAATCCATATTGTTAGATTTATAGGGAAGTGAAAGTGGGCATCCTCCTCAGCTTGGCATTTCACAATAATTGTTTCCTCTACTTTAATCCTTATAGACAGGATTCACTCTGTAATTCCATTGGTAAAAACTAATGCATGCTGTTGGGATCCTTGGAATAGGAAACAAATCCAGTGCTATCCAGTTAGGCTTGAAAGATTTTAAGTATTAGAGTCAGTTTTAATTCCTTGGGTTTTAATTCCCTCTTTTCCATTTGATTGGGCTTCCCTAGTGGCTCAGTTGGCAAAGAATCTGCCTGCAATGAAGAAAAGCTGAGTTCGATCCCTGGGTCAGGAAGATCCACTGGAGAAGGAAATGGCAACCCACTCCAGTCCTCTTGCCTGGAGAATTCCATAGACAGAAGAACCAGGCAGGCTACAGTCCATCGAATCCCAAGGAGCCGGACATAACTGAGCAACTAACTTTCACTTTCACTTTTCCCATTTGCAAGATAGTTGTCCTTTGGGCTATTAGATAATCTTTCAATGATGACTTTGTTTCCTCATCCATTAAGTGGAAACATTACACTCACCTAGTAGCATCATTGCCAAGAGTACTGAAAATCTGACCTGATTCCAGTTGAAAAGTTTCAAAGCCACAGCAATCATTTCAAAAAGAAAACCCTTATTTGTTCAACTGAACAAAATAATTCCAAATTCAGCTCTAACCTAGAGCAGCTAAGACAATTTATGATTTCTTTTTCCTGGCCTTGGTTCTCCTGATTTATTGTATTTGTTAATACATTATATTGTAAAATATAATGTGTGTTAGAAAAAAATGTCATAAAATAATTTTGCAATTGGATCAATAATTCTGAAGTGAACTGCCATATGGCCCCAAGGTCTTTTCTTTCCTGTCATTTTCTTTCTCTCCCAAGAAGTGAGTCCTGTTCTAGTGTCTCTGATAATCACTTTCTGATTCCCTTTATAGTTTTACTACCTATGTGCTGTGCTTAGTAAGCCAGTTGTTTCTGACTCTTTGCGACCCCATGGACTGTAGCCCGCCAGGCTCCTCTGTCCATGGGGACTCTCCAGGCAAGAATACTGGAGTCAGTTGCCATGCCCTCCTCCAGGGGATCTTCCCAACCCAGGGACTGAACCCAGGTCTCCCTCATCGCAGGGGAATTCTTTACTATCTGAGCCACCAGGGAAATCCAAGAATACTGGAGTGGGTAGTCTATCCCTTCTCCAGGGGATCTTCCTGACTGGGAATCAAAATGGGGTCTCCTGCAGATAGATGACCATCTGAGCTACCATGAAGCCCTTACTACCTATGTACATTCCTAAAAATACAGTTTAGTTTTGCCTGTTATCTAATTTTATACAAGTGAAGTAGCACCATATGTATTCTTTTCCTTAATGCCCTGCCTTTATTTCTCAAAATAATGTTTACAAGATTCATGTGGTTGGAACACTCTTTTTTCTTTACTGTGCAGCATTGCCTTAAATAAATGCACCCCAGGGTATATATGCATCCCACTACTGGAAAGTATTGGTTTGGTTTCCATTTCAATCTATTATGAACAGTGTTGATATACACTTCCTTGCTTGTGTTCCTGGTACCCAGATGTTTCGGGGTTTCCACTAAAGAAGAGGCTGAGATAAGGATAAGGGTGTGGGGAGTGTATTTGAGAAAAGATCCAGGAAAGGGAAGAGAGGGAGTAAATAGAGTGAGAGGGGAATAAGGACAAGTAATAATTGATGTTTTTATCAATGATTGCTTCAGCCACTGAGGCTTGAGTCTACCTGGACCTCTGAGATGCCTACAAACCTTCCAAAAATGTTCTCAATGTTCTCTATATGTTGAAGTCTTCACCCACAGACTTCAGACTACCAAATTGCTGAGAGTTGATACAGGGAACTAACTCTTTTCAGATTTACATTAATCCTGTAAATGCTTTACTTTCTTCTGCTCTTAGACAAATTGACATTGTGTCCAGAAATCTTGCTACAATATTTGTTAATAATTATAATAGCTAATTTGTAGAAATTTGGAGATTTTCCACACACATAGTCATATAATATACAAATAATGCCAGCTTTTTTTTCTTTTCAAATATTTTTGCTTTTAAAATTATTATTATCATTATTATTTTTACCCCCAGAGATGTCACATTAACTAACTATATCTGCTGTAGGTTTGTATCACATTGAAGAAGTTCCACATTGTTCTTAGTTTGTCAAACAATTCAATTTTATGAGACATTTTAATGCATCTATTGAGATGATATGACTTTTCCTATTATTTAATACATTTGGTGAATTAAATTGATGAATTTTCTAAAGTTGAAGCAAGCTTACATTCCTGCTATAAAAACAGTTTGATCATGATGTGATAGGCCTTTTGCATACTTTGGTAAAAAATTTGGTTTAGTGCCTTTCTATCTTGGTATATATACATGTATATTTCTGTAAACATAAAATGTATATATATGTTTGTTTTAAGTTTACATAGATAATTATATAAGAATTATATCCATCCTATGACTAACTATATTTAATATATATTTATATTATATTTATATGTTTCAATATATTATATTTAATAATTCATGTATCAGTTTCCATACAAGTTTGCATATAAGGGTGTGTGTATAAGTAAGGTATAAGTAAACATAAAATTATAGTCCAAAGGGTTTTGGTGAGTTGCACATTGTCATACAGTCAATGAAATTACAGAACTCCAAATATATGCAGGATTGGCTGGAAGTATTTCTTCCCTGGATGTTTGGTAGAACTTGTTGGTGAAGTTTTTTGGACTTTAACTTTTCCCTACAGAAGGATTCCCAGTTGATAATTAAATGTCTTTGAATCCTTCAGGACATATCAGGACAATTCTGATATCTGGGTCAATGTCAGGAGAGTTACATTTCCTAAACATGTGTGTTCAATCGCTCCTAATTTTCAAATCTTTTGCCATACAAGTATTAGGTCATTATTTTTTTAGTCCCTCTTGGTGTTAAAGTGACTTATCTAATCCCTAATAATTGATTATTTGTGACATCTGTTTTCTTACTCAGTCTCGCCACTGCTTAGATGATTTCTTATGTCTTTGCTGGTTTTCAACTTTACTGATCTTCTAATGCATGCTTTTCACATGTTTCATTAACTCCTGAATCCATTTTATTTACTGGATCCCATCCTATAATCCCTTCCATTTTATCAACTGGATCCCATCCTGTGGCCCACTGTCCAATCAACCTCACTTTGGGACATAGTCCTGGGTCTTGGGGTCCCTGCTCAGCTCCCTCTTTGTGCAGACTCGGGTTTTGAATTCTGTGCCTCACACTCCACAGGCCACAGAAGAGGGTGCTCTTCTATGAACTGCAAGAGAGGATTGCAAAAGTCAGGAGCAAAGTAGCTTAGGAGATGTCTTAGCTTGTTGGATTCCCAGTTTTCCTTGAACTGATCCTGATAATCCAGTATTATCTTGTCAACTTTTAGATGGTTTTAAGAAGTTTGTGAAAAACTTTATTTAGCTTTATTAGTTGTGTGTGTGGTAGTTTCAATAACAGGAAATGACTTACTTCTATTTTAACTTGCTGCATACCAGTATTTATCCCTAATTGTGTCTTTATTCAGGAGTAGGTTCAGGTGTTGTCATAACAAAGTAAAATATAAAAATTTTATAGAAAAATATATAATATATAGTATTTATGTACATATATATGTGTGTATATATATATATATAGGTATATTCTGAGTAGTGAAATCTTTGTTGTAGTTTTTTTTTTTTTTTTCCTTAAAGTAGAATTATCTCTATGTGCAATACTCTTTTCGAGCTTGAAAAATATTATAGGTTATGTTCCCTAACCTGGATAATGTCATGACATTCACCTCTTTGCATGCACCTCCATCACCAGACATAAAATAATTTAAGAGGCTTAAACTGGATATTTCATAACAAATTTCTGATTTACTTTGCACCACAGTACAACCATGGCAAACAGAAACAATAATATCATACTTTTTTTTCCAAAAGAACATCTTCAATAATATTATGACATGATATTTTTAAAAGCTCACATTTCAGGATGTTAGTACATATGCCAAATAAACACATAGTCTTCTATATAAAAGACAGACCTAGAATGCTCAATATTGAATTTGGCTTTAGATAGACTCAAAATCATGAGAACTGTTAAAGGGATCATTCTAATTCTCAGCAAAAAAAAAACTGCTTGGAATCTTTGTGCACATTTATAGCAATTTCCCAGAGAGTAGCAATGCTATTTCTACTCTCCACTTCAGATACTTGATGTTTTAGAGCATCTGAAAACAAAAATGTTACATTAGAATAGGTCAGCCAAGTGCTTAGTGAGTTGCTAAACTCACCAAAGGAAATAGTTGTTGTTGTTGTTGTTTTTCTTTATTAAGCATTGTTACTTGTTGAGACAAGGAAAGCCAGAACTTTGGAAATTTATCATTTTTACTCTTCCAAACGGAACACCTCCCAGTCCTGTAGCAGGGAATTTGACCTAGACATGGAGAGTCCAAAATATTCCAACTCCTTAACTGTTGCGATTGGTTCGGGGACAGACATGCGACCCAAGATGAACCAATCAAAGTCCACAAAACACTCTGGGACCCCTTTTTAAATTTTTTTTTTTCAGTATACCCTCTATTCTCTGGAATAATTAAGCTGGTGGGCTACACATTTGTGCCTGAGGTCTTAAAAAGAGTTCAAACTTGGTTCAAGTTTGAGGTAATCTACATGACAGATGAGTAACTTTGACAAAAGATGCCTAAATTCTCAGCATCCCAGTTCATCTACTGAAACTGTGACCCTGCCTTTCCAATTGGCTGACTGTCAATGCAGCAAGATCATTGCAAACTAGCAGTGTAGTGCTTCTTTTGTTCTTATCTTATTTTAGTGATGTGCTTGTTTTCTTCTCATCTTTATTCTTCATGCAGCCTGGAAGAAGCTAGTGGTGACACCTCTCAACCATGTTTCTCCTTTCACAGAGCAGCCCAGTAAAAGAATAAAGTCCAAGCCATCATCACCTCTCACCTGGGCAACAGCTCAAGTCTCATACCTGGTGAGCCTCATCCCTTGGTAAACACTTTTCCCAACAGTGCTTCTCCATGGAGTGATCACTTTCAGGGAAATACTATGTGAACCTCCTCATGAGTCCATGTTCCTGGGGCCCCCATCCTTAGAGTCTCATAAGCTTTGATCTCTTGCTCTGAGAAACATCAAATCTCCTTTGAGGCACAGAAAAGTTTCAGGATCTGCTGCAGACCATTGGGAAACAAGGATGCTGTCACTTACTCACTGCCCAGCTGTTCCACTTTGATGCTGCCACCAAAGACTTGTGTTATCACACAGCATCAACCAGCATGAAGCTGCGATAGCTATAAGCAGATCTTCTCCCAGAAGTCTGTGGTCTGCCATGCCTATTTCAGATGAAGCATGCCATCAGCCCCTTTGTTGTCTGGCTTTTTCATACTGATTTGGAATTTAAAATCTTTAACTATTTAGACTCCTTATTAACAGTGGATGGGAGAAAAAGAAGGACTCTGGAAGCTATTTTACTTCTGTTCCCAAGTCTCCTCTGCCCTTGTTATGAAATAAGAAAAGGAAATTTAAATTTAAAAATCATGTGTATTAGCACTTTTTCTATGGTTGAGAAAGTTTATCATTTTTTTTTCAGTGAAAAACTTTATTTCACGTCATGAAATTTCAAAATCTACATTATTACAATTTGAAGGACACTGTTCTACTCCAATAATATCATTTCAAAAATGAACCCCAAAGAGAAACCATGTGACTTGTATAAAGTCTGAACTCTGTTTCTTGGCAACTATGCCTCTCAGTAATTCTAAGGGGCACTAACTTTTCATGCCCTGAAATAGACAGTCATGTAAATACTTAGAATTAGTGATTGGATAAGCCATAGACCAACATGATTTTTAAGAGTAGCTTAGGTCTCTGAAAGTCTTTTCCTTTCGATTTTAGGGAACTGTGTTTGTAGATCCAAGACCAAACCCAGGAACAAAAATGCATTCCATGAGCTACTCATAAGTTCATCCTAGCAGCCATTCATCTATTCATTCATTCATTCAACAAAAATGTGTCAGTTACCCAGCTACTAGTTTTTGTGTACAGTGCCAGTAAATAGCATGCATTCTTAAAATGTAAGTTTTGTAAACCAAGGTCCCTTCCAACAATTGGAAGTAAGGGAGATAGAATATGCAATGCATGTTTGTTAAGTGCTACTAGTAGAGATGTTAGCTGGAACACCAGAAAAGGGGCCATACAGAAGTGGCATTTGAAATGAACCTGAAAGAAAAGTTATACAAAACAGAAAAAGTCATATCAGTCATAGAGTGTACTCAGGCACAGAGACACAAAAAGATGTGGCACTTTGTATTTGTATTGAAATATCCTTATTCCTTGCTTGCAGTTTCTCATAATAGCGAAAGTCAGTGGGTTGCTTTATATAGTAACTTCCTATTTAAAGCAAATAAATGACATAGTGTGATAGAAATAAGAAATGAGAATAAAAAGTGGATTCTGTGACAGAAGTTCCGAGTTCAAGTGCTTGTTATGTAATTGGCTAGTTATAACCTTGGATCAGTTAGACTCTTTTGGATCTTTCTCCTCATATAAAGAAAGAAGTTGTAAATCATAAGCAATGATGACAATGGAAAAGGTACTGCTGAAGTGTGTTCCAGGTTACTGGCATGGATTTTTAAACCAGTTGATCCTCACAACAATACTCACGTAGATTTTCTTATTTTCTCCACCTTAGAAATAACCAAGGACAGGACAGTTTATCTCATTTTTTAGGCATATGAAATGTTTGGGGGAAGGATGCCTATTAGAAATGCTGTTTCACAGATGTCCCCCACTTCTGGGAAATTTGATTTACCTATATAGTACTTACTCACTTTGCCTGCTCATTCAAATCTTCTGGAAAACTTTTAAAATGACTAAAATACAACCACCACCCAGATAAATCCAATCAGAATGTTTGGTAGTTGGATGGTTCCAGTTTGTGTATCTTCTCAGAATATTCTAATGTGCAGCCCAGATGGAGGACCCCCCCCTCCCACCCCCTGCCAACTTACAACCATTCCTTCAGCTCTCCAAATGATTCTGACCATGCTGAAACTCTCTGAGTATGACCTGAAGGTGATAAAGGAGCAGAGAGGGTGAATTGTGGAGCCAAAGATACTGTTGACTGAGGAGTGAAGGGGGAAACACATTGTGAAGAGAGAAATAGAAATAGCCTGTGTGTTTAGCAGATGAAGGCAGTTTCACAGATGACGCAGTTTTAGATTAAATGAGCAATTTGAGCTGGTGTTGCAAGTTTAGGACAGATTTCTTTTCCTATTTACTATAAATGGAATTCAAGCCATTGGAACTGAGACTTGATGAAAGAGTGAAACAAAACCCTTGGTAAGAAACTGGACTTTCCATCACATTTGACTGCAAGTAGTGATCATTGGAGGGGCAGGTGTGGAAGAAACCTAGAGGCTGAGTGATAAAGCAATGGGAGGTCAGTTTGGGGTTGGATTTTAATTACCATTTTTATTAAAAAATCATGAAGAAATTAAACAAAAATGAAAATGCAAGAAGAAAAACATGCTGATGATGCTTAAAGTACTATGTGAGCAGATTAGGAGAGCAGAAATAATGCAAATAAGGAAAAACAAGTAGAAATGCAAGAAAAAAAAAGACACGATTAGTCACTCCATCAAACAGCAAAAATCAAAAGGGGTCCAATGTCCATAGAATGAATGACCCTAAAGTAAAGTAATCAATATTTGTCCTGGAAATACAAAATTTAAGATTGTTAGCTTCTCAGGTCACTTCTACTAAATAATCTTCATTTCTTCTGGCTTTACCTTGGGCTACTTTGACTGGAATTGAAGGACCAGATTCACAACATAGATTATCTTATTTAATGTTCACACATTAAATTTGATAAACACATTGATAAACACTTATGATAAACACATTGTTGTTTTGTTGTTCAGTTGCTAAGTAATGTCTCCCTGTTTGTGACCCCATGGACTGCAGCACAGCAGGCTTCCCTGTCCTTCACTAACTCCCAGAGTTTGATCAAACTCATATTCATTGAGTCGGTGATTCCATCCAGCAATCTCATTCTCTGTCGCCTCCTTCTCCTCAATCTTTCCCAGCATAAGGGCTTTTCCAGTGAGTCAGCTCTTCACATCAGGTGGCCAAAGTATTGGAGTTTCAGCTTCAGTATCCATCCTTCCAATGAATATTCAGAGTTGATTTCTTTAAGATTGACTGATTTGATCTCCTTGCTATCCAAGGGACTCTCAAGAGTCTTCTCCAACACAACAGTTCAAAAGCATCAACTCTTCTGCACTTGGCCTTCTTTATTATCCAACTCTCACATACACACTTGACTACTTAGTAGCTTTGACTATATGGACCTTTATTGGCAAAGTGATGTCTCTGCTTTTTAATATGCTGTCTAGCTTTGTCATCAGTTCAGTTCAGTTCAGTCTCTCAGTCATGTCCGATTATCTGTGACCCCATGGACTGCAGAACACCAGGCCTCCCTGTCCATCACCAACTCCTGGAGTTTACTCAAACTCATGCCCATTGAGTTGGTGATGTCATCCAGCCATCTCATCCTCTGTTGTCCCCTTCTCCTCCTGACTTCAATCTTTCCCAGCATCAGGGTCTTTTCCAATGAGTCAGTTCTTCACATCAGGTGGCCAAAGTATTGGAGTTTCAGCTTCACTATCAGTTCTTCCAATGGATATTCAGGACTGATTTCCTTTAGGATGGACGGATGGATCTCCTTGCAGTCCAAGGGACTCTCGAGAGTCTTCTCCAACACCACAGTTCAAAAGTATCAATTGTTTGCCACTCAGCTTTCTTTATAGTCCAACTCTCGCATCCATACATGACTATTGGAAAAACCATAGCTTTGACTAGACAGATTTTGTTGGAAAAGTAATGTCTGTGCTTTTAATATGCTGTCTAGGTTGGTCATAGCTTTTCTTCCAAGGACCAACCTTCTTTTAATTTCATGGCGGCAGTCACCATCTACAGTGATTTTGGAGCCCAAAAAATAAAGTCTGTCACTGTTTCCATTGCTTCCCCATCTATTTGCCATGAGGTGATGGGACCAGATGCCATGATCTTAGTTGTCTGAATGTTGAGTTTTAAGCCAACATTTCCACTCTCCTCTTTTACCCTCATCAAGAGGCTCTTTAATTCCTCTTCACTTTCCGTCATTGCAATAGCTTCCTCCCATCATCTTTGTCACAATGAGTGAGGTAACTGCCTGTTACCAGTTGTACTAGCATTTGGCTATTCTGCTTTGTGACTGAATGACATTTCTTGATGGTTGAGCAAACAAACAAAAAACGAGATACAATTCCTGCTGTCTATTTCCAGTTCATCTGCTCATGGACCTGCTCTCTTTCTCTTTGGAGGACTGACCTACTTCTTGATTTCAGCACCCCCAATCCAGTCTGCCTCCCCTTTACTCCAGCTCCTTGTTCTGTATCTGACTATTTCTCCAAAATGTTGAAAATAATGTGTGCCCTATGTAGGAAGTTTGTTAAAACATCCCTATAAAGGGAATAGGCAAGGAGAGAAACAAGTATTTGCCATATATGGCATCAGTTGCTTTATATTTTTCTCTATAATATATAAGTGCATAATACATTTATATAAATACCTTATACATAATATGCAATATAATTTTATGGCCATTTGTGTATTTATATAATACTTTGGCCACCACATGCGAAGAGTTGACTCATTGGAAAAGACCCTGATGCTGGGAGGGATTAGGGGCAGGAGGAGAAGGGGATGACAGAGGATGAGATGGCTGGACGACATCACTGACTCGATGGACATGAGTTTGAGTGAACTCTGGGAGTTGGTGATGGACAGGGAGGCCTGGCGTGCTGCTTTCATGGGGTCTCAAAGAGTCGGACACGACTGAGCGACTGAGCTAACTAACTAACTAACTAATTATGGGCTTCTCAGGTGGCTCAATTGTAAGGAATCCACCTGCCGATGCCGGAGATGTGGGTTTGAACTCTGGGTCAGGAAGATCCTCTGGAGAAGGAAATGGCAACCAGCTCTATATATTATAGAGTATGCTTGAACATATGTACTTATATATTGCATCTGTACTATAAAATATCAGTATTATATGTGATATTGTATATTATAGAATTCATAATTATGAAGATACTAAATACATTTAAAATAAATATATCTATTTACATTTAATTTGTATATAATTAAAATATTTCTTTATATGATAATTCATAAATCTAGGGATAACTTTATTTCAGTGAAATATTTAAAATAGAAAAGAAAAACAAAGCAGAATTGACAAATCTTGAAAATAGCAGGATACAATAGACTGATGCCTCTGGATTCATTGGAAATATTAAAACTACTAACCTCTGGAAGGCTGGGGGAGCTACTGGGCTTTCAGGAGGTAACTGACATGATGGGAGAGAAAGCAGTTACTGACTGCCATCATCTGCCACGTGCCACGTGGTATTATCATCTGACCGAGGACAAGAAAGCAAACCTTATTCTCTCCAAGCATACATATTTTAGTTTCTATGGAGCTGCTGAAGAGTAAAGTGAGCAGTCACGAATTCTAGAGAAGTGCTCTGATTCACACATTGACATCTGGCTTGCCTCCATGCAGTTTTCACAAAAAGTACAGCAACCTCCCCAAAAGCTTTCTGAGTGCTGGCAGTGGCACCGGGAGACAAGCACGAAGCAAAATATTAACATTTCACACAGCGAGCAGGTCACACCATGTGAGTTTCGGGAACAAAGTGCCTCTATTTCCCCCGAGCTTCTGCCGATGCCAGAGCCTCCTTGCACAGCTCATTACCAATGCTCTGATGGCTTCTCCCAGAAGAATGGATTGCCTTTTGTTGGCATTGAAAAGATGCTCAAAAGATCAAAATAATAAAATCAAGTGACAACAGTCTCTGCAGGAATGAAATGCTTTTGCTCAGTGACTCCTGACCTGGTTGCAGCTCCAAGAGGTGTTTCCCATGGAGAGCTCTGTGCTAATGTCACCTTTTGCTGGCGGCTCTGTGACATCTGAGACAGAGGAGGTGTTGGTGCAGCATATGCTGTCTCTCCAAGGAAGCCCAGTGGTGCAGAAAAACTCAGAGACTTCCTCCAGAGGACACCGACACAGTCACGTCGAGCATCAGATATCTTTAGCTCTTTAAGTTATGAAGTATCTCCTCCAGGAGAAAATCCATAAATGACAATCCCTGGTTCCCTTGGGAATCCCTGACCACCCAGAAAATCTTAATTTTTTTCCTCGTAGGGAAACATCTCTCCGAGGTGGCTCAGTGGTAAAGCGTCCGCCTGCCAATGCGAAAACCTGGGTTCAATCCCTGGGTGGGGATGATCCCCTGGAGAAGGAATGGGCAACTCACTCCAGGATCCTTGCAGGAAAATCCCATAGACAGAAGAGCCTGGCAGGCTACAGTTCTTGGGGTCGCAAGAGTTGGACTTGACTTAGTAGCTAAACAATAACAATCTTTAGTGTAGACTTCCTTGTGGGTGTAATTAAGTACCTACTCCAGGAAGAAATCCACAAATGAAAATTCTTGGCTTCCTTTGAGATCCCTGATCCATCAGAAAATCTGATTTTTTTTTCCTCTAAAGTGACTGACTAATCAGACATATAATGCCAGAAAAGACATTTGTCAGCAATGTAGAATTCCAGGGATATATATATATATAGTTTCTGATATATGCCTATTGGTTTACACACATTCTCTCTAATCATCTTCTAGGACCACACAAGCTAAGTAATGTTAGTTCCTTTTACAGACTAGGAGATGGTGGGGTCACCAAGTAAATCAACTTGTTTGAGGCCATGCTGTGTTAAGTAACTACATGATGGATGTGAGATTAAAAATCATATCTATCAAATGCTGAAGCTTGGGCTTTTCCCAATATTGCATGTCATGGTTGAAAGAATGCTTACTGATTACTGCCTTTCTTTATGTTCTAGGAATATGAGTTACTTAGGAAATGCATTTTGAGCAGACTTAAAAGTTCACTTGCACACAAATCACCTGGAGATCTTGTTAGACACAGATTCTGACTCAGGAAATCTGAGGTGGACCTAGGAGTGACTTGCATGGTGCTGATCGAAGGACCATACTTGGGAGATCAATGTTCAGAGCATGTAAACTAAATGAATAAGATCTTAAGCCCTTTTAAACTCAGTATTTGAGTGTATTTGCTTAAAATAGCCTTCACTAGGTGAAAATTCATGGGATTCGTGTTTTTATGGTGGGGTCATCAATAATAATAGTGTCTAAATGTATTTTCATACCAGGCACATTTAGTTTACCTTTATTCAATCCATCAACAGAGATGCATTGGCCATCTGCAAAAATAGTTATACCTGACATTATTTTTCCAGGTGATTTACAACTTAGAAAATGTCTTTATGGGTGTGATCATACTCAATGCTCACAAAAAGAAAACAAAATAAACAGTGCTATTGACATAATTTTAAGTTGATAGTATTAAGGGTCAGAGGAAGAAGGTGATGTTTATTGGACCTGTGTCACAGATTTTATTAAAATATTCAGTTTTTCTGAATCTCAGTATCATAATCTCAAAGTCATAATTAGCAAGACTTTTGCTATGGCTCCTGTTACAAAGTACCACATACGAGTGGCTTAAAAAATAGAAATTTAGTATTTTTCAGTTTTCGACGACAGAAGTCTAAGATCAAGGAGCTTTCAGGGTTGATTCCTTTTGAGAAATGTTTGTTCATCCCTCTCTCCTGGTTTCCGGTGGTCTGCTGGCGATCTTCAATGTCACTTAGCTTATAGACTCGTGATTCTGATGTTTTTCTTTGCTTTCTAATGATATTTTTCTTGGGTGCATGTCTGTTTCCAAAGTCCCCCCTTTTGGAAGGAAACCAATTATTTTGTTGGATTAAGGGCTAACCCTACTTCAGCAGGACCTCATCTTCAGTCAGTTTAGTTCAGTTCAGTCGTTCAGTTCTGTCCAATTATTTGCAACCCCATGGATTGCACCATGCCAGGCTTCCCTGTCTGTAACCAACTCCTGGAGCTTGCTCAAACTCATGTCTATCGAGTCAATGATGCCTTGCAACCATCTCATCCTCTGTCATCCCCTTCTCATCCTGCCTTCAATCTTTCCCAGCATCAGGGTCTTTTCCAATGAGTCAGTTCTTCGCATCAGGTGGCCAGAGTATTGGAATTTCAGCTTCAGCATCAGTACTTCCAATGAATATTCAGGACTGATTTCCTTTAGGATGGACTGGTTGGATATCCTTGCAATCCATGGAACTCTCAAGAGTCTTCTCCAACACCACAGTTCAAAAACATCAATTCTTCGGTGCTCAGCTTTCTTATAGTCCAACTCTCACATCCATACATGACTACCGGAAAAACCATAGCTTTGACTAGACAGGCCTTTGTTGGCAAGGTAATGTCTCTGCTTTTTAATATGTTGTCTAGATTGATCACAGCTTTTCTTCCAAGGAACATGTGTCTTTTAATTTCATCTGCAGGACCTCATCTTAACTTAGATAATTACAGCTTCAGTGATCCTATTTCCAAATAACATTGTATTCTTAGGTATTGGCAGTTAAGATTTCACTTAGAATTTGAAGAGTGGAATACAGTTCAACCTTTAACAGTTGGTGTTGCCTGGTATCTGTTTGAGAGTTGCTTATAATCTATTTTGGCAAGCTATATACAAATCCAAATGATTCCATATAAAAGGTAGGCAATGAAGGGTTCCCAGTGAGACTTGATGAGTCCTGAGATGAAAGAGACCCTGTTCTCCTAGGTATACCAAGACAATTGCTATAAGTTGGCAGCCCATGTTATCCTTGGAGTAGGAGTGAGATTTAGATCGGGAAGTAACCAAAAAAAAAAAAAAGATAGGGAAGTAAAGAATATTTCAGACTTCAAGTTCAGTGTTTGTTAAGAAAAGAAGAGAAGTCAGTCCCCAAATGTGTTCTGAGAAGAGGAAATAGAGTTATTCTAAACTATAAAATAAGAAAATCAGAGTAGAATTAGGTAACATTGATTTTATGTTTATTTCTGGAGATAAAAATTAAGTAACTCCAAGGTCTGGTCTTAGTCTGTAAAATGGGAATACTAACTCAAATATCACAGGGAGTTGGCTTGTTTCATTGTTTTTTTTTGTTGTTGTTGTTGTTGTTTGTTTGTTTGTTTTAAACATATGAACAATGTATGGTGAAGCTTATATGCTAATGTCTTAATAGATGCCTGTGGTATGCTGCCAAAAACTGAAAACAAGCTACTGTCTGAAGCTAGAAAGAATGGTTCTCATTGCATTCTAAAACCCAGGTGACTTTTACACTGAGAAAGGATAGCTGAGCTTTTATTGAGTTAAAACAAACCAATCCTTGTTTACTGGCCTGTGGATTTAAGAGAATAGGTTGTCATTTTAATTGACAGAG
Organism: Cervus canadensis; assembly: GCF_019320065.1. NCBI lineage: Eukaryota > Metazoa > Chordata > Mammalia > Artiodactyla > Cervidae > Cervus > Cervus canadensis. Next base: position 42,828,438 of record NC_057411.1, on the reverse strand, counting down.
GATTCTGAAACTCTGTCAAGAGGATTTATTTAAATTATTCTGGACAGTCTCAGAACTTACAGTCCTGTGTGTGAAAACAACTCTTTTTCAGTTCAGAGGATGACATCTTTGGGGAGTTGTCCCTGAAAGGATATAGTCACCAATGCTTACAAAGAAAGAAATGTTCATACCCTGAACAAAGATTATCTCACAAGATAAATAGCTGTGTCCCAATTCAGACAGAAATGCATTTTGACAAGGTCAGAGTCTCTCTTCTTATTCCTCAGGCCTCAGTTCCCTGGGACACATGAGGTTCCTTGTCTGAGTCAAAGAGCTACAGGGCTGATGGGGAGAGAAACTCATTAATTTTGTCAATACCCATTCCCTGCTCTGAGCTTTATAGACTGTCTTAAGTAAAAGATGAGCTTGTCTCCATCTTCTTATTCTGTTCAGAGTGATTTAAAAATGGACCTTTCTATTTTCAGTGAATATCAAGCTCTTTATCTAATATTCACAAGCCCCATAAATCTACCCCTTCCCCACTCCTCCCAATGTACAATCAATTTCTCCCCAGTGTAGGGCCTCTCCCTAACCAAATGGGTCTCATCACTCTGAATCCAATGTGCTTTCTCGATTTTTTACACTCATTTTTAAATTTTTCTCAATTGAAAGCTCTCTTTGTGACATCTCTCGCCTCGTCCCTTTATACCTGTTTCATCCTAGTCCAGGTTGACCAATATCCTACACATGTTCACCTCTACCTATGCAAGCCAGACAAGACCAAGTGATCACAGCATTCTATGCTGCTAAGCCTGGATGGATGGGTGCCTACAGGACCATTTTTGTTCGTGAACACAAATCTCCAAAAAGAAAAGGAAAAAAAAAAAAAAGCCCGATTTTGATGCTAGAATCATGGGGTCATTCTGCATTATTTATTTTATTTTGTTTATTGGAATTCACTTGTAAATTCATTTTTGTTGAGTGAAAATTCTCTTAATTCTGTTGTGCTTTACAATTTTCAAAAGTTTCATACATATGATTTCATATAATCTCACAATAACCCCCTTTTTTCCTTTATCCCTATGTTATAATGCCCCCTCACACACACACACACACTCACACACACACACACACACACACACACACACACACACACTGGTGTGTACGTATGTTAATTGCTCAGCTGTGTCTGACTCTTTGGGACCCCGTGGACTGTAACCTGCCAGGTTCCTCTGTCCAAGGGATTCTCCAGGCAAGAATACTGGAGTTGGATAGCCATTCCCTTCTCCAAGGGATCCTTACAACTCAGGGCTCAAACCCAGCTCTCCTGAATTGCAGGCAGATTCTTTACCATCTGAGCCACCACAGAAGCCCAGTTCTTTATATCTATATGTCTGCTTTTTTGTTGTTGTTGTTGTTATATTCACTAGCTTGTTGTAGTTTTTTTTTTTAGATTCCACAAAGAAGTGATATCATATGGTATTTGTCTTTCTTTGTCTTTCTCTGTCTGGTTTATTTCATTTAGCATAATGCCTTAGTGTCTTTCTGGATTTCCAATGTTCATACTGAATTGCCATAGACCCCTTCAACAGGGTTATCCAGCCTTGGTAGGCCTGGATGCCCCCAAGGATAGAGAACACTGACATCTACAGTTCAGTTCAGTTCAGTTCAGTCGCTCAGTCATGTCCGACTCTTTGAGACCTCATGAATCGCAGCACGCCAGGCCTCCCTGTCCATCACAAGCTCCCAGAGTTTACTCAAACTCATGCCCATTGAGTTGGTGATGCCATCCAGCCATCTCATCCTCTGTTGTCCCCTTCTCCTCCTGCCCCCAATCCCTCCCAGCATCAGGATCTTTTCCAATGAGTCAACTCTTTGCAAGATGTGGTCAAAGTATTGGAGTTTCAGCTTCAGCATCAGTCCTTCCAATGAACACCCAGGACTGATCTCCTTTAGGATGGACTGGTTGGATCTCCTTGCAGTCCAAGGGACTCTCAAGAGTCTTCTCCAACACCACAGTTCAAAAGAATCAATTTTTCGGCACTCAGCTTTCTTCACAGTCCAACTCTCACATCCATACATGACCACTGGAAAAACCATAGCCTTGACCAGACGGACCTTTGTTGGCAAAGTAATGTCTCTGTTTTTTAATATGCTATCTAGGTTGGTCATAACTTTCCTTCCAAGGAGTAAGCGTCTTTTAATTTCATGGCTGCAGTCACCATCCGCAGTGATTTTGGAGCCCAAAAAAATAAAGTCTGACACTGTTTCCACTGTCTCCCCATCTATTTGCCATGAGGTAATGGGACCAGATGCCATGATCTTAGTTTTCTGAATGTTAAGCTTTAAGCCAACTTTTTCACTCCCCTCTTTCACTTTCATCAGGAGGCTTTTTAGTTCCTCTTCACTCTCTGCATAAGACATCTACAGTACAGTGCAGGTGATAAGGACAGGAATATCTTAAAAAAGGCGCTTGGAATTCTGGAAAATGCTAGTTGCTCAATGAGTTAAGCTGCTGCTGCTTAGTCACTACAGTCGTGTCCCACTCCATGCGACTCTATGGACTGAGCCCACCAGGCTCCTCTGCCCAGGGAATTCTCCAGTCAAAAGTACTGGAGTGGGTTGCCATGCCCTCCTCTAGGAGATCTTCCCAACCCAGGGATCGAACCCAGGTCTCCTGCATTGCAGGCAGATTCTTTACCACAGAGCCACCAGGGAAGCCCAGGCTAAGCTGAACTGGCCTCAGTAAATAATAATCTTATAAACAGTGTCTTCAAAAAATAAGAGAGTTTAATCTGACATAAACAAACAAGAAAAAGAATGGTGAGGGTAGACGTGGGGGTTAAGATGATCAATGTGAGCATGATTTTTGTAGAACGTTATGAGAGACATTGTGGGTGAAACAAGCACATGGTTCAGATTAGTGAGCTAAATAATGAGACTTGAATAATGAGCATTTGACACTCAAATCCAGAAGCAGTATTCACTAGTACTTTTTTGCACTGTACGTTATGTACCAGATGATATAACAAGAGCTATCTATATTTATCCTCATTTTACCTGATTCCATAACCCAATAGGCTATTATTGCTCCCATTTGCAGATGAGGATCTTGGTCCCATATAATTTAGTTACTTTGTCCAAATAATAAGTGAATAAAATGCTCTGGAGAAAAGTGGAGACTGTCAACAGATAAGTACACATTCTCCTGGTTTCTTATAATTGTGTTGCTAATATTCTTGCTAACATTTTGCTAGTCCTTTATTTTGGTTATATTCTCCTGCATTGCTTTAAGAAATCTTCATTCAAACTAAATAAAATGAAGTATTCACTTGAAAGAAGGGAAGAAAGAAAGGTAATAGTTTATGATAGAACTATGTTAATATGAACCTGAAATTTTCTAATCTAGAGGAGCTATATTATGGCTGGTGAAATCTCAGGGTGGCGAAGACACCATTTGTACAGAGTAGAATTTTCTTGCTCATTTATAGGCAAGTCTACACAAGTCATGTCTGATTAATCTTCTACTATTTAATTTAAGGTCTTTTCAATAGGGTTTGAGAATTGTAGGCATTCATTATTTCACTCAATATAGGAGAGAAGTTCAATATAAACTTTTATCACATGATTTTTATTCATCTTCTTGATCATCAGTTTCTACAAGGAGAGTCACAAATTTCAAAGAAGAAAGAGAAGCCATCATTTAGTTCAGAGTGAAAGATGTGGACCAGAACTCTAGAAACACCCTTCAATCATAGAACAAGTGTGTATTGTTTGCCTGTATGTAGAGGCAGTATTCTATGGTCTTGCTATACGAGAGTGAATCTTGACCTCATGGCATCATATTGCAGCAGGATGGGACAGACAATACGCAACTGTCATAATACATGCATAAAATTAAGTCATGTATTAGAAGGCTTCCCTGTGGTTCAGGCAGTAAAGAGTTTGCCTGCAACACAGGAGATCCAGGTTCAATCCCTCAGTTAGGAAGAGGCCCTGGAGAACGGAATAGCTACCCACTCCAGTATTCTTGCCAGGAGAATCCCATGGACAGGGGAACCTGGCAGGCTACAGTCCATGGAGTCGCAAAGAATCAAACAGGACTGAGTAACTAAGCGCTCTTGCATGCACGCAATCTGGTTAGGCCCTGGGAGAAGATATTATTTGGGTGAAGTTTTAAAGCTCTTTTAAGTTAACCATGCTTGGAGAAAGCATTGTTAAAATTTCTCTTCTACTCTAGGGTGTACTGGGTCGAATCAGAAAGGTATCTGGGTTTGTAGATGGTTTGTGAGAGTAAGTCAGTTATGGTATAATGAACAGACTGGCCTGACTGAGAAGGGTAAGCTAGTAATCTAAAGTTCTCTATAAAGGTAGAAAGAAGCCCAGCCAAGTGACGGAAATGAATTGTGGGCGAGAAGGGAGTCAAATGTCAGAGCTAGAGAAACATGGCCAAATGGCAACCTAAAGGATCACCTTGTTTTAAATAGTAACGAATGTGCAGGTCCAAAGATTCATATTTAGGCTGGAAAGTAAGAGCAAATGTTTGATCTCAGTCATGGGTCATGGCTTCCTGTCTGGTTTTTGTCATAATTTGTCCAAAAGGGTGCACATTTCTAGCTGTCGCATTTATTAGAATTATCTCTTTCCTCCTCCTGATTGGCATTAAAGTAAGCAAACATGATCAACGTTGTTAAATAAATTTTACTAGTGAAATACTAGGTCTCTTCATTTTATCCTAGGGGTTCCATGTTTCACTCAGAAATAAGGCGGGATCCTTTGTTATGCTTTGAGCATCGGTGGTAAAATCTCCTCATTTTCCTATTAAAAAATGCAAAACTCCAAGAGCTGAAGCAACTTCTAAATGTCACACAAGATATATTATAAGTTGGTTCCCAGAGGAAGTTGTTTTTGTTTTTCCCCCCTTTTCTTTATTTTTTGAAAGGAAAAAAAAAAAAAAATCTGTGCTTATTTACACTTCATGGGAAAAGCATCATTAGCATTTTGTATTTTTCTGTAGGCTTTTTTCTCCCCTGGGGATTATTTTACATCTGAAAGGGCATTATTCATCAATGAATAATGAGAAAGTTTTCAGGAAACCTTTCTACTACAGCCCTGCTCCCACCCCTGTCCACTTACCCCAACACACAGATGCTGACTGGGTGATTGAGGCCAAGGAGAAACTTCAGGCTTTGTAGGCATTTCCTTACTAGCCTTGAAGTCACATACACCCTGGTAATGATAGCCATTATTGCCACCCTTGACTGCAGAGATGCACAGACTCCAAAAATCAACATGGCAGCTTTTACTAAAGAGTGGACGTAATTGAACATGCAAATCGGATTTACACACTCAGGTTTGGGCAACAGTGACTATAAACACAGCCTAAGACTCACATTCACAAAATTATATTGGACTGTACATACAAATCAGCTCCCACTGAATCTTTGAAAATGAGATCACATTTCTTCCGCATTTACCACACAGTCCATGCTGGTTAACTAGAGCAAATTGTTATCACCAAGCTCAGCAGAAAAATTGTAAAATGTTCACGATGGTTATTTCTCCTCCCTCCTCCTGAGGGGCTTTGCAGGTTATACATTTACAGAGTGTTTAGAATGTGATACAAATCAGGCCCCTAGATTTTCCCCCCATCGGTGGTGTCGTCTGGATAAATCACACCCTTTGGCATTTGCATTGATACAACAAGAACATACCATGCAGCACAAATAACCTCATTTCCATAAAACGGCCTTTTAAAATTAGAAAATGTATAATTCATTTGGGGTGGTTATTACCGCTTTTGGTCGGGAGGGATTTAAACTTGTATTTAAATGCAAATAACTGTATTTTTTCACAGTTACACACAGGAAGCCACACAACTTAGGAACTCTAAGATGTATGGTTATCCTCTGCTATCAATTCAGGATGACGATCTTGATCACAAAAGCGGTTTGCAGGTCCCATTACAGTTTGCAGCAAGCTCTTACATGTCAGGTGAGACCCTCCAAGCTCCAGGAGACAGACTTCCATTTTACATCTGAAGAAGCTAAAGCCCAGAGAATTTAAGCCATGTCTCGGGATCACACAGGTTCAGGTGTGATCTCTGTGAGCAGGAAGTGGCTTAAACATGGATAAGAGGACAGAATGGATAAACTTGGGCACCCAGACAGATTCAAGGATGGGAATAAGGCAACCAGGAAGAAAGTGAAGATAAGAGAGGGTAGAGGGAGAGAAAGAACCCTTTTTAAAAGGACAGAAAATACCCAAGAAAGAAAGGGCCGGGTAAACTCTTGGACAAGTATGTACTACTTTGCCTGCTTCTCATCTCCGACCCTCTGCGTGGCACTCTAGCTCCCAAATATTTAAAGAACAAAGAGAAGCAGAAGCCTTTGGTGTCTCACAACCCAGGTGTCTGACCCAGAACCCTGGTTCCTTCTATTCAACCACACTGCTCCTGTCTCCTTTGTTCCAGAAGGCTGTTTATCCTGCAGTCTCCTGGGCAGGTGAAAGCATCTCTAAGCCCCACTCTGGAGACAAATGGCTCACCCCTTAGGTATCAAAGCTGCACTCCCACAAAGGAGCCAGGTTTCTGGCTGCTGGGTCTTTGTCCATCCTGTCATCTGGCTCTCTCCCTGAACCAACTCCTCCTGACTCTGACCCCCACCTTGTCTAACAAGTGTGTACTTTTCAAAACTAAACTAAGGCAGGAGTCCTGGGTGAAAACTTTCCTGAATTCTCTTTCCATCACCAACCAGGTGATGACACCTCTCTTGCCTCAGCCTCCGTCATTCTTTGAGCCCTCTCAATCCACAACCAGAAGGTCTGCTCTGCTGTAGCCATCCCTCTGGGCTCAAGTCCTCAAAAGCAAGGGTCTTTTCTTGTTTATCTGTATATATTCACAACCGATGTGGCAGAGAGTGGAATATAGAAAGAATCCTATGCATGTTTGTTGAGTCTCAATTCTGCTGACACCATCTGTGTGACTTCAGACAATTACTGAGCTTCTCTGAACCTCAGTTTGAAAGTGAAAGTGTTAGTCACTCAGCCATGTCAGACTCTTTGTGACCCCATGGATTGTAGCCCACCAGGCTCCTCCGTCCAAGGGATTCTCCAGGTAAGAATATTGGAGTGAATTTCCATTCCCTTCTCCAGGGGATCTTCCCAACCCAAGGTTTGAGCCCATATCTCCTGCACGGCAGGCAGATTCTTTACCATCTGAGCCCCTGAAACATTTTACTCATATTAAAAAAAAAAAAAAATGGAAGTGTAGTATGGCCAGAGTGAATATTGCATTAACTAGAAAGAGAGTGTGCCCCATATCTGGTAAGGTATCAAAAAATGACAGTTGCCATAATCACTCCTGCTAATATTAAATCAGTGAATGAATGTTTGGATACCAGAGGTGCTGCCCTCAAGCAGACCTTTTTGACCTTTGTATATCAGTTTGGTGTCAACTATACTTCTTTCTATACAAAATACTGTCCCCTTCCTGACTGCATCTCTATTTATGGAGCTATTACAAATCCTGTTCTCCAGAACAGAATCATATGGTTACCCAGGACCTTGTGTTTCTCCTGCCTCAATGTCAACTCCAACGTTAACACCTTATCATATACAGCTTCACTGAGGCATCCATTTGTCAGCAATGGCTGGAGTTATTACCATTCTCCCAGAGCCTGAATTTAATCTGTTCAGTTACGCTGTTTGCTGTGCTTCATTTTCTCATTGGCCAAATGAGGAAGTCAGATCTTAGGGATTCCAAGTTTCTTTCCAATTCAAGCTTCTGATTTTCAAAGAGAAATTCAGTTTGATCAAAGGATTTAATAATTTAATGTATTTGCTCATACTTGCTATAGCAGTGAAATTGAAAAGCTTTCTGGTCCAAAATTTAAGAGCAAGAGGAAAGACCTGCTTGACCTTGGATAAGACACTTTCTTTTTCTGAATCTTCTAACCTCATCTGAAAAATAAGGATCCGGGAGAGCAGGAGTTTCATGTAACAGCATTATTGAACCCCAGGGGGCATATGGAAAGTGGGGAGATAATTTTTATGTCACATTGGCATTTAGTAAGTGAGGCAGAGGATGGAAACCATTCTACAATGCAAGCAACACTTTGGGATAATGAAGAATCATCCAACCCAGATTAATAGGAGTGTTTCAATTGAAGCCATGTTAGCAATGTTCACATGATCTCCATTAGAATATTCTGGGGCTTTCCTGGTGATTCAGTGGTAAAAAGTCCGCCTGCCAGTTCAGGAGACACAAGAGATGAGGATTCGATCCCTGGGTCGAGAAGATTCCCTGGAGGAGGAAATAGCAACACACTCCAGTATTTTTGCCTAGCAAATTCCATGGACAGAGGACCCTGATGGGCTGCAGTCCACGGGATCAGAAAGAGTCGGATACAAATGAGCACACATGCACATTAGAATACTCCACTTTTAACATTTTTTAAATAGCTAATGGAAGCAATAGGTGCTTAATAAATTTGTGTTTAGATAGAGTTTTGAGTTTTGCAGTAGTCTGATTTTCTTATTATATATAACTCTAATTAACCTTGAAATTTTATACTTGAGTTATATCAAAGGGCACAGATCTTTTCTCCTTTAAGTATGTTGTTTCCAGAAAGTATTATGCAACCTCACTTCCTGTAACCTTTCCTTCTTTCTCCTACATCAAAACCTCCTCACAGGTTGGACCTGGAACTATTAGAACTGGGAGAAATGTAGTGACATTTATTTAAGATTCATTTGGGCTTTCAATTCTATCATTAGCCTGCTTGTGTTCTCAGTTCTAGGAAGAAAACCTATAAATGGCTCATTTCACCTCCAGAACTACTGATTCTTATATTTAGTCAATTGTCTTTTTAAAAAGTATAGATTATATTTCCTCATTACCTGCTCTGAGCCAGACACTGTGCCAGTAGCTTTGTAAACATTGATGTTAATATAATAACATTTTGATTATAGATTATTTCCTCATTTTCAAGATCAGGAAAATAATTTTTGGTGAGCTTTGTAAAAATTTCCCAAGGTTACCCGGATTCTAGTGGTAAATCCAAGTTTGAGCCTGGTTTGTCCCCTGAAAGAATCCACCTGCAAATGCAGGAGACCCCAGTTCGAATCCTGGGTCAGGAAGATCCAATGGAGAAGGGATAGGCTACCCACTCCAGTATTATTGGGCTTCCCTTTGGCTCAGCTGATAAAGAATGTGCCTGCAATGTGGGAGACCTGGATTTGATCCCTGGGTTGGGAAGATCCTCTGGAGCAGAGAAAGGCTACCCACTCCAGTACTCTGGCCTGGAGAATTCAATGGACTGTATAAACCATGGGGTTGCAAGGAGTTGGACACAGCTGAACAATTTTCACTTTCACTTTTGTCCACTAAAAATTTATGATTTTGAACTATAAGGCATTCTGTTCTATAATTGGGAGAAATAAGACAGCTGCTCTCTTCTGGAAGGGACCTGGTGCCTACCTGAATTTAACCATGTGAAATATTGATGTCCAAATAAGAGCTGATCCCTGGCTGTGAGAAGCATGGCAGCATGTGTACTGTGGATATACTAAGCCCTCACTTACATCACTGGCCCATTCTATACCTTCAGGAATTCTCTACTCATTCTGAAAAGCCATCTCCTATCTAGGGAGGGAAAAAATAAGGGAAAAAAAAAAAAAAAAACTTCTTAGAAGGGAGACAAATTCAGCTTTTAGATGCATAGAAAAAGGGACTTTGTGATAGTTGGAGTTGATAAATGGAAACACAAGGTGACGTTATTGTTTTCTAGAGGGCAGAGGTAAGTGCTGGGTCTACTGTTCACTAGCTTTTTGACCCTGGGAAGACCCAAAAGGTTTCTGAGCCAACATTTACTCATCTGTAAATTGGTTCATGATGCTTATTCCAAAATGCTGTTGTAAATAATGAGGCATGGAGAAGGCATGGAAGGCCTCCTTCATCATCCCCGGGAGGCTTCTACTCTGGCTGGTCTTGAACAGCTGATATTTTCCAGAATTCCACTCCTCACAAGTGCCCTCTGAGTGGTTCCATTCCTTTCTGGTATTCCTTATCTCCAATCTTGAAGCTGAGTTTTGCACATCCAAATGCCAATGAGGCTTTTCCATTTGGTTACCCCAAAGGGCCTCAAGCTTGAAATTGTCATTATGCAAACACATCATTTTCATGCTTCCTTTGTCTACCCCCAGAGCTCAAGAACAGTAAAACCATCAGTCCAATTCTGATGCTAGAGTCATGGAGTTATTCTGTATTTGTTTACCCTGATGCTGGGAAAAATTGAAGGCAGGAGGAGAAGGGGACGAGAGAGGATGAGATGGTTGGATGGCACCACCAACTCGATGGACATGAGTTTGAGTAAGTTCTGGGAGTTGGTGATGGACAGGGAGGCCTGGCATGCTGCTGTCCTTGGGATCGCAGAGTCAGACACAACTGAACGACTGAACTGAGCTGAACTGAATCACAATAAATTTCGTTTTATTTATTTTTGTTGAATGATAGAGTTTAAATTCTGTCATGCTTTACAACTTTCAAGAGTTTCACACCATGATTTCATATAAACCCTGTAACCCTTTCCCCCCTTACCTTTTTGCTGCTCCTTCTTCTCCCCACCCTCCCTGGTAGCCACTTGTTTATTCTCATCATCTGTGAGTCTGCTTATGTTTCTGTTTTATTAACTAGTTTGCTGTATTTTCTACATTCCACACAGAAAGGATATCATACAGTATTTGTCTTTCCCTGTCTGATTTATTTCGCTTAGCATAATGCCATGGAGTCATTCTGGATTTCCAATGTTTATGCCATATTGTTATCAACTCCTGCAGCAGGGTACCCAGCCTAGGTAAGCCTGAATACGTCCGACAATAGGGAACACTGACATTCACAGTACAGTGTGACTGATAGGGACAGGAACATCTGTAAAATAGTGCATAAGATTCTGGAAAACACTAGTTGTTCAATGGGCCAAGCTGAACCGACTTCAACAAATAATACTCTTCTAAACAATGTCTTCAAAAATAGTGCTTTCTTTGACATTGTAGTTATTCAGCTTTAGGATGGATAGCTGTGATCATTTTGTGTAGAATGATAGATTCTTGTTGTTGTTGTTCAGTTGCCCAGTCTTGTCCAAGTCATTGTGACGCCATGGACTGCAGCACACCAGGCCTCCCTGTCCCTCACTGTCTCCTGGAGTTTGCCCAAGTTCATGTCCATTGCATCTGTGATTCTATTCAGTCATCTCATTCTGTGACACCCTCTTCTCTTTCTGCCTTCAATCTTTCCCAGCATCAGGGTCTTTTCCAATGAGTCGTGTGTTTGAATCAGGTGAGCAAAATATTGGAGCTCCTGCTTCAGCATCAGATCTTCCTATGAATATTCAGGGTTTATTTCAAGACTGACTGGTTTGATCCTTGCTATCGATATTCTTTCATTTTCAATCTATGAAAAAAATAAGAAATAGTGTATAAGTTATACTCTTTTGTCATGGAAGAATTCTACATAGTAAAGGAGATTCTAGAACTTATCCAAATTAAATCTATATCTTTAGGAGTTGACATGCCATAAGCACTCAATAAATATTTGTTGAATTAATCAATTAATTAGTGGCATGATTTTAAGAAAATACAGGGATAATCCAAGTTCAGACATGCTGTAACTTTTATCACTAATTTCAGCCCCTAATCTGCTCATGTCCTTTAACACCTCTAAATCTATTTCCTTTTTCCTTCCCTTGGGAAACACACGCATCTCTAACCCCTTTAAAATCAACTCATTGGTGAGAGGAAGGTTCTTCATGCCTTTTTGCTGTCCTTGGCAGGTTTTGAGGGTTTGAACGTTCAGACATCCAGCTACCTATTTGACTTTTCTCCTTAATATCTTATCTATCTTCTTTACTCTCTCCACTTCAAATAGATGTCTAGACTTTTCTCTTTGAAACCTGAACATCCTCCCATTTTCCCTAGCTCAGTAAATGGCAATAACATTAAAATAAACAAACAACCAAACAGAAAATCTACTCGGGCCAAAGCTTGGGGTTTTGACTCTTTTCTCTCAGACTATATCCAACCCACCAGCAATGCTTGTCTATTCTAACCTCAAAATATATCCTAAATTGCAAACTAAAATGAAAGCGAAAATGTTAGTCACTCAGTCATGTCCAACTCTTTACAACCCACTGGACTGTAGCCTGCCAGGATCCTCTGTCCATGGAATTCTCCAGGCAAGAATACTGGAGTGGGTTGCCATTCCCTTCTCTAGCAATCTTCCCAACCTAGGGGTTGAACCTGGATCTTCCTCTTTGCTGGCAGTTTCTTCACTATCAACTCCAAACAACAAACTGCCATGCTTTCTGTGGACTTGAGCAACTGTTTACTGATTTGTCTCTCAAGTGACTAAGATCCCTAGCCAACACAACTGGAGGCCCAGATACCTCAATGCACACTGGGGCTGAGGGTTGCTGTCTTATCAGCTTTGGCTGTCTTAACACCTTTGGCTGTTATAACGAAATACCACAGGCTGGGCAGGTTAACCAATGGAAATGTGTTTTCTCTCACTTCTGAAAGCTGGAAAGTTCAAGATCACGGTGCCATCTTGGTTGGATTTTTGGTGAGTATACTCACCCTGGCTTGCAGACAGTTGCTTTCTCGTGGAGTTCTCACAAGTTAAAGAGGGAGAGAGCACTGCTGTCTTGTTTCTCTTATAAGGACACGAGTCTATCATGAAGCACCCATCCTTATGTCCTCATCTACACCTAACTACCCCCTAAAGGTTCTATCTCCAAAGGTGATTTGATGACATTGGGTGTTAAGGCTTTAATATATGAATTTGGGAGGGACACAGACATTCAGTTCATAACAATCACTTTCTCACAGGCAGTTGAGAAGAACAAGCCACAAAGCAGGTTCCAGAAGAGAACAAATATTCAAGACTATCTCTTCACTAGGTGAAACTGTTGCAGAAAAGAAGGCAATTCTCATTCCATGTTGGAATGGTTTCTTTGACAAGCTTTTCATTGTTTTTGTTATTATAATCAATACAGAATGGCCTGCCTCAGAGAATCCTGCCCCTCTGCCTGACTGTTAAACTAAAATGCTTTTGTTCAGAACCCTGTCCACTTACAGATGGCAGGAAGGAAAAAATGAACATATTCCCTGCCTGAGGCTTGCCCTTCTAGGAGAAGATTACAAGATTAATGGCCTTTTTACTTTGCTTCCTCACCTCCCCAAATCTCTACTCTATAAAAGAAACTGGCATCCAGACCCCAAAAAGATGGTTATTTTGAGGCACTAGCCTATCATCTTCTCGATCAGTCAGCTCCCCAAATAATAAAGTCTCTTCCTTGCCTCAACTCCTCATCTCTTGGATTCATTGGCCTGTCCTGTGGTGAGCAGAACGATCCTGGACTTGGTAACAAAATCATTGATCCCAAAGAGTTCACAGACAGTTAGAAAACAAGAAGAAACTAAGAGTCAGAGAGACAAACAATGAGATTTCAGTAGAGGTTGGCAGCATTTTTGGAAGAGAAGATGATGCTTGCTATAGAGTTCAGAGAAATCCCTGTGGCACTGAGAGTGGATAGATGAGAGCTCTTGGGTGTGTTTCCCATCTCAGTGAAGTGTTGATAATGTTTAACAGTGAAGGAAAAAAGAGAAAAAAGAAAAAAAGCCTTGATTAGTAGCACTTGCTAATTTTCTGGTATAAAGATTTTCTCTGTGACTATCAGTTTCCACCCACTAGTTTGTGCCATCATTTCTGAAGACAATGGTTCCCTAAGAGAGCCTTAATGAAAAGTATGAACCAAAATACTGGTTCATATGATGGGGAATAAAGCAAGCTTCCCATTGCTATTCGGTACAATAATAACAATTGCATTAATTATAGCAATAAGTATATTTTTATAGTAATAAGAATATTACTAACAATAATTATCATTCATTAAGCATTTAGAATGTGTCTAGTGCTATAAAAATGCTTTCAAAACATTATGTTATTTAACTTCATGATAAGTATGTTAGGTGAGTATTATCATTAGCTCATTTTATGGAAGGGGAAAAAAAAAACTTCCTAAGGTTAAGGAACTGATGTTGTATTCAGCTCATGGCAGAGTCAGTGTAGAAACTTAGTTTTGTCTGAGTCTGGAACCCTCCGTGTCCCCGCCCAACTCAGTGCCTCCCTCAAGAGGCCACCTTGGAACACCTCCTGTGACTCAGCTGCCTGTTTCCAGTCTCTACTGAATCGGTAGGACTGCTGTCTCCTTGTTTCCTGGATCTCCTTCTTTCTAGAACTCCCTCAGCTATTGAGTTTCCCAGGCACATCCGGTCTCCTGCAGAGACGTCCACCCCCGCTTCCTCCCACCATCCCCGGCCACAGCTCATGGAGCTGCAAAAAATTTGAGTAGTCATTGATGCTCTATTGTTATTGATGCTCCAGAAACAAATAAACAGATAAACGAACAAGCAAACAAAAAACAGCCTTGCAAGTTTTGACAACAGTCTATGCCATGGCCTGAACTGTATCTCCCAAGATTCATCAATTAAAGTTCTAACCTGTAATACTTCAGAATGTCACGGTATAGTGAGATAAGGTCATTAAACAGTTAATTAAGTTAAAATGAGGTTATGTGGGTCAGCCTCAGTCTAATATAACTGGTGTTCTTACAAGGAAAGGAGATTAGGACACAGACACACACAAAAGAGGCCACGTTAAGAGTCAGGGAAAAGATAGCTGTCTATAAGGCAAAGAGGGAAGCCTCAGGAGAAACCAACCCTACTGATACCATGATCTTGAACATTTGGCCTTCAGAACTTTCTGTTGATCAAGCCATTCAGTATTTTTTTTATGGCAGACCTGGCTAATGCAGCCTGGGTCACCCAAACTCATCAGATTCCTTGAAACAACAGAGTTAGTCTGTTCACATGAAATTGTGGAATATACTCAGCTCAACTGAAACATATGTAACCATTTTATACAGGTCATGGCATAGCTGCAAGGGAACACATGAAAGTGCAGTGAGGCCCCCTGATGTGAGAGTGGACCAAGGTACACAAAGAAGGTGGGCTCAAGTTGAGGACAAAAGGGTCACATTTTGTGGAAGTCACATCTGCGCTCTTTGCTCCAAGCACTCAACACGCATCATCTCATTTAACTCTTATTTTAAAGACAAGGAACCTGAAACTCAACAAGTGCAAAAGACTTGTCTAGCCAGTGTGGGAAGTAATATGTGCCTAGTGACATCTCAGGTCCATTCACAAATCCAGTTTGGGCCACAATTGAGGCTTTCCTAAAAGCACATGATGGATGGAGGGTTCTGTACAAGTGCTGTAGTAAAGCTGAAGTTTTGTCTTGAGGGATCTGAGATGAATTCAGCTCCTCTCCTGAGCGTCTGCCTTTTTCACTTGTCTTGTGATCAGGCTGAGCAGGGTTTAGGCCCAGGGATGGCAGAAGATGAGATGGTTGGATGGCATCACTGACTCAATGGACATGAGTTTGGGCAAGCTCCAAGAGATTATGAAGGATGAGGAAGCCTGGAGTGCTGCAGTCCATGGGGTCACAAAGAATCAGACCTGACTATGCAACTGAACAATAACAGCAATTCCCCCTTACCTTCCAAGTGAGTTTGCTTGTAGCTTTTGCACTCCTGGCATTTACCTGGGGATCTGTGACCTATGACTTATTTTCAGCTTACCTAGTGAGCACCTTACATCCTGTTGGGGTCTCTACCTACCTCCCAGTGCTCCAGATCATGAATCTGAATTGAACTGTACCCCTCTCCCAGAGAAGAACTTAGTCCTAGTGTCATTTTGACAAGGCTCTTTTGATACAAAAGATAATTTGGTGTGGTCTTTATAATGTTGTTCTCAGCGTCACTGTAGCCCTGGTGAGGCTCTCAGATGGGATTAAGAATGGGAAAGTGAGGGAAGGATCAGAGGTAGGCTAGGGGGCAAAGATGGTTTTAGGATGGAATGGCTACTAGGAAGTCTACTGGGTATAGCAGCTATTATTGTCTTTGAAATTCTTAGTGTTTAGGGGTTTATTTTAGGCTAAACCACAGTGTTCTTCCATTATGATGGCTTGATTTGTACTACCTATTACCTCTGGGCATCCTGTAACACTTGCTTGTATAACTCTAATTTTTTACTCTTATTCCCGTTATAGTACCATTGAGTTCATCTATCCATTTAGGAAATACTGTCCAGAAAATGCCGTTTTAAAGACTGAGTTTTAACAGAAGTCTGAGGCCAAAATCATTTCCATGAATGGTGACTTGCAGCTCTGGACTTCTGTTTCTCACACACACCCTTGGCAGGAAGGTGGCTCATCAGTATCAGGGTGTTGTCCTTGGGCTTCACAAGGAAAGACATGAGTAACTAACTAACTAACTAGCCAGACACTTCCTTCTAGTGAGGCCACTTCCTGGTTTGTCCCAGTCCACATACTTACACTACATCCACCAATGGGAAGCCATGAGCTCCCTGCCCTGAGGATTTCTGAAATAATCAGAATCCTGTAAAGCAGAACTGGCTTCATTTCAACTATTCTATAACCACATTTTGTACTTTTTCTTGCCTCACCCATATCTGCATGGCAGTTATGGTATTAGGGGAGCTCAGAACCATGGGCTGTTTAATCAAAGCTATGGTTTTTCCAGTAGTCATGTATGGGTGTGAGAGTTGGACCATAAAGAAAGCTGAGCACTGAAGAATTGATGCTTTTGAACTGTGGTGTTGGACAAGACTCTTGAGAGTCCCTTGGACTTTAAGGACATCAAACCAGTCCATCCTAAAGGAAATCAGTCCTGAATGTCCACTGGAAGGACTGATGCTGAAGCTGATGTTCCAATACTTTGGTTACCTGATAGGAAGAACTGACTCATTGTAAAAGACCCTGTTGCCAGAAAAGATTGAAGGCAGGAGAAAGGGATGACAGAGGATGAGACGGTTGGATGGTGTCACCAACTCGATGGACATGAGTTTGAACTAGCTCTGGGAGTTGGTGATGAACAGAGGCCTGGAGTGCTGCAGTCCATGGGGTTGCAAAGAGCTGGACATGACTGAGCATCTGAACTGAACTGAACTGAGAGCCTTAGGCAAGCCAGATTTCTGGACAGACCAGGGATTTGTTCAGGTTGACTACTAGCTGCTGTAGACTTTGGACACATCCCTTAGTCTTGCTGAGTCTCCACGTCCTCTTTGTAAAATATTAACTATACACGTTCCACAGGGTTATTGACAGTGTTAGATGAGATAATGCTGGTTTAACCCTTAGGGTAATGTTTCAACATATGACTATGACTCTGAGATGAGCAATATGTGCTTTTATTCTAAAATAATAGCAAGAGAACTAAAATGCAACATTAGGGTACATATGGAAATGAGGGGAACCTGGAAAAAACCAACGAGAGCTATATCAAATGCAAGCTGGTTAATCAAACTCAGATCCTAGTGTGAACTTCGAGAATTACATAAAAAATGTTGGCAAGCAGAAACATGCTTAGGAGAGAATGACCAAGATTGTGGAGGGTCTAGAAATGAAATAATGTTTGAAAAAACTCAGATGGTTAACCAGAAATAGACAGAAATTGGGAGCATGGGAAAATTGTCAAAGAGTACAGAAAATGCCCCCACAAGGACTCCAAAAGAAGAACTGAACTCAGTGGGTAACAAATGCAGAAGAACAGATTACAGCTCAAAATATAAAAGGAGTTTCCTGATTTTATGATCCTTGTCAACCGAGAATAAAGCCTCCTAGATCAAGAATTTCTCTTGTACTATTGAGTTATGCATCTGCATATTTTACTTTTTACTCAGCTAGAATATTCCTGAATAGCTGTATATACATCAAAAGTGGTTATGAATCATCTTTTATCATTGACCTACATTAATCTGCTGAGAAGGCTCTAAATAATTCAACCCTGATTTTCCCAGGACCAGATTCAAGAGCCAAGGTGCTTACTGCCCAACTGTCAATGTCTCCTCATTTTGTCTACTCAAGAATGTAACCAGCTATTGTTCCCTTTCTTTTGTGCATCATCAATTTTCCCTCTATTCCAGATCAGTCTGATTAAAATTATATATGATCTATTCTTCCCACTCAAAAAATGAAACCCTCACTTGGTTCTACATCTTAACCTCCATTCATCACCCCATTCCTTTGTCCTCATCTACAGTTAAATTTTCAATGAGTGGTCAATATTCATATGCTCCAGATTCTTCTCTCTTGTTATCTCTTGAACACAATTCATTACCTGATTTCACCTCTGCTCCACAGACATCACTTCTGTTTCTTTCTCCAAGTTTCTCCATTTTGCTAATTTAATGCACAACTTTCAGTCCATCTGGTTTTGACTTATCAGCACTTAAAAAATATTACATCCCTCCCTCCTTCTGGTCATACTTTCTCTGTTTGTCTTCCAGGACATCACACTCCCTTGGTTTTCTTCTCGGTAGTCTCTTCAAAGTTAACTTGGCTCATTCCACCTCATCCTCAAGATGAGGCTCATCTAAACAAGCCTCAGACCTTGCACTTTCTTCATCTGGACTTGCTTTCTAGAGTATACTCTCCAGTTGCAGGCCCCCATATACCATCCCTGCTCTGGCAAATCGCAAGTGTATACAGCTAGCCAAGATCTCTCCCTCTAATTCTTGACTTGTAGGTCCAAGTGCCTACCTACTTGGCATCACCACTCGGAGGCTAAAGAGACATTTCTTACCTGACATGTCTAAAACTTACTTTCTGCTATTTCTCAGCCCACCCTCATCTGTGCCTACAAAAACCTCTCAATTCCAATTAATAGAGATTTACTTTTTCCAATTGGCAGGGTCATTCTGAACTCTTTTCTCTCCCCCTTCAGATACTCTCTGCCAGACTGTTTTTAAGCTGGGACATCGGTTTTCTCTACTTGGATTGGAGCTTAAAGCATCAATTTTTCTGGTTCTTATACCTTTAGTCTTGGACTTGAGTTTTCACCATCGGTTCTCCTAATTCTCAGACCTTCAGACTCAGGTGTGCCACTGATCATCCTGGGTCTCCAACTTGCAAGGATCAGCTCGTGGGACTTCTCAAGCTCTGTAATCAATGGTGAGTCAATTCCTCAAACTAAACTTCTTGATATATAGATAGATAACAGATCCTACTGGCTCTGTTTCCCTGGAGAACCCTGATTAACATACACACACATACATATGTGTATATATATACACACATATCACATAGTAATATATGTATGCTTGCGTGTTCAGTCGTGCCCGACTCTCTGCAGTCCCATGGACTGTAGCTTGCCAGGCTCTTCTGTTCATGGGATTTCCCAGGCAAGAATAGTGGGGTGGGTTGCCATTTCCTTCTCCAGGAGATCTTCCTGACTCAGTGAGTGAACTCACGTCTCCTATATCTCCTGTATTTGCAAGTTGATTCTTTACCACCAGCACCACATGAGAAGCATATATACAAATTCAGTTGGCTCTTCCCTCTTCAAAAATCCAGACTCTGACAATTTTTCACCACCTCCACTTCTTGACTCAAGCCATATACTCTCTTTCTGTATTATTGCAATAACTCCTAATTGTTCTCCTTCTCCCACCCAAGAACCTAGAGTGTCCTATAGATAGAAGTGAGAGTAAATGTTTAGAAATGTAAACCAAATCACAGAATTCCTCAGCACAAATCCTCCATGAGGTTCTCATCATTCAAAATAAAAACCAGAGCACTATCTGCAACAGCGAGGAGCTGGAAGCAACCTAGACATCCATTGGCAGATGAACGGATAATGAAGTTATGGTACATCTACACAATGGAATACTACTCAGCTATAAAAAGGAACACTCTTGAGTCAGTTCTAATGAGGTGGATGAACCTAGAGCCTACTACACAGAGTGAAGTAAGTCAGAATGAGGAAGACAAATACTGTATATTAATGCAGATATATGGAATCTAGAAGGATAGTACTGATGGTCCTATGTACAGGGCAGCAACAGAGACACAGTAGTAAAGAACAGACTTCTGGACTGAGTAGGAGAAGGAGAGGGTGGGCTGATTTGAGAGAACAGCATTGAGACATGTATAGAATGGATGACCAATGTGAGTTCAGTGATGAAGCAGGGCAATCAGGCCTGGTGCTTGGCGACAACCTGGAGGGATGGGGTGAGGAGGGAGGTGAGAGGGGGGCTCAGGATGAGGGGTACATGTGCTTACCTATGGTCAATTCATGTTGCTGCATGGCAAAGCCATCACAATGTTGCAAAGTAATTATCCTTCAGTTAAAATAAATAAGTAAAAAACAAATAAAAGCAACCCCAAAACACTCTGAAAATAAAAACAAAACAAAACTAATTGGGGAATAGGAATTAAAAAAACAAAACAAAACACAACAGATTCCTTGGAACAATTTCCTTACATGAACGGTCCCCACGAATCCCGAACCTTCAGTGTCTGCTCTATCACCCTTCTCCATCCTCACTCACTCCTTGATGTTTTAGGGACACACCAAGAGTGCTCTCATTTTGAGTTTTATATATATTTTTCCTTTTACCGGGATAATTGTTCTTTCCCACATGTTCATGGCTGCTTGTTGCCTTCTTAAAGGCTGCACTCCAATGTCATCCATGTCCTCCTGGAAAATCTTTTAAAAATAGTCACATCTCTCCTGCCCCAGCAGTGCACTAGCCCACTTCCCTTGCTTTGCTTCTATTCACAGCATTGGTCACCATCTGGCATATTTTCTCTCTTAGTTTTTTTATCTTCTGTGTATTTCTCATTAGATTATAAACTCAGTAATTTTTTCCGCCCTCTTTAGTCCTCTACTCCATCTCTTGCACCTTGACTAAGCCTAGATTAGAATAGGTACACGTGGAAGGGGAAAGGGCAGTTACGGGAACCCAGTGAAAGCCAAAGCTATAAGGAAGGACTTCTCACAGAAGCTGCTGAATTCCAGGGAGGAACAAGGTCGTTATCAAGCTACTACTGGGCAGACAAGGAACCACAGGAGTAAATACCCTTCACCTCCTTTCCTTTGCTGTGTGCTGTGTCACGCAGTCATGCATGACTCTTTGCAGCCCCAGAGACTGCAACTCACCAGGCTCCTCTGTCCATGGGATTTTCCAGGTAAGAATACTGGAATGGTTTGCCTACTTCAGGGAATGAATCTTCCTGACCCAGGGATCAAACCCGCGTCTCTTGTGTCTCTTGCATTGGCAGGTGGGTTCCACTGCACCACATGGGAAGCCCCTCTCTTTCATTTACCTCTTTTTTTTTTTGCTACTGCATCTCATTGACCAAGTTCAACAAGAAGCCAGAAGATAAGGAGTCAGTCTGATGCAGTCCACTCAAGACTATTTCCCAAGATTCCTAGGGAGTAGACAAGAGCAGAGAGTGAATCCAGGGGTGGTGAATAGAACACACCTCTAACAGTCAGACAATGGCAGTGAAGCAGAAAGAGAAGTGATGTCTTAATTTTAATTGTAAAACTCATTACTCATTGTTGTTTTTACCTAAATTAATTTCAGGTGCTTCTGTGATGGTGCAGAGGATTTGGCAAGGGGACATTGACCCAGGGGATGTTTGTTTTTCTGCTTTCATTTTCTTATCATCAGTGTCTTTCCAACAAGAATGACGTTGGAGAGTATGCATTTGACTTGAAACACCTGTTCTGGAAGGAATTTTTGATGACTTGCTTAAATGCACACAGCACTATAAGTAGGAACATAAATAGACATTGGAGATATACATTGCACTTAAATAGAGAAGTGCTGAGCATGGGAAGTCCTTTACTGGACTTCTACTGGATGTTTCTGTAGGGCAAAACGGGTTAATATTTAGATTTTAGCTTTACTGTCTTTTCAAACAACATCAATCCCTCTGAAAAGGAATCTCACAAACCTACAAATTTTTATCAAACTTGCAATCACCTGGGACCTCCTCCCTAAGTATCTGAGGCTGGGTCACAGTGGTGTCTTCCATGTTCTTGACTTATTTGTAGCTGAAAGTGAAAGTGAAAGTTGCTCAGTCATATCCAACTTTTTGCGATTTCTACAGGCCAGAATACTGGAG
Source organism: Cervus canadensis (assembly GCF_019320065.1). Taxonomy (NCBI): domain Eukaryota; kingdom Metazoa; phylum Chordata; class Mammalia; order Artiodactyla; family Cervidae; genus Cervus; species Cervus canadensis. Next base: position 42,806,408 of record NC_057411.1, on the reverse strand, counting down.
TGGATAACCTTTCCCTTCTCCAGGGGATCTTTCCAACCCAGGAATCAAAACCAGGTCTCCCTCATTACAGGCAGATTCTTAACCAGCTGAGATACAAGGGAAGCCCAAGAATATTGGAGTGGGTAGCCTATCCCTTCTCTTTGGATCTTCCTGACCCAGGAATTGAACCGGGGTCTCCTGCATTGCAGGCAGATTTTTTACCAACTGAGCTATCAGGGAAACCCATATTTGTAGCTGAGACTCACTAAATCCCACTTAATAACAGTCTGATCACCAAAAACAGATCCTAAATGTAAATTAAATGTTTAGACTAAATTAACCCCCAACATTTCTTCAGATTCGACGTTCCCCTTACTAAATAGTTGTTAAGAGACGTTATTGTCAATTATCATTTACTCAAGCTCCCATTTTTCATATTAAAGTTGTAGGGAATTTTTAAATGCTGTTCTGTAGTAGGGTGTTGATTTCCTTTTCACCTCATTGCTGGATGCAGTGAGCCTGGAAAAAGCTTAAAGGAGAGAAGAATATCTGAAATGCCCTTTTGGGATTCAGTTCTATCACTTTTGCTGGTAAATCCAAAATTTGGATTTAGTTAATAAATTTCTCTACACCTTATTTCTCCTCTGTAAAACAGGAATAGTAATACTAGCATTTAGTTTATTGAACTGTTCCTTAAGGATTATGTGAGTTAACATTTTTGAAGTGCTTAGAATAGCACTTGGCACAAAGTAAGCACTATATAAGTATTTGTTGACTAGAATAAATAACCGTCTTTGCAACTTTCATTTTACACCTTTTTCCCACTGATTTGGCTAAAAAATAAATTAAAAAAAATGTTTAACAGCAGCTTTTGGGAATGATATAGTATTTTGTACAAGAGTATTTATGTTACATTCTATTCTATTCTGTAAGACTGCATAGCTTTCAGAGAATCATGTTTCTAGTTTATAAAAGAAATAAATTAGGGGGCACAATAGGCAGGATAATGTGGACCCCCAAAGTTATTCACGTCCTAATACCCATAATCTGTGAATCTGTTTCTCTACACAGCAAAAAGTCCTTTGAAAGTATGAATACATTGAATATTGAAGTAAAGAGGGTAGCCTGGATATTATCCCCAGTGAACCAAACCTAATCCTTAAAAGGGGAGAACCTTTCCCAGTTCCGGTCCAAGGAAGACTTGACTATAAAAGAATAGTCAGAAAGATGTAACACTGCTACCTTTGAAGAAAGACAAAGAGGGCCATGAACCCAGGAATGTGAGTGGTCTCTAAAAGATGGAAAAGGCAAGGAAGCAGATTCTCCCCTAGAAGTTCCAGATGTCTTGATTTTAGTTCCCTGAGACCTGTGTCAGACTTCTGAAGCATTACTGTAAGATGATATACATGTAATACAAAGTTTATAATGATTTGTTCTAGCAGCAAACAGAAGACCAATGCAGGAGATGTTGTTTGGGTGTTAAGTCCTGTCTGACTCTTTTGAAGGCCCATGGACTATATCCCGCCAAGCTCCTCTGTCCATGGGATTTCCCAGGCAAGAATACTGAGTGGGTTGCCATTTCCTTCTCCAGGGGAATCTTCCTAATCCAGGGATCAAACCTGCATCTTCTGCATTGGTAGGAGGATTCTTTACCACTGAGCCACCAGGGAAGATCAATATAGAAGATAAGGCTTGACTTATTAAGGAATTCTCATATCATGTAATGTACACACAGTATTTGTATACTGATACCAATTTGCTCTTACTGGGAGATGTCTGTGGATGATGGTTTTAATAATGAATGTGCTCTATCCTTCAGAACTGAGAAAGGGAAGCACCACAGTACAATTAAAAGGCAATGAGGTTTGACATTAAAGATGTCAATCCTGGACCTACAGTTGCCAGACTTGCCAAATAATTTTTTAGTATGAATACATTCAGAGCAATCATGGGAACAGACAAATAGTAAAAAAAAAATAAATAAAATAATAATAATAATTTTTAATCTGAAATTCAAATTTAACTGAGTGAACCATATTTTACCTGTAGGAGGGCACAGCAATCCACTCCAGCATTCTTGCCTGGAAAATCCCATGGACAGAGGAGCCTGGCTGGCTATAGTCCATAGAGTTGCAAAGACTCAGAAACAACCGAAGCGAGTTAGCACACATTCGGAGAAGGCAATGGCACCCCACTCCAGTACTCTTGCCTGGAAAATCCCATGGAAGGAGGAGCCTGGTAGGCTACAGTCCATGAGGTCTCTAAGAGTAGACACGACTGAGCGACTTCACTTTCACTTTTCACTTTCATGCATTGGAAAAGGAAATGGCAACCCACTCCAGTGTTCTTGCCTGGAGAATCCCAGGGACGGGGGAGCCTGGAGGGCTGCCGTCTGTGGGGTCGCACGGAGCCGGCCAGGACTGAAGCGACTTAGCCTCAGCAGCAGCAGACATGCACTGTACTCTATCTGGCAACATTACCTGTACTGGAAGAATAACTATCACAAAAGTGAACTCTTAGCGTGCATTTGAAATCAGGCTGATTATTGGGATGTCCTTTTAAATCCCAGTGCCCAAACTCAACGATTTCATGATACTTTAATCATTATCCCTGAGGGTAGGACACAGACATGAATGTTTCAAGGCACTCAAGTGATTCTCAAGGTGCAGGTAATAATTCAAACAGTAGTTCTCTAACCATCTTGTGTGTAAGAATCACCCAGGGAATTTATAAAGATGCAAATTCCTGGTTTCATCATAAGAGATTCTCTGATTCAGTAAGATTGCAGGCAGATTCAAGATTTTCTGTCAACAAGCATCCAGGGTAATTTCTGTGACTTGATGAAAGATCTGTGACTCACACTGTAAGAAAAAAAAAAAAAAAAAACCTAGACTTTCCGTCTCTGAACCTGTGCCCACAAGGTTAAGTACAGTGAAACTCAACTGTGCAAGTTTTATGAGGATTATATGATTTATGCATACATACTGTAGAAATTACTAAACACAAATTACTGGAAATAGAGGATCATCTAGTTCCTTCTCTTCTCTCTTAAGTTTCACTACTGCCCTGAAGTTTTTCTTGATTTCTTTAGCTTTTTTTGAGTCCCATCTTTTATCTCTGTATTCCTGTAGACCTAGGTGTTGATGTTATGTAGCTCTGTCCAAATTAAACATCGTCTTAAACTGTTCTTTCTGATTTCAGGGAAGTCCAACTTGTCCTCCCAGTGGGTCCTGAGTTTTCTATTCATTGGTAGAGGTGACAAGGGTCACCTATATTGTTGCTTTGTTTCATCACGTGATGAGCCTGAAAGCCTGGTATTTTTATCTTCATTTTTTAAGACAATGCCATGTCTCCATGTCAGTCCCACCAGGACTTTAAAGCTCAGAGTTTTCATGGAAGAGGCAAACACATGAAACTCAGTGACTTTCTGACTCCAGGCCAGATAGGCTTTCCGAAACCCACCCTGCCTCTTCTGAAAACAAACCCAAGGCAGATCCTGTTTCTCTAAACCTTGGTGCCCTTCCCCTCACCCCAGGGCCTCTGAGTATACATGCCAGGCCAACAGCCCATTCCCATGGACTGAATAACCAACAGGATACGGAAAATACACTGAACCCGGAAGAAGGACTCTTTCCTCCTCTTCCTTGATTTTTGGCGCCTGCACTTTCAGGATTCCTGCCTGGACCAGCGTGAATGCAAGCAGGGAGGCCTCTGTCTTTCTACCCTGGGGCCGCCTGGGGTTTGTATGAATGGCCCATCCCCACTGGGCTTGTGAGTCAGGAAATTACAGGCTGCAGGGTCAACCAGGTCCTTTTGAGAAAAAACAGCTAACATTGTTCTGACCAGAGAATAATATCTACACCTGCCTGGAGAAACAATAGCTGACCTTATCACCCCCTTCCCTCACTGTACTAAAAAATGCGGCTTTGCACAGTGTAGGCAACTTACTCAAATTTTTCAGTTGATATAAGGACTTTTTAATAAGTGACTCCTCTTGGATTCTATGTGTGGTTTTCATTTCTCCAAAGTTCTCAGGTTCATATGCATTGTGTATGGACAAAAGCAAAGATTTGGGGTTAGAAAGATCTGGGATTTGAAGCCCTGCTCTGCTACTTCATAGGTTTGGCATATGGGTAAATGTCCCAAACTTTCTTGAGCGTTCTGTAATCAGGGTGCACTTCGGAGATTGCATTGATTGGTCTTTAGTCCTACCTAGAAACGGCAATTCTGATAAGTCTGTTTCTGTCACTCACAATGAAGAAGCTCCAGTGGTCTTCTCCCAGGACTCTGATGGAGAACAGCCCACCACTGACAAAAGGCCTACAGGTCTAAGATATGTGAGGACAACTACAGTGCTAACTTTGGGAAGCTAAGGCTTGTTGGCACAACAACAAACTCTTATGACACATCTAACCAGCAGGCTTCATTTTCATGAGCCACCAGCTAAGTCACCTTGAGATATCTGGAAAGTGTCAATTACACCTCACCTATATCTGCAGTCACCTCTGTGTCATCGGAACACACCCCTGACATGAGTAGGGTGTGGAATACGCTAGAGGTAGTGACCAGGACCAGGGAGGCTGTCTATCAAAGGGTGATGGGTCCAGACCCAGAGGAGACAGGCCTTGGGTCATAGAAACAAGAAGAGCAGTGTGGCAAATGATAATTTAAAGCTAAGACTGAAGTCTGGCATACCCTTAGTGTGCGTGCATGCTCTGTCATGTCTGACTCTTGGTGACCTCATGAACTGTAGCCCACCAGGTTTTTCCGTCCATGGGATGTCCCAGGCAAGAACACTGGAGTGGATTGCCCTTTCCTACTCCAGGGGATTTTCCTGACCCTGGCACTGAACCCTCATCTCCAGCATTGGTAGGCAGATTCTTTATCAGTGAGCCATCTGGAAAGCCCTGGCCTAACCCTAGAGCAAGGCTCTTTTCTGTAGCTCTCAATTTCATTACCTTGAATAAATGAAAATTATTTGCCTCACCAGTGGCTGTTATGAGAAGGGGTAGGATATTTGCCTCTAATCATTAAAGTTTCATGTAAAGCTTTCTACTCTAGGCATATCATAGCCTGCTTATGAACAGAGGCAGAATTACCTGCCAAGGCATGAACTAGGTTGACAATAAGGGTTTAGTTTCAGTTTCCTCAACTCTAAAATGGTAATAAAATCTCAATATTTACAGTAAATATGGAAAAGAGACTGGTAATGGAAGAGAATCTGAAGCTGTGTACACTGAAACCAACACAATATTGTAAATCAACTGTAGTTCAATTTTTAAAAAATAGAACAGTTGTAGAAAACTATATTGTAAACTACAAAGGAATAGTGTGTGTTGCTTTTTTCTTTTTTTTTTTTTTCTTTTTCCTTGTCTTCTATCCTAACGTCTAGAGACTATGACATGCACAGTAGATCCAAAAAGGCAATGGGTCTAACTTTCAGAAACACAAAGAGGAAGCCCGATCAGGCAGGTGATAGAGCTAATTAGAATCAGTGTTAGGTAACTGAAACAAGTCTCAACAGGTGGGTCTGATGTTGAAGCATCAGGTAACTTCCCCAAAGCAGAAGATGTCGGGCTGGTCTGGCAACTAGGTCACGGGAATCAGGCTCCCAGTTTCTGTTATTTCATCACACTACAGGAGTCTTGTAATTAAGTCTGTCATTGGAGAAGGCAATGGCACCCCGCTCCAGGACTCTTGCCTGGAAAATCCCATGGACAGAGGAGCCTAGTAGGCTGCATTCCATGGAGTCGCTAAGAGTCAGACACGATTGAGCCACTTCACTTTCACTTTTCACTTTCATGCTTTGGAGAAGGAAATGGCAACCCACTCCAGTGTTCTTGCCTGGAGAATCCCAGGGACGCGGGAGCCTGGTAGGCTGCCGTCTATGGGGTCACACAGAGTCGGACACGACTGAAGTGACTTAGCAGCAGCAGCACACTGTCATCGTTCATTTAATTTGTTCATTTTGCAATATTTAGTAAGCTTCCAATGTGTGTCAGGCCACGTGCTAGGGATTTACAATACAGGGGTAAGCAATATCCTTTTCTTTCCTCTGTAGAACTAACATAGAAAATGTTAATAAAACAGACATTAAAAAAAAAAGAAATAATACAAATGTGAGATAAGTGTTTATTGAGGGCACATGTTGTTGCTCAGAATTTCTTTCCTGTAACTTTTATCACTGCATTAAGTTTGGATGGGTCTGGCCTACCTGCTACTTCCAGAGTTCATCCAAGAAGAGGAAGAACTGGATTATATTTGATTTATGCATCTATATATTGCTTTTCTCCTGAATCTATTGAGATTCCTCTAGGACTATAAGTTGCTCCAGCCACTTGCCTTCTTTCCTTCCACACAGAGAGAGTCTGTCTGATTAAGGGAGGAGATATAGAGAGGGAGAAAGGAAGAACCTTATATTATAATTTGAGCTCCTGGATCAAGCCATGCCAGAAGCCAAAGGAATCCCAGAACCTTTCTCCTAAAATAGTTGGGACTGGGTTTCCACCTTTTATAAGGCAATGAGATCAGACAGAGTAGTCATAGTGAAAATGCAAACTTCTGTGGGAACACGGAGAATCTGGGGATCAGAGAAGTTGCCAGAAACAGAAAGCTTAGGGAGAGGGCTTATTTCCCAAGAGAAGAAATGAGAGAATGGTGAAGACTCAGATCTGAGGCAGGCATGGAGAGTTTAAAGACTTTACTTACAACTTATCATTACGGCTAGAAAAAATGTGCATGCCGTGTTTGCACTGCGTGCATGTGGGTGTGTGTCTACTGGGGGTGGGGGTGGGGGGAGAGAAAGATGAAGCCAGGGATGATTCATGGGGATTGGCCTCCACCCCTGTTACTTTATGGCCTGCAACATGTCACAGTTTCTTTCATCTGTGAATCAGAAATACTCATACCTAATTCACAGGGATGATGTGAGGTTTAAATAAGATTACTAAGGTCATGTATGTGAAAGCACTTGTTCACTTGTTATCATTATCAGTTGCTACGTCATGTCTGACTCTTTGCAACCCAATGAACTGCAGCATGCCAGGCTTCCCTGTCCTTCACTGTCTCTCCGAGTTTGCTCAAACTCATGACCATTGAGTCGGTGATGCTATTCAACCATCTCATCCTCTGTTGCCCCCTTCTTCTCCTGCCCTCAATCTTTCCTAGAATCAGGTCTGTTCCAGTGAATCAACTTTTCACATCAGGTGGCCAAAGTATTGGAGCTTCAGCTTCAGCTTCAGCATCCGTCCTTCCCATGAATATTCAGGGTTGATTTCCTTTAGGATGGACTGCTTTGATCTCCTTGCTATCCAAGAGACTCTTCAAGAGTCTTCTCGAAGGCATCAATTTTTTGGCGTTCAGCCTTCTTTCTGGTCCAACTCTCAGAGCCACATATGACTACTGGAAAAAAGGTTAAACAGAGAATCTGAACCCCCTCCAAAGCTACCATCTGCACTTGCTGCCAAATTATCTAGAAATGCGAAGGAGATGCCCTTGACTATGGGCCCCAGTTCTGTGAGCTGACTCCCCTCAATGGGAGAGACCCTGGGCAGGACATCAAGTGTCCTGAGATAAGCAGCATCTGAGCTGAGAGCACCTGGCCTAGGCCATACAGCAGGCAACCTGGGCTGCAGACCAACAGCCTAGCATCAGCAGAAGAGGTGTGTTAGTAACTCAGTTTCACGAGGAAAATTGATGGAGCTTATAATGCCAGGCAGACCACAGAAGGTTCCAAAGGGCTTTCCTGTATAAACAACACCGGGTGGAAGAAGTAACACAGCATACCATTCCCATTTCCTTTAACCAGATGGAGTTACTTCCTTCTGGAGGAAAACAGTCTATCCTATATATTAGGTAATGCTGATTAAAGTTCAAGGTACAATCCTGTCATACTGTAAGCAAATGATAAAGGTTAATATTACCAATATGTTATTGACAATTAGATGAAAGAATACCTTTGCAACATGCAAATATAAGGGCTCAGTGCCAAAAATGCATTAGCTCAACTAGTATTTACTGACTGTCTAACATAAGCCAGGTCCATTTCGAGGTACTGGCAAAATGGTGGCTGTGGCTGTTCAGTTGCAAAGTCATGTCCGACTCTTTGTGACCCCCGTGGGGTAAAATAGTTGTACATACAATTATATAAGATCCCACGTAAATAGAAAGAATAAATAATCCCACAAAAACAATGTCCCTATTCTTACAGCTCTTATCTCCTCCTAGGAGAGACAGACAACAGAAAGCAAATAAATAAATATAATTTCTGATGGACATAAGTGCTCTGGGGAAAAATTAACCAGAGTGACAGGAGGTCACATTGGTGAAAATTGTTTTCGAAATGACTGTCAAAGGAGATCTCTGTGGACATGGAATCTTTGAAGGAGACAAGGTCACAGGCTCTATGGAGGTCAGCATGATTAGAATTCAAGGACCCTGAGAAAATGCAAAGTCCCCGAGGCTGGGATAAGTCTTGACAGAGTGGAGGAACTTGAATGTTAGCAGAAGAAGTGATAAAATGTCCAAATTGGTACTATATTTTGAGTTTGGAACTGATGCTGAGTAGATCCCTGCGGGATTCCTGGGCACAGAGGCCTTACTGTTCCCCACTTCTTGTAGACAAGACTCCAGCCTACATGATATTCCCTGAGTTTCAAAGGACAGATTCAAACAAAAGCTAGTAAGGGAGGAGCAGCCACAAAACCACCTGAGGCAAAGATAAAAGGGACTGGAGAAGCTCATCAAGATTAGGAGACCCTCAGTTCAGTTCAGTCGATCAGTCCTGTCCAATTCTTTGCTACCCCGTGGCCTGCAGCACACCAGGCTTCGCTGTCCATCACCAACTCCCAGAGCTTGCTCAAACTCATGTCCATTGAGTCAGTGATGCCATCCAGCCATCTCATCCTCTGTCGTCCCCTTTTCCTCCCGCCTCCGATCTTTCGCAGCATCAGGGTCTTTTCCAATGAGTCAGTTCTTCTCATCAGGTGACCAAAGTATTGGAGTTGCAGCTTCATCATCAGTCCTTCTAATGAATATTCAGGACTGATTTCCTTTAGGATTGACTGGTTGGATCTCCTTGCAGTCCAAGAGTCTTCTCCAACACCACAGTTCAAAAACATCAATTCTTTGGCACTCAGCTTTCTTTTTAGTCCAACTGTCACATCCATACATGACCACTGGAAAAACCATAGCTTTGACTAGATGGACCTTTGTTGGTAAAGTAATGTCTCTGCTTTTTAATATGCTGTCTAGGTTGGTCATAGCTTTTCTTTCAAAGAGCAAGCATCTTTTAATTTCATGGCTGCAGTCACATCTGCAGTGATTTTGGAGCCCAAAAAAATAGTCTGTCACTGTTTCCATTGTTTCCACATCTATTTGCCATGAAGTGATGGGACCAGATGCCATGATCTTAGTTTTCTGAATGTTGAGCTTTGAGTCAACTTTTTCACTCTCCTCAATTGAATCCATGTCTCTTACATCTCCTGCACTGTCAGGCAGGTTCTTTACCAGCTGAGCCACTGGGGAAGCCTGACTATGTAACTTCTCCCTATTCACCAAGGAGGCTTCTCTTGTGGCAAAGAATGGTAAAGATGGTAAAGAATCTGCCTGGAATGCAGGAGACCTGGGTTTGATCCCTGGGTCAAGAAGACCCCCTGCAGAAGGGAATGGCAACCCATTCCAGTATTCTTGCCTGGAGAATCCCATGGACAGAGAAGCCTGGCAAAATATACCCCATAAGTTTGCAAAGAGTTGTACATGACTGAGTGGTTTTCACTATTCATTAAAGGAGGGGTCATAATTCTTGAAGTGCTAACCTACTGTGTTCCTCTTTTGCCTGGCAAAGGAATAAAACCATCTTTCCTTCTCCTCCATAATTCTGCTCCTCTATTTCTTTTCTGCATCGGTGCACAGAAAGCCAAGATTTTGGCAGCAGAACCAACAAAAATTGAAAATAGATTGGTAATAACATATGAGGAAAAGAGAAGAGAAATTGAGTAAATGATGTTGTTATTTACCAAGACGAGGAAGATGAGAGGAGGAAAATTTTTGATATGTAAGAGTCCATAGTCTTATTTTGGACCTGTATTTATGCTATACAGGGTAAGGGTGACACGATACTAGAGGTCAAGGTGAGATGTTGAGCCTGAGGCTCAAGGAAAAGATCAGCATTCAAGGGTTTCCCAGGTGAAAGTGTTAGTCGCTCAATCTTTGGGAACCCATGGACTGTAGCCCGCCAGGCTTCTCTGTTGATTGTTCTCCAGGCAAGAATACTGGAGTGGATTGCCCTTCCCTTCTCTAGGGGATCTTCCCAACCCAGCACTTGAACCTGGATCTCCCACAGCTTCTTTACCCTCTGAGCCACTAGGGAAGCAAGAATCAGCCTGCCAATAAAGGAGACTCAAGTGATGCGGGTTCAGTCCCTGGGTCGGAAAGATCCCCTGGGGTAGAAAATGGCAACCCACTCTGGTATTTTTGCCTGCAAAATCCCACAGACAGAGGAGCCTGGTGGGCTCCATTCATGGGGTTGCAAAGAGCTGGACAGGACTGAGCACACAGAAGCTCCCCAGGTCTGTAAAGGCTTAGATAAGATCTCCCAGGCAGAAAATCTAGATAAAAGTGGGCTGGCTAAGCAAAGGAGACAGAAAAATGGCCACTGAAGGAGGAGGAGAAATAAGAGAAGGTGGGATCCTGATGGCCAAGTGAAGAATATTTAAAGAAAGATTGGTTAAGTGTATCCTATCTGCTGAGAAGCTGACTACAAAAAGAACTGGAGAACTGACCTTTGCATCATTGGCGGGAAGGAAATTGTTAATGACCTTTACAAGAGCAGCTTCAGACAACAGCGGTAGTAAGATAAGAAGGGACCAGAAGTGAGAGAATGAACTCAGCAAATGAATGTGCTGAAGACTTTTGCTGTATGACAAAGCAGGAAAATAGGGCAGGGGTGCAGGAAATGGAGGAACTGGTGAGAGGCGAAGATTCTTTAGGGACTTTGTGGCTTTTTGAGATGAGAGGTGGAGAATATATTAATAATTCAGTAAACAAGAATAAATCATGACGAAGGAGACAATTTCAGTGGGGAAAATAAAAACCCGTGAAAAGGAAAAGTAAACAAGTCCCAGTTGTTGACTACAAGTTGACACTTGCCAAGGGCACTTGCTCTCTGCCTCTGTGGAGACTGAATCCTGCGGTGCTGTAACTGTTGACCGTTGACACACCCTGAAGGAAGTTCCGCATGGAGAATGAGGAACTTTGTGCTCCAGACAACTAGTGAACAGGTTTTAGATAGATATATTCAAGAACTGATTTCATGATCCCAGTCCTTGCATACCCTCATATCATAGAAAAGCACTTAATCCCTTCATGGTGACATCAGCTTCTTGTGACTAGTACAAAACCCTTTAAGATAAGGGTATGATTCTGTGAACTCCCCTTTTTTCAAAATCACATATGGTGACCTTCCCCCACTACCTATTTGGAGCAGTTTACTGAGAGCTATCTGAGGTGCTGTCTCCTGGGCTGCAGCCCTGATTTTGCCCCAAATGACAGTGAAAAAGCTGACTTAAAACTCAACATCAGAAAAATTAAGGTCCTGGCATCTGGTTCCATCACTTCATGGTAAATAGATGGGGAAACAATGGAAAAAATGACAGACTTTATTTCTTCGGGCTCCAAAATCACTGCAGTTGGGTGACTGCAGCCATGAAATTAAAACACACTTCCTTCTTGAAAGAAAAGCTATGACGAACTTCAATTAAATTCAGGTAAGTCATTCATTCCTGTCTGATTCTTTGCAGTCCCATGGACTGCAGCACGCCAGGCTCCCCTGTCCATCACCAACTCCTGGAGCTTGCTCAAACTCATGTCCATGGAGTCGGTGATGCCACTCAACCATCTCATCCTCTGTCATCCCCTTCTCCTCCCACCTTCAATCTTTCCCAGCATCAGGGTTTTTTCCAGTGAGTCAGTTCTTAGCATCAGGTGGCCAAATGTTAGAGCTTCAGCTTTAGCATCAGACCTTACAATGAATATTCAGGACTGATTTCCTTTAGGATTGAGGGGTTTGATCTCTTTGCAGTCCAAGTGACTCTCAAGAGTCTTCTCCAACACCATAGTTTAAAAGCATCAATTTTTTGGCACTCAGCTTCCTTTGCAGTCCAACTCTCACATCTATACAAGACTACTGGAAAAACCATAGCTTTGACTAGATGGACATTCGTCAGCAAAGTAATGTCTCTGCTTTTTAATATGCTGTCTAGGTTGGTCATAGCTTTTCTTCCAAGGAGCAAGTGTCTTTTAATTTCATGGTTGCAGACAACGTCTGCAGTGATTTTGAAGCCAAATAAAATAAATTCTGTCACAATTTCCATTGTTTCCCCATCTATTTGCCATAAAGTGATGGGACTGGATGTCATGATCTTAGTTTGTTGAATGCTGAATTTTACTTTTTTACTCTCTTCTTTCACTTTCATCAAGAGGCTCTTCAGTTTCTTCACTTTCTGCCATAAGAGTGGTATTATCTACGTATCTTAGGTTAATGATATTTCTCCCAGCAATCTTGATTCCAGCTTGTGCTTCATCCAGCCCAGCATTTCCCATAACATACGCTGCATGCAAGTAAGCAAGATGATAACATACAGCCTTGACATACTCCTTTCCCTAATTGGAACCAGTCTGTTGTTCCATGTCCAGTTCTACCTGCTGCTTCCTGACCTGCATATAGATTTCTCAGGAGGCAGGTCAGGTGGTCTGGTATTCCCATCTCTTGAAGAATTTGTCACAGTTTGTTGTGATCCACTCAGCCAAAAGCTTTGGTGTAGTCAATAAAGCAGAAATAGATGTTTTTCTGGAACTCTCTTGCTTTTTCAATGATCCAGTGGATGTTGGCAATTTGATCTCTGGTTCCTCTCCCTTTTCTAAACCCAGCTTGAACACCTGGAAGTTCACAGTTCAAGTACTGCTGCAGCTGTGCTTGGAGAATTTTGAGCATCCCTTTGCTAGAGTGTGAGATGAGTGCAACCGTGTGGTACTTTGAACATTCTTTGGCACTTCCTTTCTTTGGGATTGGGATGAAAACTGACCTTTTCCAGTCCTGTGGCCACTGCTGAGTTTTCCAAATTTGCTGGCATATTGACTGTAGCACTTTCACAGCATCATCTTTTAGGATTTGAAATACCTCACCTGGAATTCCATCACCTCCACTAGCTTTGTTCATAGTGATGCTTCCTAAGGCCCACTTGACTTCACATTCCAGGATGTCTAGCTCTAGGTAAGTGATTACACCATCGTGGTTAACTGGGTCATGGAGATATATATTTTTTTAAAATAATTATTCTGTGTATTCTTGCCACCTCTTCTTAATATCTCCTACTTCTGCTAGGTCCATACCATTTCTGTCCTTTATTGTGCCCATCTTTGCATCCTTGGTATCTCTAGTTTTCTTGAAGAGATTTCTAGTCTTTCCCTTTCTATTGTTTTCTGCTATATCTTTGCACTGATCACTGAGGAAGGCTTTCTTATCACTCCTTGCTATTCTTTAGTGCTCTGCATTCGGATGGGTATATCTTGCCTTTTGTCTTCTGACTTTATCTTCTCTTCTTTTCTCAGCTATTTGGAAGGTTTCTTCAGACAATCATTTTGCCTTTTTGAATTTTTTTTCTTTGGGATAATCTTGATCACTGCCTCCTGTACAATGTCATGAACCTCCATCCATAGTTCTTCAGGCACTAACAGATCTCATCCCTTGAGTCTGTTTATTATTTCTGTTGTATAATTATAAGGGATTTGATTTAGGTCATACCTGAATGGTCTAGTGATTTTCCCTAATTTCTTCAGTTTAAGCCCAAATTTTCCAATAAGGAGTTTACAAACTGAGCCACAGTCAGCTCCCAGTCTTGTTTTTTTTTGCTGGCTGTATAGATCTTCTCCATCTTTGGTTGCAAAGAATATAATCAATCTGATTTCAGTATTGACCATCTTGTGATGTCTATGTGTAGAATAATCTCTTTTGTTGTTGGAAGAGGGTGTTTGCTATGAAGAGTTCATTCTCTTGGCAAAGTCTAGACAGCATATTAAAAAGCAGAGACATTGCTTTGCCTAAAAAGTCTGTAAAGTCAAAGATATGACTTTTCCAGTAGTCATGCAAGGATGTGAGAGTTGGACCATAAAGAAGGCTGAGCACAGAAGAATTGATGCTTTTGAACTCTGATTTTGGAGAAGATTCTTGAGAGTCCCTTGGGCTGCAAGATCAAACCAGTCAATTGTAAAGGAAATCAATCCTGAATATTCATTGGAAAGACTGAGGCTGAAGCTGAGGCTCCAATACTTTGGTCACCTGATGTGAAGAGCTGACTCATTAGAAAAGACCTTGAAGCTGGGAAAGATTGAAGGCAGGAGGAGAAGGGGATGACAGAGGATGAGATGGTTGGATGGCATCACTGATTCAGTGGACATGAGTTTGAGCAAGCTCTGGGAGATGGTGAAGTACAGGGGAGCCTGGTGTGCTGCAGTCAATGGGGTCACAAAGAGTCGGACACAACTGAGCTATTGAACAACAACACAGCTCTCACATGGTGCATCTCTTTTAGTTGACACTGTGTACAGGTCATAGGCCTGACCTCTGATAGGATCAGGGTTGGCTCAGGCCCAGATGAAACTGTGGATAACTTTATTTGAATTGACTCTTACTCCCATGCCTACATATGCATGGGTACCATATTCTGTCATTTTCCTCTTATTGTCTAGGTATAAGTAGAACCTCTTGAATTTTGCCTCTTTCTGTCCACAGAATTCACAAGATAGAGATAGAATTAGAAACTGTCCTATAACCAAGAATTAGTACTTAGAAACCCTTGCATTGCTCTAAAAAAGAGTTTTTCATAAGTCCTTTTTCTGTACCAAATATACTTTATCTTGGTAAGCTTCTTGTTTGGCTTTTGCACTCATTAAAAAAATAATAATGATGATGATGGAAGTTTGTCAATCCTGACCCCCATTTGGGGTCTGTTTATCAAAGGTCTGATGAGAATCACCATGAAATGACTGTCCGAAATAAATGAGGAGTTCTACAATCCCCTGAGTAAAGAGAGGAATATGGAGAGAAGCATAGGAAACCAGTTTTTATAAGTCCCCTCCCTTGAAACCCAAGTCTCGAGAAGTTAACTTGGTTAATAACTGAGTATATTTTTCTGCAAAGAATTCCCGCTATAAAGGAAAGGCCAGTGTCTATATACTGGTTCCACTCCTACAGCCTATATATAAAAGACTTAACTTCTATAAGCACCCATCACTCTATGGGGAAAAGACTACCAATGAGCATCCATCAGAAGGAGACTGTGATAGGCTGAAATTGTCCAGAAGTCTGGGCTCATAGCAAGTACTCGATTAAGGTTTCTTTCTTTTGAACTTATCTTTTGATTTGTAAGTTAATTAAATGTATTGACCCATCACTAAATGGGAAAATAAACTGCACCCCAGCAGGCACTCATTAAATTTCAGGCAGTGTGTGCAATACAAAAATTACAAAATTGTCCCTGGTCTCCATGGCATATATATATATATATATGTATGTATGTATGTATGTATGTATGTATATATACTGTTGCCATATAAATTAAATCCTGTATATAGTTAACCTTTGAACAACACAGGTTTTAACTACACAGGTCGACTAATACACACATTTTTTCAATACATACTATATTACAGTACTTCATGATCATCAGCTGATTGAATCCATGGAGATGGATTGACAGATACAGAACCATGGATTTGGATCTAGAGGGCTGATCCAAAGTTATTTACCAGTTTTTGACTGTGCTTCAGGTTGTTGGCATCCTTACTCCCTTTGTTGTTTAAGGGTCGAATGTACACACACACTGAAGTGCTAGTGCAGTTAGTGTCATCACCAATAACATTTACCTGGGTGGCAGATGGTTGAGAGGTAAACGAAACACTAAAATATAAGCTTCATGAAGGCAAGGGCTCTTTTTTGTCTTCTTTGCTGCTATTAAAACATTAAAACAGTCCTTAGCATAGAAAAGTTACTTGATACATATTTTTGAATTAATTACTGATTAGACATAAGAATGTGTTTTGCAGGGTTGGGTAAAGAACAAACAAAAGTCTGAATGAAAGGCCATTAAATGATGAAAAGGCAAAAGTGGCCATATCACAGTTTGGCCTGAGTGATCTCAGTTAACCATATAAAAGCTGAGGGCTGAAGAATTTATGTTTTCAAACTGTGGTGTTGGAGAAGACTCTTAGAGTCCCTTGGGTTGCAAGGAAATCAAACCAGTCAATCCTAAAGGAAATAAATCCTGAATATCCATTGGAAAGACTGATGCTGAAGCTGAAACTCCAATAATGTGGCCACCTGATGCAAAGAACTAACTCATTAGAAAAAGACCCTGATGCTGAGAAAGATTGAAGGCAGGAGGAGAAGGGGATGACAGAGGATAAGATGGCCCGATGGCATCACCGACTCGATGGACATGAGTCTGAGCAAGCTCCGGGAGGTGGTGATGCACAGGGAAGGCTGGCGCGCTGCAGTCCATGGGGTGGCAAAGAGTCAGACACGAGAGAGTAACTGAACTGTTACTCTGCAAGTGAACAGTTACTACTGTAAGTGAACACGGGCAAATATAAGTTTTAGAGGATGAAACTGATAATTCAGCTGTGTGATCCTGGAGCTCAAGTCCATACAAATACATTTAAGTGAGGTCAGGTCTTCCCTCCTTTTGTCTCTGTGTCCAGAATAATAGTGTTGGCCTGGAAGGAAGGTAAATTTATTATGATTGTTTAACCTCTCTTCTCACTTTATATCCTGGCGGTGGCTCAATTGATAAGAACCCACCTGCAAGACAGGAGACCTGAGTTTGGTCCCTGAGTTGGGAAGATTCCCTAGAGAAGGGAATGGCTACCCACTACAGTATTCTTGCCTGGAGAATTCCATGAGACAGGAGCCTGGTGGGCCACACAGTCCATGGGGTCGCAAAGAGTTGGACACAACAGAGAGACTAACACTTTCACTTTCAGAAGCCTAGGAGAAAAACAAGAGACCTCCCCCCTCAACCCCAGGAGAGATATAATTGCAGAATAGACCACTTTCAACAAGTGTCACTGCTGTTTGTTCAGTCTGTAAGTTGTGTACAACTCTTTGCAGCCCCATGAACTGTAACATGCCAGGCTTTCCTGTCCTTCACTGTCTCCTGCAGTTTGCTTAAACTCAAGTCCATTGAGTCGGTGATGCCATCCAATCATCTCGTTCTCTCCTCCTCCTGCCCTCAATCTTTCCCAGCATCAAGGTCTTTCCCAATGAGTCAGCTCTTCACATCAGGTTGCCAAAGTATTAGACCTTCAGCATCAGCCCTTCCATTGAATATTTAAGGTTGATTTCCTTTAGGATTGACTGGTTTGACCTCCTTGCAGTCCAAGGGACTCTCAAGAGTCTTCTCCAGTGCCACAATTCTAAAGCATCATTTTTTTTTTTGGCATGGTTAGTTGGTTGCACAGATTTAACTCAAAACCTTGGGAATTTTTGCTGCACATATTCACTGTGTTATACATTGTGATAAAGCTATGAACAAAACAGTCCCTGCCCTCTGGAAGCACATAAGCCAGAATGAAGGAAAGGTGGATTAGGAAGGAGTTCCTGGGAAAGGTGACATCTCAGCTGAAACCTATGAAAAGATTAGGATGCTATCCAAGTTAAGAAGGGTGAGGGAGTGAGTCATGCAGAGAAAGCTTAGCACCGAGATTCCAAGATGAGAGTATCTTAGCACATGCCCTCAAGATGTTCAGAATCTGAATTAAGAGTCAAGAAGTCCAGCTATGAAGTCCAGCACTGAGCAAGATACTAAGTCACTTCACTCATTCCTTTATTCATTTATATACTCTCTCCAAGATTGAAATACAGGTGAGCAACCTTAATTTTTGGATGTCCTTGATGTATTAAAAATGAGACAATTCTCAAAAATATTTCCATTTAATACTGACCCATCTTACAAAAGAAAACACTGCTGTAATAATTATCTTAAGATTGAGTTTATAAAAATAATCCATTAGGAATAGACAGAAAATGGAATATAACTTTAAATTTCTATGGGAAATTTATTGCCCCCAATTCTGTAAGTTTCTATGCTATTCCATGTGCAATTTCACTTGGAGACAATAATAAAGATCTAAATTTGAAAATCTTGGTTATTTTAAGACTCAGGCCTAAAGTCATAATTATAATATTCCATTTACTTACTAATTTAATTAATTTAATTAATGGAGGGCCAGGAACATTTGGAGGTTGATCACAGAGACATTGTTGACAAAACGAGTGGTTTTTTTTTTTTTTTTTTTCCTTTATTTATTTATTTATTTTTTCAGTGGGTTTTGTCATACATTGATATGAATCAGCCATAGATTTACACGTATTCCCCATCCCGAGTGTTTTTTGTAGTTCTCAGAGACCCTTGGGGAAGACAAATGTTAAAAAAATATTTTAAAAATATATTATACCATATTAAATTAAGCATTTTGAAAGAAAGGCAATCTTTCTCTAGGTCTCATTCTACATTTATAAAAAGGAGATGAGAAAGGTCTTTTTGACCTTGACATTGAAAATCCTACCAGCCAATCAGTCTGTAGAGAAGTACTTGCTCAGAACAAGTTAAATGAAACACATAGGTAATGATCATCAGTGAAAGTGAAGTCATTCAGTCATGTCCGACTCTTTGGGATCACATGTACTGTAGCCTACCAGGCTCCTCCATCCACGGAATTTTCCAAGCAAGAGTACTTGAGTGTGTTGCCATTTCCTTCTCTGGGGGATCGTCCTGATCGCAGGCAGACACTTTACCATCCGAGCCACCAGGGAAAAGAGTCAGCTAGATTTCTCAGGAAACACACAAGGATGCTAGAAGCATCCATCAAGTCCCAGGACTCTGAAATCAGAGTTGGAAAATATTGTTGTTTCTCAGTCACTAAGTCATGTCCAACTCTTTGCGACCCCATGGATTGCAGCACACCAGGCTCCCCTGTCCTTCATTATCTCCTGGAGTTTGCTCAAACTCATGTTCATTGAGTTGGTGATGCCATCCAACCATTATATCCTCTGTTGCCCCCTTTTCCTCCTGCCCTCAATCTTTCTCTGCATCAGAGTCTTTTCCAATGAGTCACCTCAGATTAGAGAAATAGAAGAAAAATGATAGAAACTTCCTCAATGGTCATCACTTCTATAAAAATTTAAAAGCCAGAATTACATTGGGGTGCACACTCTTGCATCCCAGATCTTCAAAGATGAGAAAACTACAGCTCCAAAAGGGTTAACTGACCTACCCAGTGGGATGAGTGAGCCAGTTGTGCTGGAATTTTAGGAATGGCATTTTATGAAGTCCAAAAGACTCACTGACTTTCTCGAAATACAGGTTAGCTGAGTCAGAAGGGTCATTTCTCCAGACTGAGCAATGCCATATCATGCTTAAATGTTTCTCATCCAAGAAGATGAACAGAAACAAGAGCAGACTCAGTCTTGACCTTTACAAGTCATGAATTTGACTCCTAGAGAGATGGATGGCTTTGCTCCATGAATAATGTCAGCAGTAAAGAAAAACTGGGAAGGGGGTTGAACTCAAGGAGAAGGTTTGAAGAGGAAGACATTTGTTTCCTAGAACAGATGACAAAGTTTATGACCTCAGAGAAGGCAACCCCCATGGCATGAGTCTCTCCTACTGAGCAGAGTGTTTGTACGAAATGTACTCTTGCCTGGGGAGGGTCAGGGAATCCTGTGTTTCTTTCCCTCCCTGACCTCTCTGAACCGGAATCCAGCTTTTCAGTTTCTCAGAGCTGCATCCCTGGGAGAATTTAAGAAGCCCAACAAATGTGAGGCAACTCTCCACCTAAGTTTTCCTGACATTGAGCCAAAGGATAACCATTTACACTTTTCAGAAAATAAAGATTACTTGATGGTAGTCGAAAAACTATATTTGAGACAGCAAAAGAGACACAGAGGTAAAGAACAGACTTTTGGACTCGGTGGGAGAAGGCGAAGGTGGGATGATTTGAGAGAATAGCATTGAAACATGTATATTATCATGTGTGAAACAGATCGCCAGTCCAGGTTCGATGCATGAGACAGGGCGCTCAGGGCTGGTACACTGGGATGACCCTGAGGGATGGGATGGGGAGGGAGGTGGGAGGGGTTTCAGGAGGGGGCACACGTGTATACCCATGGCTGATTCATGTGAATATATGGCAAAAACCACCACAATATTGTAAAGTAATTAGCCTCCAATTAAAACAAATTAATTAATTAAAAAAACTATATATGTGGCATATCCTTAGTAAAGACATCATGCTGAATCTTGTTCATTATGATTCTAAGAATATTTTAATTTCTTCCATTAAGTTTCACTTTCTTCTTCATACTTTCCAAACAATACTGGTTAGATATTCATCCAAACACATTTTGACTGTATGCCATCTATTTCTTATGTCTTCTATTTACACTATCCAAGTTTACAGCAAAAAATTTAGATAAATTCTCTACTAGAAATTTTGCAAGTTTTTCTTTTTTCTAAAAAAAAAAAAAAAAAAACATGATCTTATCATTATAACTTTCTACAAGTCATGGGTTGTGATCAGTTGCTTGCCCTGGACTCTATCTCTGCTTGTTTGTTTGTTTGTTTTTTAATAAACATGTGTGTGCGCTCAAGTGCTCAGTTGTGTCTGACTTACTGTGAATCTGTGGACAATAGCCCATCAGCCTCCTCTGTCCATGGGATTTTACAGCCGAGAACACTGGAGTGGGTTGTTGTTCCCTCTCCAGGGGGCCTTCCTGACCCAGGGATCAAATCCAAGTCTCTTGTGTCTCTTGTGTTGCAGGCAGATTCTTTACCACTAGTGCCACCTGCGAAGCTACACTTACTAAAATGTGAAACTTTTATTGGCAATTTAAAGTTTCTAAGTTGCATTCTGATCCTTTATTTCACTTCATTCTCTCAGTAGTTTTAGAATCAACACACAGAAAATGGTACACAGCTTCCTTAGGAGGCAATGGAGACCCAGAATTTCTAAATAACCTAAGAAATTGATGCCTGTGGTGAGTCGCTTCAGTCATGTCCACCTCTTTGTGATCCTATGGGCTATAGCTTGCCAGGCTTTCCTGTCCACTGGATTCTCCAGGCAGGAGTACTGGAATGGGTTGCCATTTCCTTCTCCAGGGGATCTTCCTGACCCAGGGATGGAACCTGCATCTCTTGTCTCCTGCATTGGCAGGTGAATTCTTTACCACTACTGCAAATTTCTCAATTATTTACTCAAGGCCACATGTCTCAGTGCAAAGACATGCAGACTGTCACACAGGACTTTGGACAGTGAACCCATGCTATACAATACACTTCAGATTATTTGGAATAAAGAACTAAATCAGCAAATAAATAAATTAGTAAATAAAAATAAATTCAAGAACTACTATTTAGATAATCTTTTTAAAAACAAAAAGTAACTACACATCTCATTTCAACTTGAAAATATTCAAATGAACTGAAATTGAAAAGGATAGAATATAATTTCCAAAGTTAGTGTGAGCTGAACATTTAATAATGTAATTAATATTATTTGTGCCTTTCTCCTCATTCAAGTCATGAGTGTCTGACATAAAAGATGGTTCTAGTAATGCATGTAGCTCTGCCCCGCTACTTAGAATAAATTAGAGGATTATTTAGAATGAGGAAATACCTTAGTATTTTGAGGCTATATTTGTTATTGTTCAGTCACTCAGTCCTGTCCAACTCGTTGTGATTCCATGGACTGCAGTATGCCTGGCTTCCCTGTCCTTCACTTTGGAGTGTTATTTGCTCAGTCGTGTCTGACTCTTTGCGAACCATGGACCACAGCCTGCCAGGTTCCTCTGTCCATGGGATTCCCCAGGCAAGAATACTGGAGTGGGTTGTCATTCACTTCTCCAGAGGATCTTCCCAACCTAGGAATCGAACTTAAGTCTCCTGCATTGCAGGCAGATTCTTTACCATCTAAGCTACAGGGAAGCTGTCCTTCACTCTCTCCTATTATTTGCCCAAACTCATGTCCATTGAGTCAATGATGCCATCCAACCGTCTCCTCCTCTGTCACCCATTTTGTGCCTGCTCTCTATCTTTCCCAGCATCAGGGTCTTTTTCAGTGAGTTCGCTCTTTACATCAGGTGGCCAAAGTATTGGAGCTTTAGCTTCAGCATCAGTCCTTCCAATGAATATTCAGGACTGATATCCTCTAGGATTAAGTGGTTTGATCTCCTTGCTGTCCAAGGGACTCTCAAGAGTCTTCTCCAGCACCACAATTTGAAAACATCAATTCATCAGCCCTCAGACTTCTTTATGGATTGACTCTCACATCCATACATGACTACTAGAGAAATTTTAGTTTTAACTAAATGGACCTCTGCCAGCAAAGAGATGTCTCTGCTTTGTAATACACTATCTAGATTTGTCATAACTTTTCTTCCAAGGAACACGCATCTTTTAATTTCATGGCTGCAGTCACCTTCCACAGTGATTCTGGAGCCCAAAAAAGTAAAGCCTGTCACTGTTTCCATTGTTTCCCCATCTGTTTGCCATGACGTGATGGGACCAGATGCCATAATCTTTGTTTTTTGAATGTTGAGTTTTCAGCTAGCTTTTTCACTCTCCTCTTTCACATTCATCAAGAGGCTCTTTAGTTTCTCTTTGCTTTCTGCCATTAGGGTGGTATCATCTGCAAATCTGAGGTTATTGATATTTCTCCCTGCAATTTTGATTCCAGCTTGAGCTTCATCCAGCCTGGCATTACCTGTGATGTACTCTGCATACAAGTTAAATATACAGGGTGACAATAGACAGCCTTGACATACTCCTTTGCCAATTTTGAAGCAGTCTATTGTTCCCTGTCTGGTTCTAACTGTTGCTCCTTGACCTGCATACAGGTTTCTCAGGAGGCAGGTAAGGTAATCTGGTATTCCCATCTCTTCAAGAATTTTCCACATTTTGTTCCAATCCACACTGTCAAAGAATTTGCCTACAATGCAAGAGACCCTGGTTCAATTCCTGGGTTGGGAAGATCAACTGGAGAAAAGATAGGCTACCCACTCCAATATTCTTGGGCTTCCCTCGTAGCTCAGCTGGTAAAGAATCTGCCTGCAATGTGGGAGACGTGGGTTTGATCCCTGGGTTGGAAAGATCCCCTGGAGAAGGGAAAGGCTACCCACTCTAGTTTTCTGGCCTGGAGAATTCCATGGACTGTATAATCCATGGGGACACAAAAAGTCAGACACAACTGAGCAACTTTCATTTTCACTTTTCACTTTTCACTTAGTCAATGAAGCAGAAGTAGATGTTTTTCTGGAACTCTCTTGCTTTTTCTATGATCCAACAGATGTTGGCAATTTGATCTCTGGTTCCTCTACCTTTTCCAAATCTAGTTTATACATCTGTAAGTTCTTAGTTCACCTACTGGTGAAGCCTAGCTTGCGGAATGTTGAGCATTACCTTGCTAGCATGTGAAAAGAACACAGTTGTGTGGTGTTTAAACACTCTTTAGCGTTGTTCTTCTTTGAGGTTAGGAACTAAAGAGTGGCTAATATCTAGGAAAATGTGCCATGAATTCTTATAGAACTGATTCTGACACCATGTCAGAAAAAAAAACAGACACATGGAGTTCAGAAAAATCTGAAGTTAAATCCCAACTAAGTGAATTGCTAAATGTTTGTCTAAGTTTAATATCAGTTAGTGCCAACCTCACTACCTTCATTTTTCAAATGAAGATAATAAAACCTGCACTGTGAAAATAAGGAGTAGAGATAATATATATGATGTATCTAGAGAACTGACAGGCATTTATGCATCCTGTCTTTAGAATAAAGTCTCAGGTTTAACCCTATTGCCAAAGTCCTTTCCAGAATGGAAATTCACTGAATTCTGATTCATTCTGTAAAACCATTGACCTGATTTCCTCCTCAACCACTATTATGAGATCTTAGACAAGTCATCAGGCTCTTCTGGGCCTCAGGTTCCCTTGTCTTATAAGAAGAAAAAAATGGAAAAGAGGGATTGTATGATTTCCTCCACCTTTTTTACCTACCAACACTCATTATTGTATAATTTCAGTACATATCTCTATTTTTGCATGTGAAATTTGCTGGGTGGAGAAAGCTCTTCCAGTTATACTGTGCTGTGTGGATGTCCAGATTTCACTTCATGTCATTGCATGTGATTTCTGACTGTTAAGATGTTCTTTGGAGATTGAGAGAAAAGGTGTTGATAGATTTCTTGGATAATATACCAAAATGTTAAGAAAATAGGTGAAGATAGAATCAGGAGACAGTAACAAACATGGAGAAAATATAATACTTTAACTAAGACTAAATATGGGAAAGGGATGAGGAAATCTGAGTAAATACTTTTAAAGGCATTAACTAAGAGAATAAGTAAATGAAAGTTGAGATTAAAAATGATAGGGAAACCAACAAATAATCCAACTTGCCCAGCAGGAAGTGGACTTTTTTGTTTTTTTTGTTTTTTTTCAGGGTTGCTGCTCCTGCTGCTGCTAAGTCACTTCAGTCGTGTCCGACTCTGTGCGACCCCATAGACGGCAGCCCACCAGGCTCCCCTGTCCCTGGGATTCTCCAGGCAAGAACACTGGAGTGGATTGCCATTTCCTTCTCCAATGCACGAAAGTGAAAAGTGAAAGTGAAGTCGCTAGTCGTGTCTGACTCGGGGTTACTTCCCCACAATTCCAGGCTGCCCTGATAACTCAACTGGTAAAGAATCACCTGCAATGCAAGAGACCCCGATTCAATTCCTGGGTCAGGAAGATCCACTGGAGAAGGGATAGGCTTCCTACTCCAGTATTCTGGGGCTTCACTTGTGACTCAGTTTGTAAAGAATCTGCCTGCAATGTGAGAGACCTGGGTTTGATCCTTGGGTTGGGAAAATCCCCTGGAGAAGGGAAAGGCTACCCACTTCCAGTATTCTGGCCTGGAGAATTCCATGGACTGTATAGTCCATGGGATCACAAAGAGTTGGACATGACTGAGCAAATTTCACTTTCACTGTCCCCACAATTATCTCAATCTTCTGTGGGATCTTCTTAGCGAAGACTTTATGATGTAAAAAAAATGAGGGTCATGCAGCTGAAAAACATACAGGGAATTCTAATTCTGCTCCTCCCAATTTTGAGTCATCAAATGAAATTTTCATTGAGTGTCCACTTCATGTGGTGTATACTATTTGATAGCAACTTCTGGGGGATATTCCCCCTGGTGGCTGACTCAAGTTTCTAATATTTACATGCACCCAAAGTGCAATGCCTCTGCAGAAATTATTCAAGGATAGCTTTAGGTTACAGACAAGTTTGGGGTAGAAGAACTGGGGTGTATATTTGCTTCATACAGTGGTTCAGAGGCCCGAGAGGATAGTGCTTCTGACAATTCCAGCAAGAAGCTTACCTGAATTGAAAAGATAAACGAAGGGACACAGATGTGGACCGGGCATGGATGCATCACACAGGGCTTCCTCTATGATTCATTAGAGTCTGTATTGTGGCCACACCTAAATGCAAGGAAGGTGGAATCATTTGGCCTAGCTCTGCCAGCAGGAAGATGAAGCTAATGACTGCGGTCGGCTAATAGACCATGCCAGAGGGCAGAAAGACATCTAAAGGTCAGAATGGTTGCTGACCCAGGCAAGTGAAATTTATTTTATTCATGGCTAAGTGTCTCCCACCCAACCCAAGAGACTTTTAGCAAAGGACTGAGAACATGAAGTGGGGGATAATTCATTTGCAACTAAGTATAATCAAGGAAGGGCTTCCTTGGTAGGTCAGACATTAAAGAATCTGCCTGAATGCAACAGACCTGGGTTCAGTCTCTGGGTTGGGAAGATCCCCTGGAGGAGGGCATGGCAATCCACTCCAGTATTCTTGCCTGGAGAATCCTCACGGACTGTAGCCTGCTGGGCTCCTCTGTCCATGGGGTCACAAAGAGTTGGACCTGACTGAGCCACTACACACACTCATACACACATAATCAAGGAAATGCTTTACAGAATATATCAGTTGAGTTCTGTCGCTCAGTCATGTCCGACTCCTTGTGACCCCATGAACTACAGCACACCAGGCCTCCCTGTCCATCATCAACTCCCGGAGTCCACCCAAACTCATGTCCATTGAGTTGGTGATGCCATCCAACCATCTCATCCTCTGTCGTCCCCTTCTCCTGCCCTCAATCTTTCCCAACATCAGGGTCTTTTCAAATGAGTCAGTTCTTAGCATCAGGTGGCCAAAGTATTGGAGTTTCAGCTTCAGCATCAGTTCTTCCAATGAACACCCAGGACTGATCTCCTTTAGGATGGACTGGTTGGATCTCCTTGCAGTCCAAGGGATTCTCAAGAGTCTTCTCCAACACCACAGTTCAAAAGCATCAATTCTTCAGCACTCAGCTTTTTTTATAGTACAACTCTTACATCCACACACAACTACTGGAAAAACCATAGGCTTGACTAGATGGACCTTTGTTTGTAAAGTAATGTCTCTGCTTTTTAATAAGTTGTCTAGGTTGATCATAACTTTCCTTCCATCGAGTAAGCGTTTAATTTCACGGCTGCAATCACCATCTGCAGTGATTTTGGAGGCCCCAAAAATAAAGTCAGCCACTGTTTCCACTGTTTCCCCCTCTATTCGCCATGGCGTGATGGGACCGGAGAATATATAGAAATTAGATATATGTGAGGGATGAGTTTGATACAGGAAATTTCACTGAACAAGCCACAGATGGTTTTAGTAAAACTGTTAAAATGAGTGTAGCATCTTTCTTTTCCCACTAAAAGCAGACTCCTCCATTAGGATACAAAGAAAGCCAGATGTAAAAAATAAATGATGCATCCATCAGAGAGGTTTTCCTTGTTCAACTGCTTTGAGTCACATCCCTGTCACTCTCTCTGTCATGGTCCTCGGTACATAGTCACCAGATTGCTCATTTGTTCTTCACTCCATAATTACCATGGAGCAGGGAGTTTTTTCTGTCCTATTTACTGCTTCGACTCTAACATCTAAAACAGTGCACAGCAAAGCATTTAATGAATATTTGTTGAATGCGCTGGACAGACCGAAAGTCCCGTTGATTGATGGAGCAAATGAGACCATTCTATGGGGAGCTGAATGGCAAAGATGAGTAGAAAGTCAAAGCTGGGACAGACTTTATGAACAACTGAGTCTAGACTCTCTGTGTTGAAAAAACAGAGGCTCAGGGGAGGAAACAAATTTTTCTAAGATGTCGTAACAAATGGCAAAACATGTTTTCAAATGCAATCAAGTAACTTTCCAATATGTTATTGCCAAACTAGACTATCTTTTAGCTGTAAACAGATTTTTGGAGGTTTTTATATTTGTTAGCACTTACTGTTATTTAATATTGTCATTTCCTCTTATTGGCAGAATCCATGTGTTGTCAACTGCCATGGAGAATTATATGATCATATTTCCTTTTGCAGTGCTACATGTCTATGTGGGAAACAAAGTTAAAAACTATGCAACAGAAAAATATCCTTAAAATTTAAATATAAAATATAAAGTTATCAAATTTAACTAAATAGAGAAAAGCTCCCACTTCACCCTCAGGTAGACAAATGGGGGAATAATACAAGCACAAAAAGAGAAAAATGATGGTCCTAGATGAACTTCAATTTCCTTGTGAATCAAAATAATACAAAAGTGAGATGTCTTTTGTTAGCAAACTATACTGATCTAAAAAAATGATGCCATCTAATATTTGCAAAGTTGAAGGAAACACATATTTTAATAACTACGGAGATCTGCATCAAAGGTTCACATTTTTAAAATTTTTCTCTTTTGACTTGATATTTTTATTTCTAGAAATTTATCTTGAGAAAATAATTCTGGCTAAATAACATTCAATCTTAAAACTGTTGACTCTGTGAGAGTGTGTGCGAATACTTGAATATGTTTATATGTGGTAGAGCTTTAGTAGTTTTACCTATATGTACATAGCCATAATATATTTTGACAGGCCAATGAGAAAAGTACCAAAAATAATTTTCAGAAGAGTTAAAGCTCAAACAATAAAATCAATGGGAATACTTTAGTAAAAATACTACCTAGGGTTTAATCCTATTTCAGACATAAGTACATTTCAAAGTCCTTAAGGACTCAGACAGCGTCAGGCTCTGTAAGACAAGAAAATCCTTTGCCCACTCCCTGCCCTGGTGTGACTAATTACAACACAAAGTGTTAAGAAGAAAACATGGAATCGGAGGAGGGAGTTACGCACTAAGTTCTCCGCACTTCGGTTTCTATATCTTAGACATGAATATGGCTAGCATTCCCCAAGGACACATGGCCCTAGAAATCTTTTAAAACCACACTTTATTCATGAAACACAAAAAGCATTTTATACAAAGCAAGGGAATGGCAATCCACTCCAGTATTCTTGCCTGGAGAATCCCATGGACAGAGGAGCCTGATGGGCTGCAGTCCATGGGGTTGGTCGCAAGGAGTTGGACACAACTGAGAGACTAACACACACAACAATGTGTGTTTTGGATTTAAATGGTCTTTAAGAAACAAAGAAACACATTTTCTTAGTATTAAAGTTTAATTTATAATCGATATTGAATAATATTAACAAATGTGAAGGGATAATATAAAGTAAGATATCAATTTAGACCAGAAACGCTTGGCTGCATTGCATATACTGTGGTTGATAACATGTCCAATATTGATGCTATGTGTTCATACACCAACACACCCCATATAACCTTTGAGATTTCTTAAGTATGGCCAATTTTGTCAAAGACAGACTGTCATATATAGGAAGAATTACTCTTAATATAGTTAATATATTTTCTTTATTTAATTTAAAAAGCTATATTTTTGAAGAAAAAAATTACCACTGATGACTTTTTGTTCCCTCTAGGATCTTTAAATGTTTCTTAGAATTTGGGTAATCTACATCAGATTTGTGTTGCCTGTCATCAAAATATCTCATTTATTTTTTATTCTAGTATAGAAGGCGTCAGGGCCCAGAGATTGTTTGCATACACAGAAGTCATAAATGGAAAATTCTACTCTCAGGTAGGAGTTGGTAGGAGGGATTTCTCTAACAAAGCATGTATCCATCAACCCTTCCAGTCATACACCCATTAAATCCATGAGAAAACAAATATTAATTGAGTCTGTACAAAGTCCAAGCCCTATCACACGCTCAAGGATACACAGTATAAAAATAACCTTGTTGTTCTCATGGTGCAAACATTCCAGTGGAATAGAAAGAATTTAGTCAAACAGTTACATGAATATCTAGTTACAAACTGGGATAACTGCCATGAAGGGAAAGTACAAGAATCTACAAGAAGGTGTAACCAGGAAATATGATGTCACCCAGAGAATTCAGGGAAATGTGGTTTGTTTCAGCTGAGCTAAGATGATGGGAGGAAAGACTAGCATTTCATTCTACCCTAGCCTTACTGGCCTCCTGCCTTACTCACACACTAGAGGAATGCTCCAGCCTTACACAATTTTGCACTTATTTGTTCCCCCTCTGCCTGGAATGCCCTTACACACAAATCTGCAATGTTAGCTAATGCTTTCATCTCCTTCAAGTCTTCAGTGTTAACTTCTCAGTTAAAATCACCACGATGTCTCTTTTAACAGGGTAATCTGTAGTGACCTCCCCAATCCTTGAAACTCTAAGACTTTTATAATTTTTTTAATAGGACCTTCTAGCTTATCATAATTTCACCTTTTCTCTAATTCTCTGGATTAATTTACTAGGTATAATTTCAATAGAGGAAAATATTTTCTCTGCTTATTGATGCTTTCTAAGTGTTTAGAACGGTGTTTGAATATAGTTGTATATATTTAAAAGTTAGGTTAGTTGTTAATTAATTTAATTGTCAATTAATTGCCAATTATTAATTAATTAGCAGTTAATTGTTAATTTTAATAAACAGTTAATTAATTGTTGATTAATTAATCAATTGTTGGTTAATTAATTAATTGTTCTGAGTTATAGTGCATATACAACACAGAAAAATGTTACAGAATCAGCTATAACAGTACCCAGAAGAGGACTTCCCTGGTGGAGCAGTGAATAAGAATCTCCCTGTCAATATAGGGGTTACGGGTTCCATGGCTGGTCTGGGAGGATCCCACACATGCTACAAAGCAACTAAGTCCATTCACAATTACTGAGCCTGTGCTCTAGGGCCCATGAGCAGCAGCAGCAGAGCCTGCATGCCTTGAGCCTGTGCTCCACAATAAGAGAAACCACAGCAGGGAGACGCCCGTGCACCACGACAAGGAGCAGCCCCCTTGCCACAACGAGTGGACGGCTGCACAAAGCAAGGATGGCCCAGCAGAGTCAGAAACGACAAGTAAATAGAAATTTTGAAAAAAATACCCAGCAGAAAAGTAATAGACTTAAACGAATGTATTAACGTACTTCCCGTATGTCAAAGTTTGAAGAGTAAAATAAATCTGAAGTGAGTAGAAAAAAGGAAATGATTAAATATGAGAGGAAATAACAAAATTGAAATTTGAGATAAACTGAAAACATCAGTGAAAGCCACATTTGCTTCTTTGAAAAGATCAATAAATTCAATAAATCCATTTTTGATAAAACTAGCCACACTAATCAAGGGGGGTGGGGAGAAAAAAAGAAGATATCCACAAATACCAACATCAGTAATGAAAAAATGGATCTCATTGGAGATTTCAAATATTGAAATATAATAAGATAATACTATGACCACGTTTAAATCAATAAATTCAACAACTTGGGTAAAAATAGACAAATTTCTTTAAAAATCAAAATAACTAAAATGACTACAAGAATAATTAAAAATCTAAATGCCCATATGTATGTTGAAGAAATTGCAAAACAAAAATCCATACTCAGAGGTCTTCACTTGAGAATTCCCTTAAACATTTATAGAAGAAAAGAGTTTGTATACAAATTCTTTCAGAAAACAGAGGAGAAAGGAACACTTCTCAGTTCATTTTAAGAAGATGATCTAACTTGTTGAGTCACTGTTCCAAGCCAAAGAACGCCCCCTCATTCTAAATGTCCATATTTAAATCCTTGGAACTTGTGAATATGTTACCTTATGTTGCAAAGGGATTTGCGGATGTGATAAAATGAAGGATTTTGAGATGAAGAGAATATCCTGGATTTTATAGATGGGCCCAATATAACCACAAGGGTATTCCTGAGGTAAAGGGGGAAGATAGGACAGAGGAAGGCTCAGAAGAGATATGACGAAGGAAGCAGAGGTTAGAATCAATCATCTGGGGCTCATGGTGAGGAATGTGAGCAGCTTTTGGAAGTCTGAAAAAACAAGGAAACAGATTCTCCATATAGTCTCCTAAGAGAATGCAGGCCTGACAACACCTTGATTTCAGCCCAAGGAGACCCATTTTAAACTTCGGACACCCAGGACAATCAGGTAATAAAGTTATGCTGCTTTAAGACACAACACCTGTAGTAATTTGTTACAGCAACAATCTGAAGCTCATACAACTCTATCTGCAATGTGCGCACAGTCTTTGCTGGAAACTTAGTGTAGAACCCTGCGATTCTGGAACAACCCATTTCTGTTCATTACATCCCTCTCTTCTTAGAGTGTTTTCCCTTCCTTGGCCTAAAGCCTGATTGAATCAGAAGGGCAGTAAGTCAGGAAAGGTGGTCTTTTGGGAGCACTTCCATTGCTCCTTTGCTCTGTTCCCTTGAGTCAGACATGAGAATTATCTGGATGAACATTTCTAACCTGTAAAGCAAAAGTATTGCATTGATCAATATTTTTGACATGAGTGTATGTATGACTGAGTTGCTTCCCTGTGCACTTGAAACCATCACACTGTTTATCAACTATACTCTTATATAAAATACTGATAAAAAGTTAACTAGCAGTAATAAAACTTGAGTGCATTATCCTAAAAAATACTTTGGGATGACAATACAGATGATTAATTTAAGAGTGTATGAGACATTTCATATCTATATGTACATTTTTGTTTTCCAAGTACAGCAAGTGATGCTGGTTTTCTAGGTATTGTAGTATCTTAAAATTTGCTTTAAATTAAATAATCTAGATGTTTAAAAGAGAAAAATTTACATAAAAGTATTACATAAATGTAAGTGGTACTTTGAAATGACTTAAATGATAAAAGTGAGATAAGAAAAACTAGGCTACAAAATGTCTTGCCCTCTTCTCTACTTATCCAATCAGTAATCAATTCACTCATTCATTTACTTATTCATGAAATATATAAATATTCATGAGCATCTTTCAAGCACAACCCTCCAAATAAGAGAACACTGAGATAACAGTAATGAATGTGAAAGAGGACATGACTTGGAAGACCTCAAGTCTAAGCAGGGAGACAAATACATGTGTTTTTTGGGGGGGGGGCAACTAAACACATTTTAATAGAAAACAAGATACAGAAATATTTGATCCTTTTCCCACAAATTAGAAGTCGCTTCATCCTCAGAGCATAGTTTTCGAGAACTGAGAACTTGAATGGGGATATATATTAATATATGGTCCTACCAAATTGCAAAGAGCTGAGAAAAGAAGAGAATCAAAAGGCAAAGGAGAAAAGGAAAGATATACCCATTTGAATGCAGAATTCCAAAGAATAGCAAGGAGAGATAAGAAAGATTTCTTAAGTGATCAGCACAAAGAAACAGAGAAAAGCAATTGAATCGGAAAGACTAGAGATCTCCTCAAGAAAATTAGAAATACCAAGGGAACATTTCATGCAAAGATGGGCACAATAAGGGACAGAAAAGGTATGAACCTAAGAGAAGCAGAAGATATTCAGAATAAGTGACAAGAATATACAGAAGAGCTATACAAAAAAAAAGATCTTAATGACCCAGATAACCAGGATGGTGTGATCACCCACCTAGAGCCAGACATCCCAGAATGTGAAGTCAAGTGGCCCTTAAGAAGCTTCACTACAAACAAAGCTACTGGAGGTGATGGAATTCCAGCTGAGCTATTTCAAATCCTAAAAGATGATGCTCTGAAAGTGTTGCACTCAATATGCCAGTGAATTTGGAAAACTCAACAGTGGCCACAGGACTGGAAAAGATCAGTTTTCACTCCAATTCCAAAGAAAGGAAATGCCAAAGAATGTTCAAACTACCACACAATTGCACTCATTTCACATGCTAGCAAGGTAATGCTCAAAATTCTCCAAACTAGGCTTCAACAGTATGTGAACCATGAACTTCCAGATGTTCAAGCTAGATTTAGAAAAGGGAGAGGAACCAGAGATCAAATTGCCAACATCCCTTGGATCATAGGAAAAAGCAAGAGAATTCCAGAAAAACATCTACTTCTGTTTAATTCACTATGCTAAAGCCTTTGGCTATGTGGATCACGATAAACTGTGGAAAATACTTAAAGAGATGGGAATACCAGACCACCTTTTCTGTCTCCTGAAAAATCTGCATGCAGGTCAAGAAGCAATAGTTAGAACAGGATGTGGATCAACAGACTGGTTCCACATTAGGAAAGGAGTAAGTCAAGGCTGTATATTGTGACCCTGCTTATTTAACTTCTAGGTAGAAGTGAAAATCGCTTAGCCATATCCGGCTCTATACAGTCCATGCAATTCTCCAGGCCCCAATACTGGAGTTGGTAGTCTTTCCTTTCTCCAGGGCATCTTCCCAACCCAGGGATTGAACCCAAGTCTCCCACATTGCAGGCAGATTCTTCACCAGCTGAGCCATCAGGGAAGCCCAATGCAGAGTACATCATGCGAAATGTCAAGATTGCTGGGAGAAATATCAATAACCTCAGATATGCAGATGACATCACCCTTATGGCAGAAAGTGAAGAAGAACTAAAGAGCCTCTTGATGAAGGTGAAAGAGGAGATTGAAAAAACTGGCTTAAAACTCAGCATTCAAAAAGTGAATATCGTGACATCTGGTCCCATCACTTCATGGCAAATAGATGGGGAAACAATGGAAACAATGACAGGCTATTTTCTGGGGGTCCAAAATCATTGCAGATGGTGATGGCAGCCATGAATTTAAAAGATGCTTGCTCCTTGGAAGAAAAGCTAGACCAACTTAGACAGCATATTAAAAAGCAGAGACATTACTTTGCCAAGAAAGGTCCTTCTAGTCAAAGCTATGATTTTTCCAGTAGTAACGTATGGATGTGAGAGTGGGATCATAAAGAATGCTGAGTGCCGAAGAATTGATGCTTTTGAACTGTGGTGTTGGAGAAGACTCTTGAGAGTCCCTTGGACTGCAAGGAGATCCAACCAGTCCATCCTAAAGGAAAGCAGTCCTGAATATTCATTGGAAGGACTGATGCTGAAGCTGAAGCTCCAGTACTTGGCCACCTGATGAGAAGAACTGACTCATTGCAAAAGACCCTGATGCTGGGAAAGATTGAGGGCAGGAGGAGAAGAGGGTGACAGAGGATGAGATGGTTGGATTGCATCACAGACTCAATGGACACGAGTTTGAGCAATCTCCCAGAGTTGGTGATTGATGGGGAAGCATGGTGTGCTGCAGTCCATGGGGTTCCAAAGAGTCAGACAGGACTGAATGAACAGAAATTAACTGAACTAACTACATTTGGAACCTCCAGTTTCTCCTTAAATTTGTCCTCCTCACTGACTTCCAGCATAACATATTTAAAACACAACTTTAACTATGTCACCCCTTTCTTGGCCCCCAGTCCTTGACAAACTATGATCCCAAGACTAATGACACTGCTGTAGCTTTTAGTTTGATGAGAGTTTTTGATGACACAGCCACACCTATTTATTTAGGTGAAATCCATATCTGTTACATGCTGCAGTGGCAGAATTAAGTAACTGAGATGGAGATTAAAGGGAGACTTAAAATATTTGTCATCTGGTCCGTTATTTTTAAAAAATTGGCATCCCTGTCTTTAAAACCTTTCATCGAGATTTCCATTATGATCATTTGGAAATTTAAACTCATTAAGATAGAATATGCAAGCTTTCTACTATCATCTTATACTATCCTTCTGAATATGCTTAATAGGTTGCCCATATCCTGAAAAGCATAAATTTTCAAGACTTTTTTGCCTAGAAAAGTGGCATTATTTAGCTTAAGATTTCATCCTTTCCTGTTTATGTGGACAATTCATACTCAGTCTTTAAAATCCAATTAAATTAATTTCCACAAATAAGCCCTCCTGACTTTCCAAGGAAAACAGTCATTTCTTTATTTTTGCTTTCTCAATAGGTTATGCCCTTAATATACCTGTTAGGATGTTCTAATTATTACTAATTAACTTCATTGCTTTTGTTATAATGCTATATTCCTCAGAATAAAAATTCAAGCAAATGCTGTAGAAGTGACAAGCAAAAAACATCTCAGTTAACACACACATAAAAACCTCAAAAGTAATTTCTATCAACTATTACTGAATATCATTTTAGCTTCTCTCTCTACTTATTTGTAGAAACAATTTTGTTATAAAACAATATTTTATAAAATTTTGTAATTTTATAAAAATGCACACATATCACCTAGTAATATTCTAATATAAATTTTTATTTTAAATTTACCTATATTAAAAAAAAAATTTACCTATATTTAGTAGATTTAAATAAATTCAAGAAGCTAAAGGAATTCTTAATTTTTCAGAAAGGTTTTTTGCATAATAAGTATTTACAGTTCTTAGAACATAACACTTTAAAATACACGTGTGTGTGTGTACTCAGTTGCTTAATTGTATCCTATTCTTTATGACCCCACAGGCTGCAGCCCACCAGGTTCCTCTGTCAATGGGATTTTCCAGGCAAGAGTACAAGAGTGGGTTGCCGTTTTCTCCTCCAGGGGATCATTCCAGTCCAGGGACTGAACCTGCATTTCTTGAATTTCCTGCATTAGCAGGAGGATTGTTTACCACTGAACCACCTGGGAAGCCCTCTCTCCACATGTACACACACATATCATAAATTATGATATATGCAAAATAAGAAATACACGTTAATACTATATATATATATATGAATACACATTATAAGAAAATAGAGTTTGTTATGGGCTAAATTGTGCCAACCTAAAATTCATACATCAAAACCCTAACTCCTAGTAACTCAGAATATAATGATATTTGGAGAAAAGGCTCTTAAAGAAGTGATTACTTTCAAATGAAGCCTTTATGGTCGGCCCTAATTCAAACTGACTGTGTCTTTCTAAGAAGAGGAGACTTGATCACACTAGGGGGAATGCATACATAGAGGAAACACCAAGTGAAGACAGTGAGAAGGTTGCCATCCATAAGCCCAGGAGAGAGGCCTCAGAAGAAATCAAACCTGCCAACACCTTAATCTTGAACTTCCAACCTCTAAAACTGTGAGAAAATAAATTTCTACTGTTCAGGCCAAATAGTGTGTGATACATTGTTATAGAAGCCCTAGCAAACAGATATGGTATTTTTACTGTTTTAACATAAAATTTCTCCTACCCCTTATAAGAACAAAATCTTCTGAATTCTGCTATCTGTGTTATTTTTGCATTAATGAAGTCTAAACTATTTACATGTTTTCTTATATTCAACATTCTCACTTTGTTCAGGAAGGGTTTTCTGTACAGGTTAATTTGATTTCACTATCAGACCACCACCATGTGATCTTTGGAGAATTCGTCATTGTAACATGTCTCTTGCTGGACCAATTCTTGTCATCGAGTATTTTTCAACAAGGAGAAACAGGTATTATATTCTGGGCTTTTTCTTCTGATTGAGTTTGCAGTCTGTTGCCTTCATACTTGAAAAATGATGAGGTTGCAATCTCTTCTCTTCATTTGCATACTCAGTCTACTTAGTCTACTGGTCTAAATATTGTTGAAAAGATTGAGGTCAGCCAGATGATCTGACCTTGTGGGCTACACAATCTTTCTGTTTACACAATATCCCCTAATCCAATTCTAGGATACTGGGGTCCTTTCCAATGTGTAGATTATAACCTTTCATTTTAAATAGATTTTTCATTCTGGTATATATTTGAATAGTTTTGTTGTTCTAAGGCAGTATCCCAGAGTGATCCAAAGAATGAGGTCACACCCATGCTTCTCTATTTACTGAACATGTGACCTTGGAAAACTTTTGAACCTCAGTTTCCCTCATCTGACAATATTATAATAATATAATATTATGTTAATAAAATAATATATTAGAATCAACTTCATAAGGTTGTTGTGAGAACTATATGAATTAGTAAATGTAAAATTGTGCTAAATAATATTAATTATTATAATTATGTACATGCTAATCTTTGCTTAAGTTCCTTGTCTGTAATGTTTCTACTGATATTTATCATGATGTCTTCCACCTCATTTTAGGTTATTTCCTTAAGCCTATTTGAGTTCCTAGTGATATTCATTCTTCCAAAAAAATTCCCTAATTACAAGTTTTTGTTTTGAGAATCTAGAATTATTGCCCCTTTTCCTCTTATTTAGTCCAAACTTACGTCCATCCATATGCCTTGACTAATTGGTTAGGAGTTAGCCATTTTAAGATAGAGATAGTAAACATTTTAGGCTTTCTGGGATACAAATAGTCTGTCTCCCCCTTCATGGATCACAGCCTTGTTGTGGCAAAGAGGCTTGCATAACTCAGTGAAGCTATGAGCCATGCCATCTATAAAGTCAAAGCTATGGTTTTCCCAATCATCATGTACAGATGTGAGAGTTGACCACAAAGAAAGCTAAGCACCGAAGAATTGATGCTTTCAAATTGTGGTGCTGGGGAAGACACTTGAGAGTCCCTTGGACTGCAAGATCAAACCAGTCCATCCTAAAGGAAATCAATCCTGAATATTCATTGGAAGGACTGTTGCTGAAGCTGAAGCTCCAATACTTTGGTCACCTGATGTAAAGAGCTGACTCATTGGAAAAGACCCTGATGCTGGGAAAGACTGAAGACAACAGGAGAAGGGGGAGGCAGGGAATGAGACGGCTGTATAGGATCACTAACTCAATGGACATGATTTTGAGCAAACTCCAGGAGATAGTGAAAAAGAGGGAAATCTGGCGTGCTGCAGTCCATGGAGTCACAAAGAGTAGGTCAGGACTTAGTGACTGAACAGCAACAAAAACAACTATTATGTCTGTGCCACAGAGGGTGATTCTGTGGTGAAATAAATGTTGAACATAATACTCAATTGAAATAGTATTGACTTTTAAAAGCCACGACTTAGGACATGACTAAGCAATTGAACAGCAACAAATAGTGTCTCGTATTTGTTTTAGTCCATTTGGGCTGACATAACAAAATACAATAAACTAACAGGCTTATAAACAACATACATTATTTCTCAGAATCTGGAGGCTGGAAGTCTGAGATCAGACAGCCAGCATGATGGAGCAGGATCTTTCTACCTGGTCCCAGACTTCTCCTTGTGACCATACCTGGTGGCAAAGACTAGGGAACTCTGTGCAGCCTCTTTCACAAGAGCCCTACTCCCATCCACTAATCTCTACAGTCTTGACTTAAACATATCCTAAAGGCTACATTAGGATTTCAACATCAGAACTGAGAGTGGGGGGGATCACAAACAGTCAGACCATAGCAACATTCTCTGTTAATCATTTAAGTATACAAAACCATTGTTAGCTCAAGAGATTTGAAAATTCTCCAGTGATCTAGTGGTTAAGACTCTGTGCTCACTGCCAAGGGCCTAGGTTCAATCCCTGGTCAGGGAACTAAGATCCCACAAGCCTAGTGGAGAGGTCAAAAGAGAGAGAGTGAGAAAGAGAGCTTTAAATAAACATGAGTGTGCACTAGTCAGTCAGTAACTCATCTGCACTTGGAGGTCTTAAACGATAATGATGTGGATTTGTGTATGTGGATGTATATGTGTGGGTGTACGGCAGTCTCTGTGTTTGGATGTGGGTATAGGTCTGTTTTCCACTTTCCAAAGCACCTCTCTTATAAACCAATGTAATGAGATTCAATTTCAATTACTTTGTTTTCCATTTCTCCTTTGTTCTCAGTGGCCCTTCTGCCCATGGAATTTTCCAGGCAAGAATAGTGAAGCGGGGTACCATTTCTTCCTCTAGGGGATCTCCCTGATCCAGTGATCAAACTTGCCTCTCTTTTGTCTCCTGCTTTGGCAGGAGGATTTTTTAGCCCTAGCACCACCTGAGGAGCCCAGAATAAAGTATGGTAAAGGCGATCAGTTGTGTCTGACTCTTTGCAACCCTTTGGACTGTAGCCCACCAGGCTCCTCTGTCCATGGGATTTTTCAAGCAAGAAGACTGGCATAGGTTGCCATTTCCTTCTCCAGGGGACCTTCCCAGCCCAGGGCTCAAACCCACATTTCCTGTGTCTCCAGCATTAGAGTTGGATTCTTTACCTGATAAGCCATCCTGGAAGCCTATTTTTCATTTGTTAAATCACTTCAGTTCTGTATGACTCTTTGTGACCCTATGCACTGTAGCCTGCCAAGCTCCTCCATCCATGGGATTCTCCAGGCAAGAATACTGGAGTGGGTAGCCATTTCCTCCTCCAGGGGATCTTCCTGACCCAGGGATCGAACCCGAGTCTCCTGAGTCTCCTACATTGGCAGGTGGGTTCTTTACCACTAGTGCCACCTAGGAAGCCCAATTTCTCCTTTGGTTTCCTGATTCTCCATCTCATTAATCTAATCAAAATTTCATTGGGTAAATCTTTCAGGACTGTGACATGAATATCGAAAGAAATCAATACTCTGCCCAGAGCCTGAGGAGGCTAATGTCAGTAACAGCATGTCCACATGTTTCCATGTTGGGCACACATTCTTCATAAGATGTACTTTAGAGTAGGGATCATTTCCTTTTATTGAAGTCAGGTTTCTCAATTTATGTTGCTGTTGATACTAAATTTCAAAAGAGGCAAAAGAAGTAAATATTACCTCAGACTGCCATGTTAAACCAAAAATAGGGTGATTGGATCTTTACAACCAATATCTGTATATTGGTTGAGCCTAAAAACCATGACATCTAGCATCTGAGTGCTCCGCAAAGATTGGTAGAATAAGTTAATGCACAGATTCTCGTCATTTCACAAGAGCAGGAGACGAATGACAGATGTACATTTGGAATCTCCTGCAGAAAATACCAGCCACCCATTTGACCTCTTATGTATCAAGGAGCTCTTGAATAAAACTGGCTCCTGGGGACCTTTCTCGTGGTCCAGTGATTAAAAGTGTTAGTCACTCAGTCACGTCCAGCTCTTTGTGACCCCATGGACTGTAGCCGGCCAGCCTTCTCTATCCATGGGATTCTCCAGGCAAAAATACTGGGTGGATTGTCGTGCCCTTCTCCAGGGAATCTTCCTAACTCAGGGGATTTAACCCACATCTCTTATGTCTCCTGCATTGGCAGGAGGGTGCCTTACCACTAGTGCTGCCTGGGAAGCCCTAGTGATCAAAAGTCTACCCTCAAATGCATAGGACTCAGCTTTGATTCCTGGTCAGGAAACTAAGATTCCACAGGTCACAACCAAGCCCACAGCCACATAGAGAACCTACATGCTGCAACTCTGAACTCATGGAGAAATGTCTGTTTAGGTCTTCTGCCCACTTTTTGATTGAGTGTCCATCAACAGATGAATGGATAAAGAAGGTGTGGTACATATGTGCAATGGAATGTTTTCAGCCATAAAAAAGGAACACATTTGACTCAGTTCTAATAACGTGGATGAACCTAGAGCCTATTATACAGAGTGAAATGTCAGAAATAGAAAGACAAATATTGTATACTAACACATATATATGGAATCTAGGAAAATAGAACTGATGAACCTATTTGCATGACATCAATGAAGACCCAGATACAGGGAACACTTACGAATGTGCATTGGGAAGGGGAGGAGAGGGTGGGACAAACTGAGAGAGTAGCACTGAAATGTATTCATTACCATATGCAAAATTAGCCAGTGGAAATTCACTGTATAATGCAGGGAGCTCAAATCTGGTGCTCTGTGATAGTCTAGAGGGATAGGATGGGGTTGGAGGTAGGAGTGAGGTTCAAGAGGGAGGGGACATACATATATCTATGGCTGCCG
Organism: Cervus canadensis; assembly: GCF_019320065.1. Classification (NCBI taxonomy): domain Eukaryota; kingdom Metazoa; phylum Chordata; class Mammalia; order Artiodactyla; family Cervidae; genus Cervus; species Cervus canadensis. The sequence continues at coordinate 42,765,340 of NC_057411.1, read as the reverse complement.
ATTCATGTTGATATACAACAGAAACCAACACAGTATCATATAGCAAATATCCCTCAACTAAAAATAAATACATTTTAAAAATAAAATTAAAATTGGTTTAAAAGTAAAATAAATAAATAAATAGGAACTACAATCCTCAACAAGAGAAACCTGTGCACACGTCAATGAAGACCCAGCACATTAAAAAAAAAAAAAAACAACAAAAAAAAACAGAAACCAAGCAGACTCCTGCATCCACATCCTCCCGTGGAATAAACACACAGATTTTCTTCCTTCCTCCCCAGCTCAGTTTTGGATGCCCAGCAGTCAGAACAAGCCTGAGAGAAGAAATCAGGCCCCCAAGAGGAAGATGAGGACTACAGAGAGACCAAGAGGCAGCATGCAATTTCCAAACTAGGTCATGGGGCCCCTGGGGTGTGTAGGTGGGGCGGCTGTGCTGACATGCATTCCCAGCCCTGGGGGGCTGCTGGCAGACTGGTTTTGTCTCTGTTTTAAAATCTTGTTATGCTCTTAGTGTCTCTCTAAAAAATAATAGTTTTGCTGAACTTAACTTTTAAACTGGAAAACGATTCGGCATCTGTACAATGAACAAGTATGTTAAAGGTATAGGCTAGTCCTTGAGGCTTCCTGGGTCATCTTTAGCATGTTATACAAACTTCAGGACAATTCCAGATTGAGGGGTGGAGGTGGATGATCACTTTCTCAAGGTGGGAATTTTTTTTTTTTTTCTGATTGAAAACAGGAATATAAACTCTCTTGCAAGCTAAATGTTGGGTAATTATTGACTTTTCTGAATTTCTCTCTCTCTCTCTAACTCTCCAGTGCAATTTATGTTTCTCTCTCTGTATGTGCATTGTATGGGTCTCAAATGCATCTTATTTATCACTGTAGAGTCATCCATTATCTTATTACCTAACATGTATTTATACCTTATTTTGGGCATTAAAATATTTGGAGAACAAACGAATGAATGCACATCTATGAAAGACCAAAAAAGTAAAGGAACCCAGAGAGAGGAACTTGGGAAAATAAATAGAAAGCTTTCTTCAGGTGCCTAGCAGTGAACAGAATGTTCATGGCAGAACATTATAGAAACACGTCCATGAGGATGGTTAAAGGTCAGTCTTCCCTAAGCCTGTGAATACAGGATGAGTAGCACACGGGAAGCTTTTGGCACTTATCACATGAATGACTGAGACAGACTTTGAATAGATGTGTTGCAAATGGTCCATTTAGTGATTGTCCTAGAGATTCTTTGGTAAATATTGCTAAATATTTAAATTTTCAAAATAGCAGTACCCCTCCCCTCTGCAGTTAGAAAAAAGTGTCAGCTATACATCCTCTTCCTAATAACCTGAAAACAATAAAGTGTGTGACAACAGAAACAAAGTTTAGGTCAAATTCTTTTAAACATTAAATAATTCATTAGTGGGCTTCCTTGGTGGTTCAATGGTAAAGAATTCACAGGTTCAGTTCCTGGGTTGGGAAGATCTGCTGGAGAAGGAAATGGCAACCCACTTCAGTGTTCTTGCCTGGAGAATTCCTTGGACAGAGTAGCCTGGTGGGCTACAGTCCATGTGGTTGCAAAGAGTCAGACATGACTGACCAGCTAACGTTTTCACCTTTCACTTTGCAGATTAATGCATCAATAAATTGAAAGAGGATTAAGCCATCTCTCTGGACAGATCAAGCAAGTTTAGTTTAGTTCAGTCACTTAGTCGTGTCTGACTCTTTGTGGTCCCATGGACTGCAGCACGCCAGGCCTTCCTATCCATAACCAACACCTGGAACTTGCTCAAACTCGTGTCCATTGAGTCAGTGATGCCATCTGACCATCTCATCCTCTGTCATCATCTTCTCCTCCTGCCTTCAGTCTTTCCCAGCATCAGGATCCTTTTCCAATGAGTCAGTTCTTCGCATTGGCGGCCAAAGTTTTGGAGCTTCAGCTTCAGCATCAGTCCTTCCAATGAAAATTCAGGACTGATTTTCTTTAGGATTGACTAGTTTGATTTCCTTGTACTTCAAGGGACTCTCAAGAGTCTTCTCCAACAACACAGTTCAAAAGCATCAATTCTTTGGCACTCAGCTTTCTTTATGGTCCAACACTAACATCCGTACTTGAGTACTGGAAAAACCATAGCTTTGACTATATGGACCTTTGTTGGTAAAGTTATGACTCTGTTTTTTATGCTGTCTAGGTTTATCATAGCTTTTCTTCCAAGGAACAAGCATCTTTTAATTTCATGGTTTCAGTCACATCTGTAGTGATTTTGGAGCCCAATAAAATAAAAGCGAATCTAGATATAGACACTATAAAGATGGTTGGCCATGAAATTGCTGGATTCTATCCCTCACTGATGCAAAGACCCTAATGCTTTTCTAGTCAGTTTTATATTTTTAACACTACTCATTTCACCAATGAAAACTTATTTCTAACATATTTCATGCTGATTAATTGATCCTCTTATATAAATTTTGATACCAAATGATTTGTAAGCAGCTACTGTGTACTCTTGGTTCCTGATCCAGTTCCAAAGGAATTTAACTGCCACTAAGTATAGATTAAAGTTAATTCAGGTATACATTTATGCATTGCTTTGTTTATACTAACATCACATTACTCAATTTGCTTAACTACTAAATTTGCTTAACTAGTAAATTCACTAAATTTAAAATTACTAAAATGTCTAAATTTACTAAAATCAATTGATTTTAAAACCCATGATATAATGGATAAAGGTAGCTGGAAAAAGTTCAGTCTGAAGCAAAACACTGAATTAGATTCAGTTGTGAGTTAGTCATCCTTTCATTCACTTGTTCATTCATTCATCCAGTAGACATCAATTGTGTGCCAAGACAAGCATCAACACATTCATCACAGTGAGTCTTTAGCTCTTTGAATACAGTATGTTGAGGATAGCATCTTAAATTCATGCTTCAATGCTTTGGTAAAATACATTTTATAGAAAAATAAAAAGGAAAAGCATATTCTTTCTGAAGTATAGTTGATTTACAATGTTGTGTTTAGTTTCAGGTATATAGCACAGAGATTAAGATAGATATATATGTATGATATGCATATGTGCATATATTCTTTTACATATTTTTTCCCCTGGTAGGTTATTGTAAACTATTGAGTATAGTTCCCTGTGCTATGCAGTAAGTCCTTGTTGGTTATCTATTTTACATATAGTAGTATATTTATGTTAATCCCAATCTCCTAATATTAATATATTAGTATATCCCTTCCCTCCTTTCTCCTTTGGTAACCACAAATTTGTTTTCTGTGTCTGTGGTAATGTTTCTGTTCTGCAAAGAAGGTCATTTGTATCTTCGTCAAAAAATTTTAAAGAGCTACATCTCAAGGACCCTGGGAAAACGTTTCTGATCACTAACCAAAACTAAGCTACCTACTGGTTGGACGACACAGGGTTGGAGGACATGAACTTGCCATTGGGTTATTAGATTTTTACAAGTAAATGTATATGATTCACAAGTCATGGTGCAGGAAGATCTAATTTATTGGATCTGGCATTGTCCCTGGGTTTCTCACATTTCTGAACAAAGACATGAATGGTATTTCTGTTCCAGATTATCTTTTCAAGGATCTTGTATAAAAGCAACCTTGGAAGAGAAATAGTGTCTCCATCTGGAGCAGCTTTGTTTAACTGGCCAATGGAATGAAAAATAATGTCTTTTTCTATGGTTAAGATTGAGCAGGTCTTCCAGAAACCCTCTTATATAAAACTGAGGTTTTTCCAATCCCAAGGTTTCTTTTCTGGAAGCAAACTTGAGGACCAAAGAGACATAAGAGCAGGATGAATGCTGAGGTAATCATGAGTGAGTCCTGTACTTTCAAGCCTGGAATCTTCTCAACTTCTAGGCTTCCTGTAGGAAATGATTTACTTCTTTACTGGACAAGCCAGTTTGAGTGATATTTTTATTATATAATTGAATATGCATTCAATAGAAGATACACAAACACTCATACACATGCGGTGTGATATATGTTGTTTTTTATTTTTACACACACAAGCCCTGGACTTTGATTTATTCATAATTTATGTTTGCATGCACTGTGTCATTCTCTGCTTTATGCACTCTCTGTTAGAAGAAAATTAAGATTTTTCCCTACTTACTTTAATTCCTTGAGGATCAGTGTTAGACTACATATCATGTAATATGCAGAGCTGTGAATATGGTGACAACTCCATAAACACTGATTTTGCTTTAACACCTACCACTTTGCATGCATTGAGTGCTAAGTCGCTTCAGTCATGTTCGATTCTTTGCAAGTCTATGGGCTATAGCCCACCAGGCTCTTCTGTCCACGGGATTCTCCAGGCAGAAATACTGGAAGGGATTGCCATGTCCTCCTCCAGGGGATCTTCCTGACCCCAGGATCAAACCTACATCTCCTTCATCTCCTGCATTGTCAGGTAGGTTCTTTACTAATAATGCCAAGTGGGAAGCCCACCTACCACCTTACTTCACAATTATTCATTTTATTCTGGTATCCCTCAGTCTGCTCTTGAGACGGCATATGTTCATAGCTCTAAGCTCATAAGATTTAGAAAAGCAATGTGGATTGAACAAAAGAAGAATAGTAGAAATTCTTCTTAAATATCTTGAAATATTGTTATTAATCAGCTCTCCTCTCATTTTTTAATCTCTAGTGTTCCTCAACAATGACACGTTCCATTCATCTTGGCATTCTGTATTTAAGATTCTTTCAGGTTTATTTTCTTTTGGCAGTGTCAGGCCTTAGTTGTGGCATACAGCATCTTTTATTGCAGTTTTCGGGCCCCAGAGCACACAGACTCAGTAGTTGAGGTGTGAAGGTTGCCTGGAGGTACATGGGATCTTAGTTCCCTACCAGAGATGTGATCCATGTCCCCTGCATTGTAAGGGAGATTCTCAACCTCTGAACCCCTCGGGAAGTCTCCTATTTCTGCATTCTTATTCCTCAAAGTTGCCAGGTAGACTCAGGATTGGAATAAGGAATCGAAGTTCTTCCTCTGTCACTGCTAACAGCATTGGTTGTTGTTTAGCTCCTCAGTCATGTCCGACTCTTCGCAACCCCATAGACTGTGGCATTCCAGGCTCCTCTGTCCTCCTCTGTCTCTTGGAGTTTGCTCACATTCATGTTCATTGAGTCAGTGATGCTATCTAACCATCTCATCCTCTGCCATTCCATCCTCCTTTTGCCTTCCATCTTTCTCAGTTTCAGGATCTTTTTCAGCTTTTCCGATCAAGTGACCAAAATATTGGAGCTTCAGCTTTAGCCTCAGTCCTTCAGTGAATTTTCCAGGGTTCGTTTCCTTTAGGATCAACTGGCTTAATCTCCTTGCAGTCCAAGGGACTCTCAGGAGTCTTCTCCAGAATCACAATGTGAAAGCATCAATTCTTTGGCACTCCATCCATGGAGCATCCATGGCAATAAATTAGAATTTTCCCCTTGAGAAAGAAACAATTTCCTCTTTTTGAATTTGATGAATGCTCAGTTATGAATATAGTACAGAACTTATTGTGAAGTCTTCTTAAGCCCTTTAAGATAAAATTTATTTTATGCTGCATTATATAATAAAGAATGCTAGGTCCCATCTGGTCTGAGACATTTAGATCTTTCCACTTCCCTCATTTCTCTTCATTTTCCTAATTATCATCTAGTTTGTCTGGAACTTTCTGGCTTTAGCAAACAGTTTTGGTCCCTGGGAAGCCCTCAGACCCAGGCAAACTTAGACGTTGGATTACTTTCCTTAGTTACTCTACTTTCTTCTGTTTGATAATGAGATACAAGGACAAAAAATTATGTGTAAAGTTATTTATGCAGGCATGTGGCTGGCATAGAGTTTGAATAAGTGGATAAATTAATCACCAAATATGCATCTGGACATAGAAGAGTTTTGGAGTCAGGGAGACGTGGACTGAGAGATCACATCAATCATGTATTCCTATGGAAACTGATTCCACATGTTTTACCTCTCTGAGCTTCAGCTCTATCCTTAGCAGAGGTTTGGAGATAAGGGGATGGTAAAAGACACATCACGGACTTGTAATAGAAAACATACCAAAGCACCAGCTCATTAGCAGCCTTAAAACCCTTGCGTGTAGCCTCTGTGTTAATTATGGCAAGCTCAGCGTCGTTAGCTCAGGCTGCTCTAACAAAAATACCATAGACTGGGTGGCTTAAAAAACCCCGGTTATTCCCCGGGAGGCTGGGAAGTCCAAGGTCAAGGTATCAGTCAACTTGGTTCCCGGGGAGGGCCTTTTCCCTGGTTTGCAGAGGTCTGCCTTCTTGCTGAATCCTTGCATGGGTCAGGGAGGATGGGAGAATAATCATCTTCCTATTGTTTCTTGTTTATCAATCACTAAATCCTTTCGACTCTGCGACCCCATGTACTGCACCCATGTGACTGTGATTCGAGCTGGGAGAGAAGAATATGGGAAAAGTAATCTATATTCTGGTTAATTTTACACCAGCGTTTCCCTGGTGGCCCTATAGTAAAGATTCTGCCTGCCATGCAGGAGAGGTGGGTCCAATCCATGGGTCAGGAAGATCCCCTGGAGAAAGGGATAGCAACCAAAATCTAAGTATTCTTGCCTGGAGAATCCTATGGACAGAGGAGCCTGGTGGGCTACCGCCCATAGGGTTGCAGAGAGTTAGACGTGACTGAGCAATTAAAACAACAAGAATACATTCTGGCTCTAGTGTGTAGATCCTGTAGTCCTACTGTGTGCGTTAGTCACTCAGTCCTGTTGGACTCTTTGCTACCCCCGTGGACGGTAGTCCGCCAGGCTCCCGGGTCCATGGAAGTCTCCAGGCAAGAATACTGGAGTGGGTTGCTATTCCCTTCTCCAGGGGATCTTCCGGACCCAGGGGTCGAACCCTGGTCTCCTGCGTGGCAGGCAGATTCTTTACCGTCTGAGCCCCCAGAGGAGTCCAACTGTATTCTTAACTATAATGCAAAGAGCAGTGTAACTCCCAGTGAGAGCATGGAGCTCCGTGCATACAGTATTTATTCAATAAATCAAAAATGAGTTAATGAAAACTGAATAAAATATGGAATCTTGAACTGGTGCAATGACCACACTGAAACGCTGCCAGGGTCACAAGTTCTGAGTTCACTTTCCAGTTGTGCTTGCAGTCGCTGACTGGCCGCTCAGCTCTCAGTGGTGTGTGTTTTTACTGAATTTGCTTTGGTGGTAGTTGTTATTATTATTATTATTATTATACCCCCTCTGGCCCCAATTTTCTTATTTTAAAACTGAGGTATTTATCCTCATTCTCTCATATTTTGCTGTTAGTAATAGTAACTATCCCCTGGAGGAGGGTGCAGAAACCCACTCCTATATTCTTTCCTGGAGAATCCAATGGACTGAGGAGACTGGAGGTCTATGTTTCACAGAGTCACAAAGAGTCAAACACAACTGAAGTGACTTAGCTTTCACTCAATAGTAGCGATAGTTTTCAGATATTGAATTTCCCAGCTATCAGAGGTCTTCCTTATCATTGTTAATATTGCTCAATATGGCTAAGTGTGTGCTTGTTAGAAAAACAACGTACAAAAGGCAAAGTCCATGATTTCTAATGTCCACAGAGACATGGTATTGATGCAAGACCAAACAAAAGAAAATCTCAAACTGCAACCAGAGAAACTAAGGCTTCTCAGCCTTTTTAATACCTGCTGTGGAAGAAACAAAACTTACCTTGTCATTGAACAAACTTCCGGCCGCTAAGGCCAAGTCATTCTTCTTTTCTCCAAGGAGCCACAGAGAAGGTTATTGAATTAACACGCTATTGAGTTTCATGGAATTTACTCTCAACACCAAAACCATGTTGAGGTGAGTGTTCTTCAGAAAGAATTTCAGAAGGACAAGGTCAGGGTAGACCACCAAGGTATCTGATTATGAGATATGAGATGTTAATGAATGCAATTCTTGAGAAAATCTGCTTCTCCTGAAGAATTTCATACCTTGGTTTTTAGTCCTGGTTCCTGCTATATTGTTGGTCAAACCTCCTCATGTGTTAAAAGCAGACAGAAATTATCACAAAAGGGTCTGAAAGGGGAAGCCAACTTAATAGATAATATTCCTGAGTTCTCCAGAGTGGTGATTCCCTCTCCTTCTATTTACATTTTCTCCTGATAAAAATTAATGTATAAGATAATAAAACACATTAATAACAGAAAGCAAAAAGCAATGTCCTTTAACAGTAGTTAATGCCAAACCCAGGGCTTCGTGGTGGCTCAGATAGTAAAGAAGTTGCCTGCAATGCAGGAGACCCGGACTCGATCCCTGGGTTGGGACGATCTCCTGGAGAAGGGAATGGTAACCCACTCCAGTATTCTTTCCTGGAGAATTATATGGACAGAGGAGCCTGGCAGCCTACAGTCCATGGGGGTAGCAAAGAGTCGGACACGACTGAGCAACCAACACACACACAGTGCTAAACTCAGGACTATTAGAGACTGTCTTTGCAAAGAAAAAAGTTCAAATGTCAATAGCATACACTGACATCTAGGAAAATGGTTTGCAAACTTAGAATGGCAAGTATAGAGTTAAATGTCTCCCCTGATCACCAGAATTGGGACACTTAGAAGAATCAGAGTGACTACAGAGCTCGTGTGGATACGGCTGTACCTAGCGGGTGTCTGAGGTTTTGTCAGTTCGTTCTTATTTTTGTGACAGAGCATTCTAGCACAGCAGTTTTTTGTTGTTTTTTTTTTGTTTGTTTGTTTGTTTTGCAGAATACCATTGCCACACATCCATTCAAATAGATTAACACTCCCATCTTCGCTGACCCATTTGTCAGGCATGCCAAAATGTAGGCTGACCCATGTGACCTTTTCACTGAAAATATGTAGAGAGAGTGTCATTGGGTCTCACGCTGACAAGCCTGGAATTACAGTTATTTTTTCTGTTTGTCATATAACACCAACTGAACTACACCTGTCCTTCTGAAGCATACTTTGTTCTGAGAAGAGGAAGGATAATCAAAGTGGGTATTTCTGAATCTTCAAGCAGTCATTATTAAGACCTGATAAGAGAAGCGAAATGGAATTTATTGAGTATTTGCTTTGCACTAACTTTGGAGCACAAGTAATTGCAACATCCATAACTTCCTTTAAGGAACCGTCCTGCAAGGTAATTAACCTGCCCAGTCTCTCATGGCTTCATATGTTGACCACGACTCCAACCCATGTCTGACAAATTCGGAATAGTCACTTTTCCTTCTATCAAATTGCCAGAAGGAATCCAGCTAGCATCCTTCCCTGGAAATCAGTTACTTGTCTCCTGGAATTTACTCTTTTTGTCATCCTTTGGACTTAGCAACAGTGCATTTGAGTTGTGGAGGCTTTGGTTAGACTTCTTAGAAGACACACAGAGGGAAGAAGACATCATTCACTAAAATAATTAAGCAGAGGCTAAAAAGTCTGTTCAAATAAAGCATGCCATTTTGGTTCCTGGCCAACACTATTCTGAGTGGGCTGCTCTCCGTGAACTTGTAAACTCCACAACGACGACAACAACAACAACAACAACAAAACAAAATTGACACGCATCCTCTGCTAAATGATCGTGTATTGACACTGGAACATCCAGGCTGTGAAATTCGCAGGAGAAGCAAGGTTGAATCAAAGTGCACTTCTTAATTTGCACCACACCAACTGAACAGTAAAATGTGATTTAATTTACTATATAATTTGCTTGTTCAACAAAGCTGAAAGATAACTCACTTAGTGCCACTTTGCTTGTAAGTAAGCCCGTAACTGGCGGTGTTCTTTCAGCGAATGGCTTTGTTGTTGATGCCAGAGAAAGCTGTTTGAGTGGAAAATGCACAAAATTAAGGGTCTGTTGCTGTCGTATTTGCAATGCACTCCCTTTGTCCTCATCAAGTTTATTTCTGCCGAGCGGCAGTAACGGCTCTTTGTTTTTCTAACTCGATGAAGTCACTAAGTCTTGCTCGGTGGCACACGGCTCGGGGGAAAAATGCAGGCAGCCGAATTTAGAACCATTTGGAACTCACGAGTTGTGAATTTTGAACCAAACTCGAATCTTTTAAAAGCTCATCTGTTCCACAGAGAGTGCCAGCTCGGCTAACAGCCTTGCAGCAGGGACTGTCCTCTGAGAGCTGAGCCAGGGTCCCCGCAGTCCCTCCTGTTTCTTCCTATGCTGAGTTGGTTTGCATCTTTGCAGGATGCAAAGAGATGAGTGTGTTACAAAGCCCCAAAATCTGCACCCCAGGAGGAGAGAGTTTCCAAGGGGTCTCTTTGGTATATTGCATGCATGTTCAGTCGCTTCCATCATATCCAACTCTCTGAGACCCTGTGGACTGCAGCCTACCATTCCATGAGATTTCCCAGGCAAGAATACTGGTGTGGGTTGCCATTTCCTTCTTCAGGGGATCTTCCCAACCCAAGGATCAAACCCCCATCTGCTTCGTGCATTGCTGGCGAATTCTTTACCGCTGAGCCACCACCAACCTTTTAACATTTTCTTCATGTCTCTTGTATCCATTTGTTCTTTTTGTCCGCTCACCCCATTCTAGGGTTGACCTGTAATCACCAGATTCTCCAGAGAGGGCAAAAGCAGTTCAAGTAATTACATGTGAGTCACCAACTCAGCCACAGAGTGGGTGGGTGTGTGGGTGTGAACAAGAGGGAAAGTGGTTTTGATCAAGTGCTACAAGCAGAGAAGGAGATAAAACCAAGCTCCAGTTCATGGAAGACTCGTTACAACCTCCTCATGAGTTTGGACTATGTCCTGAGGACAAGTAGCCATTCTTCCCGATGACTCATCCTAGTCTACAACACACAGACCAAATGCCTTTGCCCAATATTTAAGGCTCTCCATAATGCTTTTCCAGCCTACCGAGAAAATCAAACCTCTCAGGGATTGTTTCCCTTGGCAGATTTCTTTACTTGTCTACAAATATATACTGCATCACAGCCCCCTGCCTTCCGGTGTCTACATATTTGATTATACTGCTGACCCCCACTGGAAGCCCTATCCATCTCCTCCCATCAGAGAAGTGGGTCCTCTCTATGTTTTTGCATTTGTATTAAACACTCTGCATCTAGCAGTGACCATGTAATGCAGAGTGTGGCCAGGGTCCTGGGCCAGACAGAGGCAAGCAGGAGCCGTGGGCTTGGGGATTCTAGCCTGGAAGGCTGTACCTGCTGCTGCATCGCTTCAGTCGTGTCCGACTCCGTGCGACCCCATAGACAGCAGCCCACCAGGCTCCCCCGTCCCTGGGATTCTCCAGGCAAGAACACTGGAGTGGGTTGCCATTTCCTTCTCCAGTGCATGAAAGTGAAAAGTGAAAGTGAAGTCGCTCAGTCGTGTCCGACTCTTAGCCACCCCATGGACTGCAGCCCACCAGGCTCCTCCGTCCATGGAAGTTTCCAGGAGAGAGTACTGGAGTGGGGTGCCATTGCCTTCTCTGAAGTCTGTACCTATCAGTGTTGTTTATGGCATGGTTCTGTTGGATGGCTTCCTTTACCCATAAACTGTATGAAAACATCTTTCTCCAAATGGCCATTTCTAGATGTGTTTGGGGCTTTCCTGGTAGCTCAGCTGGTAAAGAACCCATTTGCAATGCAGGAGACCCTGGTTTGAATCCTAGGATGGGAAGATCCCCTGGAGAAGGGATAGGCTACTCACTCTAGTATTCTTGGGCTTCTCTTGTGGCTCAGATGATAAAGAATCTCCTTGCAATGCAGGAGACTTGGGTTTGATCCTGGGTTGGGAAGATCCCCTGAAGGAGGGCATGGCAACCCACTCTAGTTTTCTTTCCTGGAGAATCGCTATGGACAGAGGAGCTTGACAGGCTATAGTCCATGGGGTCATAATAGACTCAGATATGACTGAGTGACTAAACAACAAAAGAGATGACAAAACAATTAGACAATAGAGCAGTTCAATATGGCTAGAGCATGAAGTGCAGAGGAGAGTGAAGACATTATAAAAAAACAAAGCAGAGTGGAGTTGATGATGCCGGGCAACAGCGATGCAGCTAAGGTCAGGTTCTGTGCTAAGTCTGAAATTGTCCTTAGCTCACTGTGTGTTTGGCAGAAAAGGATGAAAAGCAAGAGCTCATTGGGGAGGATTGGGGTCAAGCATCAGGAGAGAATTTTCTTCAACTTTTCCCTTGTAGGTTATGAGTGGAAGCTCACCAAAGACTGAAAGGCAGATGCTGTAATAATATGGTTTCCATGCAGTAACAAACACTGTTGGTGTTTTGTCCCACAAGGCTTAGCCCACCTGAGCTCACCTGCAGCTGTAGGATGAGTTTTCCTCTAGGAAGCAGCTTCTCAAGTCAAGGACCTATAATTGTATGGCTCTCAGTTTGTAACTTTTATCCTGAGAGCTTTCTCTGTAACCAAGGTGATTTTCTTTAGAGAACAAAGGAGAAACCAACTGAGAAGTAGGGAAAGGGGGAGATGGTAACATCGCCTAGAAAATCCCTTAATCCATGGAAGTGAGATTTAGGGATAAATGTCCCAGTGCCGTCACAGTTCAGGCTTTAGGTTCCAAGTTCTCAGAATGCTGCCAGCAAGACTGAGCCCCACGGGCCCACAGCCCATAACCTAATCATTAATGTACCCCATGTGGCTTTCCTCCTTTCTCTCTCTTTCTCATTTTTTTTCATTTTTGATTCCTGAGACCATTTTCCAAATAAACTCCCAGTATCCTAACCCTTGTCTAGGGGTCTGATTTTAAGGAAACCCAAACCTATGCTACATATCCTTGGATTCTATCATAGAACCTACCACAGACATCTCTGTGTAAGTTCCTGATGCTCTTACCAACTTTTAAAAAGCCTTCAGTGTCCATAAGGATGATAAGACTAGCCTTAAGTACTGCCTTGTCTGGTGTGTGTGGTGGGTTTGGGGGAGAAGGGTGGCTGTGATGTAATTTGTTTACTCAAGGTCATGGTCAGTAGACATCATTATAAAACTGCTAAAAAGGAGGAGGGCTTCCCAGGTGGTGCAGTGGTAAGGAATCTGCCTGCCAAAACAGGGGAGACTCGGGTTCAGTCCCTGGAGTATGAAATGGCAACTCACTGCCAGGTACTCTTGCCTGAAGAATTCCATGGGCAGAGGAGCCTGGTGGGCTACAGTCCACGGCATCACATAGAGTTGGACACAACTGAGTGAGCACATTTAGAGGATGAGACCACAGACATGGGGAACAACCAGAGGTGGTAAAAATCTTCCAGCAAGAAGATATGAAAGAGCTCAACACTGATAATGACAAGTGATGATAAAGACAACAGATTAGAGAGACATTTGGGAGAATTTGGTTACTCTTCATCATGATGGCTTGAAGACCTACCTCCCCCACCTGAAAAAATATGATTGACATGATGACAATAATAATAATAATGTAGGGAAAGTCATGCCAATGGCCTAATGAACCTTCTGGTGATGTGCCCAGGAAATCAATTTCCTTGGAATAACTCATGCAGAGCGAAACCTACAGAGTGCTAGGCACTAAACATGCAATTACAGTTTTCTGAGTTTAAAATTGTGTTTGGGTATGTGGTGCACAATCTCTAAAATATAATTACTGAGGAACATAGTTTAATTTGTATCAGTCACAATTTACGGCTTGTCTATGTTTATAGAAATGATTATGGTTTGAAGCTTCTTGTGCCTTCCTTGATGCATAAAAAATGATTATCAAGCCTTCAGTCGCAGCCGCCTTCCCTGAGAATTGGCAGCAACAGGCCCTTTAATCAGGAACAAGATCCTACGGAGCCAACGTATGCAAATATGCAATCTGAGAACAACAGTTAAGTTTTTATAATGAGAGGGTTGGAAAGAACGTTGGAAAGTGCCCACCTAACAGAACTCCAGTGATCAATGTCTACTGAGCGTGGGAGGCTCAGTCCTCTCCTGCATCATTTTGCTACATCTGAACACAAGCCAATTTCTACCACCGACTTATTATTTTAACATGATCATTGTTTCAAATAGACTTTCACAGATTGCCCTACCAGAATTTTTTTCTTTTTTAACTTTGTATTTTATATTGGGGTATAATTGATTAACTGGAGGAGGTAATGGCACCCCACTCCAGTACCCTTGTCTGGAAAATCCCATGGACGGAGGAGCCTGGGAGGCTGCAGTCCATGGGGTCGCTAAGAGTTGGACACGACTGAGCAACTTCACTTTCACTTTTCACTTTCATGCATTGGAGAAGGAAATGGCAACCCACTTCAGTGTTTTTGCCTGGAGAGTCCCAGAGACTACGGAGCCTGGTGGGCTGCCGTCTATGAGGTCTCACAGGGTCGGACATGACTGAAGCGACTTAGCAGAAGCAGCAGCAGCATAGTTGATTAACAATGTTGTATTAGTTTCACATGTTTAATAAAATGATTCAGTTATACATATGCATGTATCTCCTGGAAAAAGGAAAGGCTACCCACTCCAGTATTCTGGCCTGGAGAATTCCATGGCCTGCATAGTCCATGGGGTTGCAAAGAGTCTGATAGGGCTCAGTGACTTTCACTTTCACATACATATATCAATTCTGCTTCAATTTTTTTTTTTCCATTTAGGTTGCTACACAATGTTGAACAGAGTTCCATCTCTGTATAATAGGTCCTTGTTGGTTATCCATTTTAAATATTGCTGTGTGTACCTGTCAATCCCAAAATCACTAAATATCCCTTCTCCCCTCCTCTTCACCCCTGGTCTCTAAGTCTTTGAGTCTGTTTCTGTTTTGTGAATCAGTTAATTTGTATCATTTTCAAAAGACTTGATGAGAAAGGACTTAAAAGTTTTCAGGTTGAAGAGACAGTTGGTGATTACCCGTCAACACTGCCTTTAACTTGTGTAACCTCAGGCAAGTCATTTAACAGTTCTGGGAAGTTTTTTCACTTTTTTAATGAGGGGACTGAATGAAATAGCTGTTAAAGACCCCATCAGCTTCCAAAGATGGTGACTCTGTATAAAGAGAAGTGTGCTAATTCACAGAAAAGCCATTCAGTGTGGGGAGACACACATGCACACAAATACACACACACATTTTGGCTATGAAATCTCAAATGATGTGTAGTTTCATTTACATGTAAGAAAGAACAACGACTATAGATAAGGGAGTTTGCATTAACATATTATTTAGAAGCAATCTGGTTGTGGAAAACTGTCAAAAACTTTACCAGGATGAAACCTGGTAGAAAAGAATCTGAATCTTCCAGGCCTGCGTATTACAGAGCGGGGCTGCCTTGCACCACCCTCTAGAAAAGCACTGTGTCTGGTCAACCAGTAGGCTGTACACCCTGTTCCTCAGTAGATAGTTAATGCTTCATTTTTCACAAGAGTAATGTGATGGGAGAGACAGAAGAGAATGTAGCTGCCCTTAAAGTGATGCCCGGCTCCGAATGTCCTTATTATGCACATTTGGATAGCACTTCACAGGTACAAAGTGCTCCCCAATCATCTCATTACTTTTATATGAGCTAAAAGCTGTTGAATTTGTCATCCTGTACCACAAAGTGTGTTGGAAGACAGCAAACATTTTACTGCAGCATCATTGTGTAAGAAGCACATCCCTGTAACTCCCTGGAAAATAAGAACTCTCTGGGGAGATTTTATTCAGCCTGCCCTAGGAGTCTTTATTTCTTGATGTTTTTACTCATTTAGTAATTTACTTAGTTTTGGCTGTGCGGGGTCTTCATTGCCACACAGGCTTTTCTCTAGCTGCAGCAAGTGGGGACTACTCCGTAGCTGGGATGTGCAGGCTTCTCATTGCAGTGACTTCTCTTGTCAGGGAGCACAGGGTCTTGGTGTAAGGGCTTCAGTAGTTGTGGTTCACAAGCTCTAGAGTGCAGGCTCAATAGTTGTGGCCCACCGGTTTAGATGTTCCTGGCATGGGGGAGCTTCCCGGATCAGGGTGGGGAGGGAGGTTGGCAGAGGGATTCAGGATGGTGGGGACACATGTATATCTATGACCAATTCATATTGATGTATGGCAAAAACATCACAATATTGCAAAGTAATTATCCTCCAATTAAAATAAATAAATTAAAAAAAAAAAAAAAACCAAAACTATGTATTTTGCGTTGGCAGGTGCATTTTTTATCACTGAGCCACCAGGGAAGCCTCCAGGACATGCCGTTTAAAGTAGGTGGATTAAGACGGTCATTCGAAGTTGACAGTTGCGCAAAGTCCTGGAGGGGAGAGGAATGTAGCATACCTTCCCCCAGTGCCTGTATGCAGTGGGAAGACTTAAGGCAAAGATAGAAACTTGCCTGGTAAGTCTGGGAACATCAAAGCCAGTGAGGCTGGAGGAGGTGAGTGAAAAATAGTAGAAAAATAACATCAGAAAAGTATTAGGGAAGTTAGATCACTTAAAATCTTGGACATTGTAAAGGCTTTGACTCTTACTCTGTGTAAGCAGAGGAGCCACTGGAGGGCTTTCAACAGTGAAAGATGGCAAGTTTCACAGCATCCCTCTGGTGGGACATCTTCCCAGGTGGCTCAGACAGTAAAGGGTCTGCCTGTGATGCAGGAGATCCAAGTTCGATCCCTGAGTGGGGAAGATCCCCTGGAGAAGGAAATGGCAACCCATTCCAGTATTCTTGCCTGGAGAATCACATGCACAGAGGAGCCTGTTGGGCTACAGCCCACGGGGTCGCAAAGAGTTGGACTCGACTGAGCAACTAAAACTCTGGCAGTGAGGTGTTGAGGATAACCTGTAGGTGGACAGGCTATGAAATAAAATGAATGAAAAATCTAGGAGACCAATTAAGAGGTCATTATAATATTTCTGGCAGGAGGGCATGGTGGCTTGAAATGGTTGGACCAGGGGAGGAACAGATTCTAGTATATTTTGAAGGCAGAATCAAAAGGTTTATCTAAAGGTTTAAACTTGGGATATGAGAGAAAGAATCTAAACGATTCCAAGAAAATTGGCCTGAGCATCAGAAGGGTAGAATTACCATCAACTGAGATGGGGAAGCTATAAGTCACGGAGGAGAGATCAAGAGTCTGGTGTGGCAATGATAGCATGCGTTGACAATCCTAAAGGAAATCAACCTTGAATAGTCATTGGAAGGACTGATGCTTAAGCTGAAGCTTCAATACTTTGGCCACCTGATGCGAAGACTTAACTCATTAGAAAAGACTCTGATGCTGGGAAAGATTGAAGGCAAAAAGAGAAGAGGGTGGCAAAAGATGAGGTGGTTAGATAGCATCACCGACTCAATGTACATGAATTTGAGCAAACTCCAGGAAATAGAGGACAGAGGAGCCTGGCATGCTGTAGTCCATGGGATCACAAAGAGTCAGACATGACTTACCAACTGAACAACAACATTGACAACTAGACATCCAAGCAGAAATTTCCGGTAAACAGTTGAATGTGTAAGTTCAGAATTTGGGGCCGAGTTTAAAGAATTCATCACTATAAATGTCCAAGTGAGATTTAAAGCAATCAGAATGGATGAGAGAAACAAGGGCACTAAGTATGGAAGAGAAGGACTAAGTTCAAGACTGGAATCATGAGCAGGGTCAACAGACTGGGGAGGAGACTCCAGTGTGGAAGAGCAGCCCCTGGAAACAGGTGGAACCAGGAAAGAGCTATAGACAGCCATGTGTGGTGAGGTTTTCAAGGAAGAGGGGGAGATTGACTATGTCAAATGGTGCTGAGAGGTCAACTGGATGCATACTAAGAAGTGATCACTGTGTGAATGAAAAATATTGCCTGCCATGTCAGTAAACAAAGCATGCCACAGCCATCAAGTCATCACATTACAGCCACCAGATGGCGAGCCCTGGGGGAACTCAGGATGGAGCCCGGATGCCCCCCATCTATCAGTCAGCTGCTGCAGCAACTCCAATGGTGCACTGTTAGGAGACTTATGAGAAGCCCAGGATACTGACCCCAGAAAAGTGAGGCTTATATCAAAGGTATGATTTCAGTGGACCCAGACTTTTGCATCTTCCCATACATAGAAAAGCACTAAATTCCTTAACTTGAAATATCCAGTTTTCTTTAATTAACAGAAATCTTTTGATGGGTTTCCCTCATAGCTCAGTTGGTAATGAATCTGCCTGCAATGCAGGAGCCCCAGGTTTGATTCTCGGGTCTGAAAGATCCCCTGGAGAAGGAAATGGCAACCTACTCCAATATTCTTGCCTGGGAAATCCCATGGACAGAAGAGCCTGGCGGGCTATAGTCCACGAGGTCACAAGAGATGGACATAACTTAGCAACTATGCCACTACCAATCTTTTGATGTTCTGACTACCTGGTCTTTGTTGTAAAACTCGTATATCCTGGCCCCCCTTCCCCCTCCTTGAGTCTTCAGAGAAGCTCTCAGAACTTTGTGAGATGCTGTGCCCCAGGCTAAAGTCCTCAGTTTTGTCCACCAAGTACAACCTAGCTCTCAAATTTTAGGTTGTGATCTTTATTTTTTAAGCCAACAGCTGGATCAGTTTTAGTGCTGAGTATATTGGGAGGATGGAGAGATGGGGCAAAGCCTGTATAAGAAAGAGGAGAAAGAATCAGACCTATAAAGTAACATTTTTCAAGTAATTTTACTGCAAAGAAAGAACTGGTGTCTATTAGAGAGAATAAGGTAAACAGGGTGTTTTGTTCGCTTTTGTTTTTGGTCTATTTTTAAGATGAGCTAGTAGCATAATGTGTCTATGCTGATAGGAATGATGGGCTTAGAGGAAATATTTAACTATGCAGAGGGGATAAGGGAGACTGGCTCCAGCAAGTTCTCTTGACTTGGTGAAGGGACATTGAGCACATGTGGAAGGACTGGCCATGGGTGACATCTGTGGCAACACCCAGGAAGTCAGGGTGTCTGAATGTAGAGACTGCCAGCTGCATGGATGTGGGGACCACTGGCTGATATTCTTTATCATGTTACTTAGTCATATTCAACACTGTTTCACTCTCTCTGCTACTATTCTTTCACTGGTTTTGCAAGATACCACCCACAGGCTATTTTATTAGAGCTTGGCGTGTTCGATTACCTTTTGTCCAATTTTAAGGATTAAAAAAAATCCTTAAAATATTTGTCCAGACCTCCTGTATATTGGAATGCATTTTTAAAATTAACTTAATGTATATCCTACAAAGACACTGTCCCTTCTTTTTTCCCCTACTGCTATATAGTAGGTTCTCATTAGGCATCTATTTTATACATAGTAGTGCATATATTGGAGAAAGCAATGACACCCCACTCCAGTGTTCTTGCCTGGAGAATCCCAGGGACAGGGGAGCCTCATGGGTTGCCATCTATGGGGTCTCACAGGGTCGGACACAACTGAAATGACTTAGCAGCAGCAGCAGCAGCAGTGTATATATGTCTCCCAACTTACTCCTTCCTTTCCCCCTTGATGTCCAAGTTCATTCTCAAGGTCTGGGTCTCTATTTCTGCTTCACAAATAGGTTCATCTGTACTATTTCTTTCTAAATGTGACTTGTGCCAAAATAAATAAATAAATCCTTAAAGTCTGGCTGGACTTTTCCATCAGTTAAAGCATATGCCTAAGACACAAATGGCTCAGAATGGTAAAGAATCCGCCTGCAACATGGGAGACCTGGGTTCGATCCCTGGGTTGGGAAGATCCCCTGGAGAAGGGGACAGCTATCCACCCCAGTATTCTTCCCTGGAGAATCCCCATGGACAGAGGAGCCTGGCGAGCTCCATGGTGTTGCAAAGAGTCAGACACAACTGAGTGATTTTCACTTTTCACTTCAAGACACAAGCAAAGCAGACAGGAGAGAAGAGGAAGGAATTCAAGGTCAATAAACATTTAGATCCGTGAACACTAGGTATCTTTCCATTGGTTTATGTTTTTTTCTGCAGTAGGCCTTAAGGGCATTGTGCTAAGTGAGATAAGTCAGAGGGTGTCAAATACTGAAAGGTATCACTTACATGTAAAACCCAAAAGCGTCAAATTCACAGAAACAGAACCCACAGAAGGTAATCACCCGGGGCTGGGGGTTGGGGGGATGTCTTTAAAGGCTACAAATTTACAACTAGAAGATGAAAAAGATCTGAAGATCTAACGCACTGCATAGTGATTTTAGCTAATATTATTGCACCCTAAACTTCAAAGTGTCTAAGAGACTAGGTCTTAATTGACCGGACCACAAAAAAGAAATGATAATCATGTGACTCGATAGAGGTGTTAGCCGATACCATGTGGTATTAATATATATCAAATTGACAGAGACACCTTAAAGGTAAAGTATTAAATGTCAGTTATATCTTAATAAGAGTAAACAGACAAATAAATAAATATAAATAAAACTCTAGAATTGTGCATCAGGGATCTTTATTTTTAGAAGAGTAGTTTTTAGCCCAGAAATTCAAGGTAATAAAATTGCATTTTGAATTGCGTATAGGAAGAGAAGTACCATATATTTTTTAGTGCAGAGAAACTCTGGAAGAGTTCGTTTTCCCCTGCCCCAGGGCTGCATGTTCCATTGCCAGGGCAGCAGCCTAAAACAGCACAGGAAAAAGCCACATTTTTGTAGCTAGGGGCAGAAGTAACCGGTGGCACAAATCTGAGTCTTGTCAGAGGAGAGAAGCTGCAAATGATATCAGAGAAACCAGAGCTCATGTCAAATGGGAGTGCACTGCTGTAGTGACGGAGCCTGGGGCGTGAGGAGCAGGTGAGAAAGTCAGGAAAATTATGACCTTCTCAGTCTCCTTCAGTAATGGCCTGCTAATTTAGGGTAAAATTCTAAGCCCTCCTCTGACACATGAGATTCATCACCCGCTTTCTCCTCCCATCACAGTGTCCTTGAGAACTGCAGTCAACTTGTGTACTGTATTTTCTCACCTGGGGTTCCAAGCACGGGCTGCACCCTCTCTACCTGACCTGTCCATCACTCTGCTTTGCCAGGATAACTTCCTGAGCTTCAGGTCTCCGCCTGATAGTGACTTCCGGCCGGAAGTCTTCCCTGATGCTATAGAAATCTTAAAACAGTAAAGATTCCTATAGGGCTTGCTCTATGCCAGCTATTCTCTTAAGAATTCTACAGAAAATTAACACACTGCATCCTCCAAAACAGACATATTTTATTGGTATCATCATCATTAGTGTGTACATTTTATAGATGAGAAAAAATAGGCACAGAGAAGCCAAGTAACTTTTCCAAGGTCACACAGCTTGTGGATGTCAGACTCACATTTTAGCCAGTCTAACCCCAGAGCTCCACTCTAGACCGTCTCTTGTGAAAGGGTGTTTAAGTTATTGGTTTCAAAATTTTTATTTTACCTTAGCGTTTTCACATTAAAACAGCATTCTCACTGGGCTTGAGTTTAGTAATAAACAATTAAATATGTGTGCATGCTCAGTCATTCAGTCATGTCTGACTCTTTATGACCCCATGGACTGCAGCCCGCCAGACTCCTCTGTCCGTGAGATTTTCCAGACAAAAATACAGTGGGTAGCCATTCCCTCCTCCAGGGATCTTTCTGACCCAGGGATGGAACTCACATCTCATGTGTCTCTTGCATTGGCAGGCAGGTTCTTTATCTTCTGAGCTACCTGGGAAACCCAAACAATTAAATGCTACCCCCTAAAATGGGTATGTATGGTCTGTTTCCTAGGGTCAATCTCCACTGACCTCCCATGCTACCTTAGGTCAGGTAAAAATATGAACTGTGTTTGGCTGAAAATTTTTATAGTAATGATAGAAATGTATGCTGATTGCTTTTTCTTTCTTATTATCTAAAATAACTAAAAAGTCCACAAGTTCTGGTTACTAGCATTTGTGATGGTGAAGTGAAAGTATATTCCATCCATTCATATATACTTTGGTTAGGTTTATTTTTCCTTAAGATATATAATTCTACTCATTAATTAGTTCCTTCATGAATAAGGGCCCCATGGATGGGCTAGCTAGGGAAGAAAACCTATCATTTGCAGCAGTGTGGATGAACATGGAGGACATGATGCTAAGTGAAATAAGCCAGATACCAAAAGATAAATAGTGCATGATCTCACTTATACGTGGAATCTAAAAAGGTTGAATTTATAGAAGATAGTAGAATGGTGGTTAACAGGGCAAAATGAGGAAAGCTTGGTCAAAAGGTATTAAGTTTCAGATATGCAGAATGAACAGGTCTGGATATCTAATGTCTGTATATCTATTGCTCATAATATTGTATTAAAAATGTCCATGTATGGCAAAAACCACTACAATATTGTAAAGTAATTAGCCTCCAACTGATAAAAATAAATGGAAAAAAACCTTCAAATTGGCTACAAAAGTAGATCTTAATTGATCTCATAGAAAAGGGGCCAAATGAGGTGATAGATATGTGCTGTGAGTTTATTTGCTTGTTTCTTTCCAGGTAAGGCTTTATTGGGGTCCCTAGTGCAACGGCAGGGAGTGGGGGGTGGTAAACTTGTTCCTTATATGGAGAAAGTGTATGTTAATTAGTTTGCTTACGGTAGCCTTTCACAATATATATGTATTTCAAAACAACTTATTGCACACCTTAAATATACTCAACTCTTATTTGTCAATTATATCCCAATAAAGCTGGAAGAAATATAAAAATTAGTTCAATTATAAAGGTTTTACCCAGCAGACCTTACAGAGGAAATCTGCACTCCCCACACCAGACACGGGGCACAGCTAGTGCAATGTGAATGTTTCAGCCAAAGAATCAAGTCCTTCTGGCCAGTGATGCTCTTTGCATATTTGCATTCTTAACCCAGCATCCCTAATTTATGGGGCTTTATCTGAGGCCTTGGACCAATGGTTCTTTCATTTCAAGCTCTTCAGTCAAAGCCTCCTTCATGGAGAAGGAGGGGGAAGCTTAAGACACTTTTCCCCAGTCTGACTGCTTTCCACTCTTAGCCTTCCCCTTTTTACCTCCTTCCTGACCTCCTGGTCCATAAACTGTAGGAGCATTTTGTTTGGGGTCTCCTCTGAGCGAGATAACTTCGCATCTATGCTCACCCAACTGACCTGGACTGGTGTGCTGTTTCATGGGAGAGGGAGGCAGAAACAGAAAAGGGGAGCCAGCATCTACCTTGATTTGGATGCTTGCTATCATTTCAGTGAGTGATTAAAGGCTGATTTTTACTTCCACTGGGGCTTGCTGCTTAATCAGCCACTCTGGCAACTGATAGCTAAGTTCCTAAAAATGTATTTAAGAAGCATCATTGAAGTCCTGCTAGGAGGTATTATGAATACAAAGATATCTATATGGCTAGCAGACTCTTGGTTCACACAAAGTCCACAGCCTGGGGTAAGTGTGCATGTGCGCTCAGTCCTATCCACCTCTGGGACCCTGTGGACTGTAGCCTGCCAGGCTTCTCTGCCCATGGGATTCTCCAGCAAATATACTGGAGCAAGTTGCCATTTCCTCCTCCAGGGGATCTTCCCAACTCAGGGATCGAAACTGCATCTCCTGAGGATTCTGCATTGCAGGCAGATTCTTCATCACTGAGCCATCAGGTAATAGCAGTATCTCTCAAACTCAGCATCATTAATACTTGGACCAAATGATTCTTTGTTGAAGGAGTGGGGAGGAAGCTGTCATGTGCATTGCAGGAGGTTTACTTTAGCAGCATCTCTGGCCTCTAACCACTAGATGCCAATGGCAATCCCCTCCCCCAGTGTGACAACCAAAACTCTCTCTGGATAATGTCAAACATCTGCTGATGGACAAAATCATACCCAACTGGGGACCATAGGTCTAGAAGACCATGCCAAGCTTGAGTCTAAGTTATATAGATATAGAGATGTAGGAATTCAAGATACAGGGAGTAGAGATATAGATATATAGATATAGATACATAAAGATATAGAATCTGCCTGCAATGCAGGCATTGCAGGTTCAGTCCCTGGGTGGAGAAGATCCCATGGAGGAGGGCATAACAACCTGCTCCAGTGTTCTTGCTTGGCGAATCCCGTGGACAGAGGAGCCTGGCGGGCTACAGTCCAGGGGTCGCAAAGACTTGGACAAGACTAAAGCAGCTTATCACACATAGATGCAGAAACATGTGCATGTAAGTCACTTTAGTTGTGTCTAACTCTTTGCGACCCTGTGGACTATAGGCCACCAGGCTCCTCTGTCCAGGGGGATTCTCTGAGCAAGTATACTGGAGTAGGTTTCCATTTCCTCCTCCAGGGAATCTGCCCGGCCCAGGGATTGAACCCTTGTCTCTTGTGTCTCATGCGTTGGCAGGCAGGTTCTTTAACACTAGTATCACCTGGGAAGCCCATATATATGTGCACACTTATGCATATATATGTACGTGTATATATAAATATATAAAGTATATATATATATATAAAGTATATAAATAAATATACTAACTTTATAACATTTCTATGAGGCAAGTATCATTATTATCTGTTTTTCATATGAGAAAAATGACACATGGATTCATTAAATAAGTCACACAAGGTCACAGCTATGAAAAGGTAGAGCCTGGATTTTAACTCAGGAAGTTTGTCTCCGTTTCACTCTAAACTATTGTGCAGCAAGTTACAAGAGAATGTTCTGAGAACACAGATAACACAGGACTAACTCTGGTAGGAGATCAGAGAAGACTTCATAGAAGAAGAACCATGTGACCTGGGATTATACCTCCAACAACCAAGAAGGCTCTGCACATACTCCATACCTTGAAACCAACTGAAAACCCCACCACGGCTCAGATGCACCCTCATTCTTGGGCTGAATGCATCCTGTTCACTTACCTCTTTTGTCTGCACTATGTTCCTCTTTATCTACAGAGATGCTCCTGAGACTTCTTAATAGAAAACTCATAACACATTTGGCTTGAATTATTCCTTTGGGAGTGACCCCGTCCACTTCTCTGGCATCTTCCTCATTGTTTTGTGTCTCTTGTATAACTTTGTCATCAGTCGTCAAAACCCTTTGGGTCAGTCACAATGTGTCACTTGACAGAAGGCATATTTGCAGTGACGATGAATGTCATGGGTTTGAATCTCAACTCAGCCAGTTGTTATCTGCAAGTTCTAAAGAAGATACCCAGGCTCCTTGATCTCTCGTTTCCTACCTATAAAGAACTCAAGTTATTAAATAAGACTAAATATTCGAGGTGCATTATTCACTGTAATGTACACAGTAGGTCCTTAATAAATCTCAATTCCTTTCTCCCCAATATGTTCCTTCCAGTTAGCCACTTGCACATTACTCAGAAAGGTCTTAAAAATGTCTCAGGAAGTGATGAAGGATTTGCTTAGATGTTACCATAATGATGCAGATGAGTTCACTGTTAGAGAAAATAATGGCAAAATGAGCCTTTTTTTTTTTTTGCTGTAAATCAGTGTTACCAATTTTTTAAATGTATTTTTAACTAGAGGATAATTGCTTTACAATGTTGTGTTGGTGTCTGCCATACAGCAGTGTGAGTCAGCCACAAGTATACATACCTCCCCTCCCCCTGGAGCCTCAAAATAAACTTCTGGTAAGCGAAAAGACAGAGGGAGAAACAGAATATGTACAACCATCTTTTCAGGTCCTCACTGGGAGGCATCACCCAGACACCCACACTGCCAACTGCAGACTTCTCCCACCTCTGCTAACATGCTCAAGGCACACCTCAAGGTGTGTTCCTAGAGGGAAGAGAAAAGCTGGAGGCTCAAAAGTGTCAGAAACTTAGTTAATTTGATGGGGGAAAACGCATTTTCTGCACTCCTAAAAATCAGCGTGACCCAAAAATGGAGCCGTAATGGCCGATCTGTTGCCATGGATGTTACCACTGGCACTGGCCTCTTTTCTTGTCATTAGTTATATATTCTAAATATTTAAGAGGGCTTTGAAGACAGATCTATGTTGAGTCTTATTAGCTATTTTTGTTGTCTAGTGGCTAAGTCACGTCCGACTCTTTGTGTCTCCATGGACTGCAGCACACCAGACGCCTCTGCCCTTCACTATCTCCCGAAGTTAGCTCAAACTCATGTTCATTAAGTTGGTGATGCTATCCAACCATCTCATCCTCTGTCACCCCCTTCTCCTGACCTCAATCTTTCCCAGTATCAGGATCTTTTCCAATGAGTCAGCTTTTCACATCAGGTGGGCAAAATATTAGAACTTCAGCTTCAGCATCAGATCTTCCAATGAATTCTCAGGGTTGACTTCCTTTAGGACTGACTGATTTGATCTCCTTGTAGTCCAGCGGATTCTCAAGAGTCTTCTCCAGCACCACACATCAAAAGCATCAATCCTTCAGTGCTCAGCTTTCTTTATGGTCCAAGTCTCACTGCCATACATGATTCCTGGAAAAACCATAGCTTTGACTACATGAACCTTTGTCAGCAGAGTGATGTCTCTGCTTTTTAATACACTAAGTTTGTGACAAGGCTGTGATTCATGGAGAATATTAGCTATTTTACCTTATACAAATTAATTAACCTCCTAGCATCAGTTTCCTCATCTGCAAAAATGAGGAAAATGCAAGAGATGCCATTAATTCTCCTCCTGACACTTCTATTCAGCCTCTGCCATTAAAGAAGATAGGTAGAGACCATCATTGCAACTGACTTCTAGGTCTTTTTTTCTGAGATAGCAGTCCATGAGCTCAAGGGCAGAGCAAGCCCCGAGTGCAGCAGAGTGAATGCCCCCAGGAGCCTCCTTACCCAACAACAGCTGGAGACTTGATGGGTAAGCATCATTCATACTCACCCTTTGGTTGAGATAACTCTGAATCAATTTAGCCTATATTCCACAATTCCCCAACCACATCCTCCAGCTGCCCATAGGGTTAACTTGCTTGATAGCATACCATTTATATACTGACCTCCTTTCCTTGTCTTTCTCCCTCTCCCCCCCTACTTGTACTTCTTGGGACCACCTTTTGAATTAACTATTTGTCTTCTCAGGGTCAGTTTCTGGGGGAACTCCAAACACCAGAGAATAATAGTGTGTAACACCCGAGCGATTACATATTGAGGTCTTGGCACACTTCCTAGCCCATTATATCAGTCAGAGTTCAGTCAGACAAAAGCAATAGGAGAAATATATACTAGGAGATGATTTATGGCAAGGAATTGGCTTATAGGATTGTGGGGGCTGGGTAAGCAAGCCCCAAACCTGTAGGACAGGTGAACAGGGCAGGCTGGAACTTTCAGACAGGAGCTAAAAATACCCTGCAAGTAGAATTTCTTCTTAAGGGAAGCCTCAGCTCTGCCATTAAGACTTGTTAACTGATTTAGTGAGACCCATCCAGATAACCTAGGAAAAATCTCTCTTACTTAAATTCAACTGAATATGGACTTCAATCACATCTACGAAATACCTTCACAGCAACATCTAAATTAGTGCTCAAATGAGTAAGTGGTGGCTGATGACTAGACAAGTTGGCACATTAAAAAGACCATCTCACACCCATGGTAACAGTTCAAAAATGACGGAAGAGTAGTTATTAATTTATCCCTGATAATAGATAACAGTGGCTCATTATATAATATTTGAAAACAAAACAGTACTATAAAGAACAAATTAATACTCATTGATAGGTCCTCTCTGAAGGACTTTTCACACTCACAAACGTCTCTGCTTTTCTTTTTTAATCAGAGTATAATTGCTTTACAATGCTGAGCTAATTTCTGCTGTACAGTGAGGTGAATCCGCTATATGTATACATACATTCCTTCCCTCTTGGACCTCCCTTCCACCCACCCAGGTCATCACAGAGCACCAAGCTGAGCTCCCTGTGCTATCCTGCAGGCTCCCACCAGCTATGTTTTACACACACTAGTGTATTTATGGAAAAACTAATCTCCCAATTCATCCCACCCTTTCCTTCAACCACTGTGTCTACGTGTCTGTTCTCAGTGTCTCTATTTCTGCCCTAGAACTAGGCTCATCTGTACTGTTTTCCTAGATTCCACATACACACGTTAATAGGCAATAGAGAAATACAGATCAAAATTACAATGAGGTATCACCTAACACCAGTATGAATTGCCCTAATCAAAAAATCTACAATCAATAAATGCTGGAGAAAGTGTGGAGAAAAGGAAACCTACACTGTTGGTGGAAATGTAAATTGATACAGCCACTATGGAGGACAGCGTGGCGGTTCCTTAAAAAGTTAAAACCAGAACTACCACATGACCCAGCAATCCCACTCCTGGGCATATACCCTGAGAAAACCATCATTCAAAAAATCACATGTACCTCACTGTTCACTGCAGCATTACTTACACCTGGGACATGGAAACCACCCAGGTATCCATCTATAGATGAATGGTTAAAGCAGATGCGATAGGTACGCACAATGGAATATTACTCAAGCCATAAAAGAAACAAAATTGGATCACTTGTGGAGATGTGGATGGACAGAGTCCACACACTAAGTCAGAAAGAGAAAAGCAATGCCTCTGCTTATACTCCATTAAACTAATGCATCCTTCACTTCACAGCATATAATGAGCACAATTGTGCTAAGTTACATCAGTCATGTCCAGCTCTTTGCGCCCTTTGGACTGTAGCCCACCAGGCTCTTCTGTCCATGGAGCTCTCCAGGTGAGAATACTGGAGTGGTTGCCATGCCCTCCTTCAGGGGCTCTTCCTGATCCAGGGATCAAACCCAAGTCTCTTATGTCTCCTGCACTAGCAGGTAGATTCTCTACCATTCTTTACCATTCTAGTGCCGCCTGGGAAACCCCCCAATGAGCACATTTAACCCCATGTCATAGTTTAAGACTTCATTTTAATAGCTGCAAAGTGTTTTATTATATAGAAGTATCGCATTTTATTCATAGCATGCCCTTTTGTGAGACATCTGGATTCTTTACATTTTTAATTTTTTTTCATGAATATCCTTGTGTATAAATCTTTGACTGCATAAAAGGCTAACATGGTAATTATTTTAGGATAAATTCCTAACTATTTAATAATGAATCTGGCAGGTTCTTGCAATTGGTTCTACAAAAGAAGAAAGCCCTGGCCCTCTAAAGCATCCATCATACATAGTGAATGAACCTCTTTCCAATACAGCTAGAATGGAACTAGGAGTAGCTTTGGGAGAGATTAGGGTAGGAAATGTCCAGTTGAGAAAAGTTGATAGAATATTTGAAAAATAGCCTATTTCTTTTAAAAGCTTATTGGTGCAAGTTTCTAGCTTGTACCCTTTATTTCCAGAATTTCATTAACAGACTTTTTGGGCACAATTTATGTTATTAAAAATCTAGATAATTAGACAAACGGACAGATCAGTCGTTACTGGATATTAGGATCAGGTAAGGGTGTCACTATAAAAGTGTAGCAGAGGAGTTTTCCTGGTGATAGAACTGTTTTGAACTCTGATTTTCTGGTGATTAACCAATCTAGGGAAGTGCAGAACTTCCCAGGTAGTCCTAGTGGTAAAGAATCTGCCTGCCAATCCAGGAGTCACAAGAGACAGGTTCCATCCCTGGATCATGAAGCTTCCCTGGAGTAGAAATGGCAAACCACTCCAGTATTCTTGCCTGGACCATTCCATGGACATGGGAGCCTGGCAGACTATAGTTGCTGGGTTTCAAAGAGTCAGACACAGCTGAGCAACTGAGCACACATGCACCAAAATGAGTCCATTTTACTGCACGACAATTTTTAAAATAAGGAAACGTGGAGTGACAGATGAGAGAAAGGGGTCATGGAGGGGATTTTTGGAGAAAGATCAAGGCATGTATTCTTCTGTTAGTTTAATGCCATAATTTGGAGCACTACACGTTTCAGATCTTCTAACTGAATCCTTAGATTTAAGGGCAATGGTGGTTTCTGTAGTCATTTATACAATAAGTAGAATAATGTCAAATAGAAATTATGATTGCATTTTATAAAAACTTCTGGTAAGTGAACAAACTGTACCAGTAAAGAGATCGATCTTTTAACTTTGATTATTTTCAAGTGATTTATTTAAATTGGCCACATTCATTTCCTTAACTTTTTTGCATTTCTACTTAGATGAAATATTTTAGCTAAGTGTTAAATCATCTGAAGATACAGTCATCAAAAATTGCATAAGGAATTTCAGCGCCATGTTAAAAAATATGGAAACTCAATTGAAATTTGAATGTTATCTAATGCATAGTATGATCTCTCCTTATTTCCTTCTATAAGTATGGTCAGCAGAGATGGAGATTCAAAGGGATGTTGGTTTGGAACAAGGAGATATATAGTTCCTTCAGTGAACCGAACCATCCTCTTGGGGAGACCCCATCTGAGGCTACTGCTCAATAACTGAGCCAATGGTGGTGGTCTAGTAACCTTCTGAAAGCTGCCTCCACATAAAAATGGTCCTCATCTATTATTAGATGAGAGCTGCTAGCTAATGGGTCTGTATTCCTGTTCACATGTGCACTTATCTCTCCATCTATGGACAAAGAATCTTTGAGATTGTTTCTAACTTCTGAGTATTTTGGAATCTGTAAGATAATAAAACTGATGCTCATGGCTCTTAAGATTTACAATAGGTCGACGGTAGGGCTCCCTTCAAGCCACTCCATTTAAGATGTATGTCCCTGGACTTTGCTCCTCACTCTTCCTGGTGGTAACTACATTTTTTTTTTTTTCACTTTACACACTTCAGAAACACTGTCTGTTCAGTGATTTGTTTTGGTGGGTGAAGAAGAAAGATGAGGACAATAGCAAGACTACAATTTCAAGTTAGAGTCACGGTGATCTTTTCAGAGGTAAAAAGACCCTTATGCCATTTGTCTCTGTCTCTCTGCCTTGGTCCAAGCCCCTACCATCTTGCAGCAATCATCTAAGGATCTCCCCCACCTCTTTCAGTCACATTGATATGATTTCTCCAGGAGGAGTGTTCATCTCTGATGGGAATCATGTGGGCAAAGACAAGTCCAAGACAGAAGACTGACTCATGAAGACTGGTGTCTATTAGGTCTGACCTAGAAGTGGGGCCACTTGGAACACTGTGTTCTAACTATTCATCTTAAGGATATCTCTGCCACAAAAGAGGCCAGAGAAGCAGTAGCCTAAGATCCCAAGAAGGAGCAAAGTAGATGTTTGTTATAAACTCAATTTTCTGGCTTCAAGGTACTTGGTTCACTCCCCTTTGATGCTCTCTGATGCCATAATCAAGGTCCACTCTAGACTTAAGAACCTGCCAATAACAATGCCTCTCTCCATCCTAAGTTTGGGAACAAGCATAAGAAAGACACAAGAATCAGATTAATATCCAAATAATCAACTTTATTGCTTCTTTTTATAAAATTTAACTTATATAATAATGTTATCTTTTAATAAAGATTGAAATACAGTTTATTTGCAATGTTGTGCCAACTTCTGCTGTACAGTTTTTTAAGCCAGGGTTGGAAGACATAGACTCACCTGCAGCCAGGTGAGTTTGTTAATGTTTTTTTCTGAAGTAGATACACTCACCCAGACACCAATCCAGGCCTCACCTGTAGGGCATGATGGGGAGCAGACCAGAATGCATGTCAAGAGTGGGCTGGGCAAGGATGCTCAGCTCCTTCTACCAAACCCACCAGTCAGAGAGGCAATCTCTCCTCCCATGGAGAGAGAAGGAGTGAGGGGAAAAAAAAGAAGCAGGCAAGCCCGTGAAGCTGAAGTCATCCATGACTACCACTCTGTGAAGGAAATTAATGTGTGTTTCCTCTTGCTGAACCAACCAGCAAAGTCTAGGTTTTTAAGGCAAAACACACACACACGAGGACACTTGAAACAAAAGGAGAACATGACCTCCAGAGGGCAGCTTTGAAGAACCAAGGAAAACAGTAAGGCCCTCAAAGAGAATGTGAGAATATTGAGAATATAATTGTCCATCTTGGAGATTCAGGTTTTTACATTGTGACATCACGGTGATTGTTAATGTCTTCACTACAATCAGTAGAGGTAGAAATCAACTCTCAACCCCACCACACCCTCAAGGAAGAGATTTTGGTTTCTGCTGGGGTTATTTTTTTGTTTGGGGGATTTTACTTTTTTTTTTTTTTTTTTTTTTTAATTCTGTATTGGGGTATGTGTGCAAGCATGCATGCTATGTAGCTTAAGCCATGTCCAACTTCTGTGACCCTGTGGACTGTAGCCCACCAGGCTCCTCTGTCTATGAGATTCTCCAGGCAAGAATATTGGAGTGGGTTGCCATTTTCTCCTCCGGGGGATCTTCCCAACCCAGCAATCAAATCCGCGTCTCTTAAGTCTCCCATTGGCAGGCGGATTCAACTAGCGCTACCTAGAAAGCTGTATCGGGGTATAACCGATTAACAAACAATGTCGTGACAGTTTCATGCGAACAGCTAAGGAGCCAGCCGTAATACACATGTATCCATTCTCCCCCCAAATCCTGGTTTTTCTTTTTTCTTGAATTATATTTGAGTTACAGTGTTGTGTTAGCTTTAGGTGTGAAGCAGAGTGTTTCAGGTATACATATGCATATTTCCATACTTTTCCCATTTCTTTTCAGGCAATAACATAGGTTATTATCGAGTATTAAGAAGAGCTCCCTGTGCTGTATGGTAGGTCCTTATTGATCGTCATTGCAGTTTCAATAAGCCCCTTGGAGGGCGGAGTGTCATAGCAGGAGCCCAGGGCCCCCATGCAATACCTGTCACCAGTGGGTTCCTTGATAAGGATGGCAATACCTCCCTTTGAGCAGTTCTGAGCAAACTTTTCCACCAAAGCATAAATGGTAACCAGCTGGTGGGTGAGGAGTGAAGGTGTCAGAGGCTGAGAATTTTGTCTTGAAAAAGTCTGCAATGAGGATGGCATTCCTTTGAAGTCTCTTATTTGTTCTGTCTTAAAAATTCATGAAATTTTAAGTCTCCCCTATGATATTTCCATTTTTACTTTGATACAAAATGGAGTTTAAATTACCTACCATTAAGTAAAATTTGTGCTTTCTGGGAAGATGTGGTATGCTTTGCCCTTGAACCTGCATTTCCCAGGCAGGTTCCTGAGTAACCGCCACCCTTTTCCCCAAGGCCATTCCATTGTACTCACCCCCAGGTTTAGCAAGCACAGTTTATATGCAATATTCATTCATCTATCCATCCAACAAATGTTAACTAAGCACCATAACTGTTTGCAAGACTTTTTAAGTCATAAAACCTCATCTAAGTCTTAAGGATTTATGACTTCTAATAGAGGAGTCTACAATTTTCACTTATAATTGAGACCCTGAATGTCAAATGCTTTTTCCAGTTATAAGGATTTAGTAGGTATTTTCTTCCCAGGTGGCACGAGTGGTAAAGAACCCACCTGCCAGTGAAGGAGACTTAAGAGACTTAGGTTCAATCCCTGGGTCAGGAAGATCCCCTGGAAGAAGACATGGTTACCTACTCCAGTATTCTTGCCTGGAGAATCCCATGGACAGAGGAGCCTGGCAGGCTACAGTCCATAGTGTCTCACAGAGTCACAAAAGACTGAGTTACTTAACATGATACAGTATGTATTTTCTAAAAATAAAGCATTTTATATCATTACAATTGCTTGTATTGTTATCCTATGAGTATATTGGAAAGAAAAGCAAATAATAATGGCTTTCTTCTTGGAAAGGGAGAGGAAACCTGAAAGCTTTGGCCAAAAAAACAAACCAAACAAAAAACATATCCCCTGGCGCTCTGTTTTCTTGACCTTCATTAGGTTGAAGATGTCTTTTAGTTCAAAACAAAACAAGACCAAAAAAGCATTGTCCTGTCTCAAAAGACACTACAAGTAGCTTTGTTATGGCAGTGCATGGCCATATTCACTATCTTTCTCACATATTAAATATCCTCAACCCAGAAAGACTATAACCCCCACTAAAGCAGCAATTGGTCTAGATCAGCACCATCCAGAAGGACTGTGGTGCAAGCCACACATGTGGTTTTAAAATTGTCAGTCAACATATTCAAAAATGAAAAGAAACAGGTGAATTTTAAAAATCTGACTCAAAAATATCACCATTCCCACATGTAATCAATATAAAAATTTGAAAGAAAATATTTTATATTCTTTGTAGTAAGCTTTCAAAATCCAATGTGGTTTTTATACTTGTAGCTCATGTCATTCTTTTTTAAAAAAATAACTTTATTTCATTAGCTATTTCTGGCTGTGCTGGGTCCTTGTTGTTCCACTATGTTGTAGTGCACAGGCTTCTCTTACTGGAGAGCGCAGACTTTAGAGCCCAAGCTCAGCAGCTGTGGTCCATGGGCTTTGTTGCTCCTTGGCTAGTGGGATCTTCCCGGACCAGGGATCGAACCTGTGTCCCCTGAACTGCAAGGCGGACGCTTAACCAGTGGACCACCAGGGAAGCCCTACAGTCCATCTCACTCTGTACTACATTTCAAGTGTTCAATAGCCACTGTGTCTAGGGGCCACCATCTTGGACAGCATAGGTATAGACTCTAGAGCTTTAGCTGAAAGTCCAAGAATACCTCCCAGGAGGAGCTCATTAACAAACATGTGTGAGTGAGTTTGTTTTCATCATGGGCATTGATATTAACAAACACACTCAATGGAATTCTTTCTACATTTATTAATCACATCCTAAACAGCATAAATTAAGCATAATGTAAATCTTGGAGGAAAGCAGTGGTTATGAACATTAAAAAGGGTAGATGATGGGAAACATTGAAGGCAAACTGAGAAAACTTTGGCAGAGGATGAAATGGCTAGATAGCATCACCCACTCAATGGATTTGAATTTGAGCAAACTCTAGGAGATAGCAAAGGACAGGGAAAACTGGTGTGCTGTAGTCCATGGGGTTGCAAAGAATTGGACATGACTTAGCAACTGAACAACAATAAGATTATTGAAGGAAAGCAGTTGTTATGAACACTAAAAAGGGTAGGTCTCTTCAGTCCTGCCTATATAGGTCTAAAGACCTAAATAATTCAATTTAGGCTTAAATAGATAATTTATACTTGCCCTGCACAATTCTTTATTGCTAGGATTTTTGGCTCCTATCTCTGGTGCTTAGAATTTTTATTTTCTACCTTCTCCATAAATATCAGGCTCTTATGTATCCTTATCACATCATCATATAGCCACACTCCTTTTTCTAACACGGAAACTCCCATCCCCCACACACATACACGCATAAACTTACACCCCTAGAGGAAACATTACTATATGTGTTAAATGTGCACATCGAAGTAAGAGTGATATATTTTTGGAGGAAGTGACTGGAATATTCTCTCATGAATAAAAATGCTTTTGTTGACCTCTGTCCATCAACTGACTTCAAGATCCTGGCAGCTGGAAGACACATAAGATATTTTTTCAAGAATTATTGTATTAATGGATTACACTGTTTCTTTATAATAATGCATCATATTTAAAAATAAGACTGTGGTCTGAAAATCTACGCAAAATACCTATGCTACTAAAAAGTCATTTGACCAATAGCGATTTAATTATTCCTCAAAGTGTCAACTTTTGAATACAAAAAGTCCTGGGGAAATATACTTTAGAAAGTATATTTTAGAAATAAAATACCCATGAAGGTATTTAATCCTCCTCTAAGGGTTTCAGCATATTATTTGTGCACATTACTGAAGCTGTCACAGTCAAGAAAACTCCAGGGAATAGAATAGTTATGAATTGTACAACACTCTTGTGCCTTAACCTTGAGTGACTTTCTTTATCCTCATTTACCAATTAAAATTCCATCAATCAGACTGAGATGCTGTGACCTGGATGTGCTTGTGCCCCCTTGGTGACTTGATCTGTAAAATGGAATAACAAAGCCTTTTTTTATGCAGCAGCTGCATTTATTAATTACATAAATGAATGGCCCGAGAACATTAGAAACTGCAAACATTATATCATAGGTCAGCAAACTACAACCTACAGGGCAAATTGAGCAGCCACCTGTTTTCATAAAGAAAAGTTTGGAACTCAGCCAAACTCATTCATTTACATTTTACCTATGGCTGCTTCAGTACCACCAGGGCAGAATTAAGTAGCTGTAACAGAGACCTTGTGTCTAAAATACTTGCCATCTGGCACTTTGTAGAAAAAGATTGTTGATCCCTGATTTATATAAAGGTGAGGTATTATTGCAATGATGAATATTGTTCTCATGACCATGTCTGGAGAGACACCATGATATAGTGGTCCAAGCATGGGTTTTAGAGCCAATAGGCTTAGGTCACAATGCCCTCTCTACCACTATGGGAGATAGATGACTTCAGATATGTTCTTTGACCTCTCTGAACTGGTTTCTAAAAGAGGAGAAGCACACACATCAACTGATTTAACACGTGGATGAAGTAAGACTACTTTTTTAAGCTGTCTGATGTGTGTGTGAGTGTCTGCTCATTTGCTCAGTCATGTCTGACTCTTTGTGGCCCCATGGACTGTAGCCCACCAGACTCCACTGTCCACGGGGTTCTCTAGACAAGAATACTGGAACCGGTTACCATTCCCTCCTCCAGGGAATCTTCTCAACCCAGAGACTGAACATGAGTCTCTTACATTGCACACTGTTTCTGTACTGGCTAAGCTATCAGGGAAGTCAAGGTGTCTGATACATAATTACTTGCAGGCAATTGTTAATATCTCTCCCCCTTGATTTTCTTGGGCTCCAAAATCACTGCAGATGGTGACTGCAGCCATGAAATTAAAACTTGCTTATTTCTTGGAAGAAAAGCTATGACCAACCTAGACAGCATATTAAAAAGCAGAGACATTACTTTGCCAACAAAGGTCCACTAGTCAAAACTATGGTTTTTCCAGTAGTCATGTATGGATATGAGAGTTGGACCATAAAGAAAGGTGAGTGCCAAAGAATTGATGTTTTTGAATATGGTGTTGGAGAAGGCTCTTGAGAATCCCTGGGACTGCAAGGAGATCAAACCAGTCATTCCTAAAGAAAATCAAGCCTGAATGTTCATTGGAAGGACTGATGCTGAAGCTGAAACTCCAATACTTTGGCCACCTGATGCTAAGAACTGACTCATTGGAAAAGACCCTGATTCTGGAAAAGATTGAAGGCAGGAGGAGAAGGGGACGACAGAGGATGAGATGGTTGGATGGCATCACTGACTCGATGGATATGAGTTTGAGCAAGCTCTGAGAGTTGATGATGGACAGGGAAGCCTGGTGTGTGGCAGTCCATGGGGTCACAAAGAGTTGGACATGACTGAGCAATGAACTGACCTACAAAAATAACACTTCATAATTTGAACATTCCTCAAAGTGTGTTTAAAGGCCTCTTCCCGATCTGAGAGACTGTATATCCTCTATTCCATTCCTTATGTATGTTTTTCTATCTCAGGTCTCTCAGCCCTGAGGTTGGGAGACATACGCTTTCCTTTGCATAAAGTGTCCTTCCCCTCTCACCTCCCTGACAATCCCCTATCCACCCTTCAGTGATGATTTCAGGCATCACCTCCTCCATGAAGCCCTCCCTGGCTGCCCCTGATTCAGGGGCTCTTTTGCCCATTGTCCTGAGCTTCCCTTGCAGCTCACAAAAGTTACTTTCTTTGCCCCCTCCCACAGTCCATGTACTGCAGGGCACAAATGTAGAGGAGATAGTTTCCCTGCTTCTTATGCTGCTTTGAGATACCATTTCTCCTCTCTGTCAAAAAAAAAAAAAAAGTCGAGCTCCACTACAATACATGTCATCAGATTATATCACCCCCTACCTCTCTTTGTGGAACTGATCAACCACAGTCCAGTCATTCTTCTTCACTCATTAAAGAATGTGACACTTGCTCATCATCTTTTTCTTCATCATTCCCCTGAGCATCATTTGTTGTTGTTATTGTTGACTTCAATCCAGCTGAAGAGCGGCCCAATGACCTGAACCTTGGAATTACATGGCTAGCCTCACTTTTACCCCTTACTCACCTTCTGCTTTATTTTGAGTCCCCTTCAGTGAGGATTTTGTTCCCACCACTAAAATGATACTGTAGTTGTTAGAGTGACCAGCTACTCCCAGGCTAGCTGAGCCAATGGTTAATACTAGGCCCTCATATTAGAATCTCAAGACATTATTGATCACTCATTCTTCTTGAAATATGTTCTTTTTTTTTTTTTTTTTTTTTTTGAGGGGCATGTTATCATTTGGGCTTCCCAGGTGACACTAGTGGTAAAGAATCCACCTTCCAATGCAGGAGACATAAGAGATGTGGGTTCAATCTCTCGGTCAGGAAGATGCCCTGGAGGAGAGCATGGCAACCCACTCCAGTATTCTTGCCTGGAGGATCCCATGGACAAAGGAGGCTGGGGGGCTACAGTCCATAGTGTCGCCAAGAGTCAGGCATGACTAAAGCAACTTAGCACGGACATTAACATTTTAATGATGTAGATCTCTGGTTTTTCCCCAAGTAGTATTCAGACCATTCCTTCTCCTCCCACCACCATGTTTCTATGATGAGCTACAAACAAAAAAGAATCACATTTTCATGCGAAAATATTTTCAATATTTTCATGCTAAAAATATTAATCTGAGCTCTGATTTCTCCACTAGAAACTACACAGAAAGTTCAAGATTCCACATGCAACACCTTAAATCACAGACCAAGGCTTCACTTTCTGACCTGGATTATCATCCCCTCCCCCAGGCTTGGGCTGGCATTGGTCTAGGCTCAGCTAAAACTGACATGGATGTGTGTTGCTCTGAGGGCCTTGGGGGTTGGTGGGGAAGACACTTGGTGGACAAGCCCTAGGGACTGGCCAGCCTACACTCCCGACTCCTGAGTGAGGACCTGCCCACCATCCCTTGATCCCACCTGGTCTCACGCAAGCAGGCTGCCCCCTTCACTCCATGATTGTTCTCCACCAATAAGCGAAGGAAGACCCCGTGCCCCGGAATCTGGGAACATGGCCTGACCCTTGACTGTGGTCTCGGCGGAGTAAGGCAATAAAGACAAGCTGAAGCTCTGGAAGGCTCAGAGATGGAGGTGATTTCTGGGGGCCAGGCGGCTCCTTCTGTGTTAGGACTCCTAGTGGCTCTGCCTGCACAACAGGTGGACGTGGAGACGATGCCAAGAGACCACGGTCCCCTGATTTTCTCCCATCTTCTGAGAAGGCAGTCTGCTCTCTCCAGACTCCCTTGCTGTCTGCTCCTCCTCTTGTTTTCTGAGCTCAGCCCTTTCCCCTTGGTCCTTCTTTAACCACACACTCATCCTAAGTGAGCAGTCCCATAATTTTAAATACCATGCATGTGCCTATAACTTCCTTATTTATGTCTTCCGTCTTGACTTCTCCCCCAAGTTTCAAACTGGTATACCCAACTACTTGCCTAAAAACTCATTGATCAGGCCAAAAATCTTGATTACTTTTTCTTAACTCCTATTTTCAATCAATTCGCAAGTCTCTCCAGTTCCTACATTGTGAACTTGACCACTTCTCGACAGCTCCACCATTACACCATCAGCTGAAGCTCTCTCTGGACACAGCAATGTCCTCTGTTCTTACTACCCTCCAGTTTATATTTTCTCTTTTATCATTTTTATTTATCTTTTACTTTTTCAGAAAAATGAAGTATAGTTGGTTTACAATGTTGTGTAAAAATAAACTAAATGCCCATCAACAGACGAATGGATAAAGAGATGTGGTACATAAGCACAATGGAATATTACTCCGTTATAAAAAAGAACAGAATAATACCATTTGCAGCAAGATGGATGGATCTAGAGGTTATCATACTAAGTGAAGTAAGTCAGACAGAAAAAGACAATTATCATATAATATTACTTATATGTAGAATCTAAAAATATGCAAATGAGCTTATTTACAAAACAGAATCATACTCACAGACATAGGAAAAAATAATAATGGTCACCAAAAAAGAATGGAAGGATAAGTTAGGAGTCTGAAATTAGTGGATACACACTACTATGTATAAAATAGATACACAACAAGGACCTACTATAGAGCATAAGGAACTGTATTCAATATCTTGTAATAACTTATAATGGAAAAGAATCTGAAATGCTGACACATTGTAAATCAAATATACTTTGCATTTTCATCTTAATACATAAATTAGATCATGTCACTCCCCTACTCAAAACTCTAATAAACAACATTCAAGCATACTATAAACAATATTTAAGCTCTATTAATATGCACAAGGTCTTGTATGGTTAGGATCCTACCAGTATCTTCACCTTCATTTCAAACCATGTACCCCACTCAGTTTCTTTTGAGTACTGAAATTATTGTTATTCCTGTAAAATTCACTAAAACATTCCTGCCTCAGGACCTTATTACTCCTCAATCTCTCTGTCTCTCCTCATTATTTACAAGTCCCTGATTCTCAAATTTTCCTCCTCAAAAAAGCCTTCCTTCCCTTACACAAGAAACTGGTCCTCACTTCCCATAAGTCTCTATATCATTTCTCTTCTTTAATTTTCTTCATAGCATTTATCTCCAAGAATAATTACATTATTTATTCATTTCATTTTTATTGCCTATTCACTGTACTAAAATAAATAAGTTCTATGTAAAACAGAGACTGTAGCATTTGAAATATGTTAGCATTAACAACATAGCATTAGAAAAAGCAGGAGAATTCCACAAAAACATTTACTTCTGCTTCATTGACTATGCTAAAGCCCTTGGCTGTGTGGATCACAACAAAGTGTAAAATTCTTAAACAGGTGGGAATACCAGACCACCTTACCTGCCTCCTGAGAAATCTGTACGTAGGTCAAGAAGCAACAGTTAGAATTGGACATGGAACAATGGACTGGTTCCGAATTGAGAAAGGAGTACCTTAATGCTGTATCTTGTTATCCTGCTTATTCAACTTATATGCAGAGTACATCATGCAAAATGCTGGACTGGATGAAGCACAAGCTGGAATCAAGATAGCAGGGAGAAATATCAATAACTTTAGATATGCAGCTGACACCACTCTTATGACAGAAAGCGAAGAGGAACTAAAGAGACTCTTGAGAAAGGTGAAAGAGGAGAATGAAAAAGCTGTTTTAAAACTCAACACTCAAAAAACTAAGATCATGTCATCTGGTCCCATCACTTCATGGCAAATGGATGAGGACATGATGGAAACAGTGACAGCCTTTATTTTCTTGGGCTCCGAAATCACTGCATATGGTGACTGCATCCATGAAATTAAAAGATGCTTGCTCCTTAGAGGAAAAGCTATGACAAACCTAGACAGAATATTAAAAATCAGAGACATCACTTTACCGACAAAGGTCCATCTAGTCAAAGTCAGTTTTTCCAGTATGGATGTGAGAGTTGGAACATAAGGAAAGGTGAGTGCTGAAGAACTGATGTTTTTGAACTGTGGTGTTGGAGAAGACTCTTGTGAATCCCCTGGACTGGAAGGAGATCAAGATAGTTAATCCTAAATTGATCAATATCAGTCCTGAATATTCATTGGAAGCACTGATGCTGAAACTGAAACTCCAATACTTTGACCACCTGATGCAAAGAACTGGCTCATTGGAAAAGACCCTGATGCTGGGAAAGATTGAAGGCAGGAGGAGAAGGGGATGACAGAGGATGAGATGGTTGGATGGCATCACCGATTCGATGGACATGAGACTGAGCAAGCTCCGGGAGTTGGTGATGGACAGGGAAGTCTGGCGTGCTACAGTTCATGGAGTCACAAAGAGTGGGACACAGCTGAGTGACTGAACTGAACTGAACATTAGCAACTAGATTAGTTCATAGTGTGTGCTCAATAAATATTTGTTGAATAAAAACAACAATAACAACCTGTGCCTCAACAATATCTACAATGCAAATTGACAACACTGATGACATTTTATTAGGCATGACCATTCTAATGCTTTGGGTTTTTTTCTCATTTTACTGTGAGCATGGTGGTTATAAGTTATTTATCCCCAGTGCCTTTGGCAGTTTATGGCATGAATTAGATAACAGTAAATATTTAATATATGAAATTACATTACTGATTGTTATATCTTGTATCATTTTAGTCTCAGCAATGAGAAGTTCAGGGAAGTTATTATTTCCACTTTGCAAACAGAAGACAAATACTAAGAAAAGAGAACTGTTCAACTTGCAACCATATATAAAGTAGAAGGAAAGAGAGAGAATAGGAAATGCCAGATGAAGCTGGAGATACAGGTTGAAGCCAGATGGGAAAGTGCTTGGAATACCATGACTGGAAATTTGGACCATATCCTGTAATATATTGCAAAACAGTTGTGCAAATCACAGTATAATAATCACATCCAGTTTCGTATACTAAGTAACAGTTGTGAGTCTAAACCCTCCATTTATGACATCTAAACCATCCACTCAACCGAAGAACTGGCAAATTGCTCAGTTTTCTGCTGTGTGGCTGGCCAAGTGGTTCCCTCATTTAATTCCCATGAAAATCTCAGGGGTTTCCATCTGTACCAAGTCTAAAAAATTAAATCGATCCAGAATACTCTCTTACATAAAACCTCTACTTATCATTTACTCATTCTTCAATGAGTCCATCTCAGAGTCGGACACGACTGAGTGACTGAACTCAACTGAACTGACTGATATCCTTTTATTGGATTATTCGTATTTATTCAGCATTTATTATAAGCCAGGAATTATCTTAGAAGTCATGTTGAGTTTCAAAAATAAGTTTATATATAATTATAGATATATTAATATAATATATAGTGGAGGAGAAGGGGACAACAGAGGTTGATATGGTTGGATGGCATCATCGACTCAATGGACATGTGTTTGAGTAAGCTCTGGGAGTTGGTGATGGACAGGGAAGCCAGGTGTGCTGCAGTCCATGGGGTTGCAAAGAGTCAGACACGACTGAGCAACTGAATTGAACTGAACTGAGATATATTAATAAATAGGTGAATATTTCAGAAAGCTAGAAATCTTTATTCATTAGTCATAGCCACCACTCAAATGGCATTTTAAAATTTATGAAGATCTTTGAATGAAAATTATATGAAATTCTGGAATGCTTACTATGAGCTAAGCACTAGATATATAAAGATACATAAAAACCTCCTGCTTTCTAGGAGCAGGCCGATCTGTTCAGTGTGGGGGTAGGGGGAGCATAGGACAAAAAGGACAGACATTAGGATGCAGCATTCACAACAACCTCAGGTGGGAGTTACCTTCACCATCATCCACTCTTTACAGA
Organism: Cervus canadensis; assembly: GCF_019320065.1. Classification (NCBI taxonomy): domain Eukaryota; kingdom Metazoa; phylum Chordata; class Mammalia; order Artiodactyla; family Cervidae; genus Cervus; species Cervus canadensis. The sequence continues at coordinate 42,722,318 of NC_057411.1, read as the reverse complement.
GGAGGAAACTGTGAGTCTGGTTCAGCAGGAAGTCAAAGATGGCAACACCAGAATATGAACATGATTTAACAACTCCCAAATCTTACTCCTCTTTTTCTTCCCTTCTCTTTCCTTTCAAAATAACTCAGTCCTTAAGTCATGAAATGGGACAGATCAGCCCTAGCATCTAGACCCAGTTGGGGAGACCATGATGGCCCAGAACACTGCTTTGAGCCATGATGGCCCAGAACACTGCTTTGGAGTCATGACTTGTCTCTGTTTCATGAGATCTGAAGTCTCAGCAAAGAAGATAGAGATTCTGATTCACTAGCTGAAGGATGAAATCAGGTAAAGAATAATGTGTGCTAAGTCAGTTCAGTCGTGTCTGACTCTTTGCAACACCATGGACTGTAGCCTGCCAGGCTCCTCTGTCCATGGGATGCTAAAGGCAGGAATACTGGAGTGTGTTGCCATTTCCTCCTCCAGGAGACCTACCCAACCCAGGTATCAAACCCTGTCTTTTATGTCTCCTGCACTGACATAAGAGTAATTTACCACTAGTACCACCTGGGAAGCTGAACTGTTACTCATCTAGAAAGGGCATTTATTGAGACACTGGAAGTGAATGCTGACTGTCATCTGTCTTCTTACCCATGGCTTTCAGACAGAACACCTACACGTGACCACTTGGTATGGTCTCTCTTCTTCCCAGGGCAGGGAACTCATGGTCCAAGATTGAGCACCTCGAACAGGCCAGCAGGAAGCTACATTTTGTTTTTGTGACCTGACTTTGGAAAATACACTGTATTAATGTCAGTCCCTTCATAATCACAAGCCCACTCAAAGGAAGGAAAGGAAAACAAACTCTGACTCTCAGAAGGAAAAGAGTCAAGAGCACATTGTAAACACAACCAGAGAAAGCCAAATATCATATGATACCACCTAAATGTGGAATCTTAAAAAAAAAAAAAAAAAAGATACAAATGAACTTATTTACAAATTAAATTGACCAACAGACATAGAAAACAAATATAGTTATCAAATGGGAAAGGTGGTAGAGGGGAGGGATAAATTGGGAGTTTGGGATTTAGCATCTATTAATGGAAACTGCTATATGTAAAATAGATAAACAATAAGGACCTACCATATAGCAAAGGAGAAAGAAAAAGTATACCCGTCCGAATGCAGAGTTCCAAAGAAGAGCAAGGAGAGATAAGAAAGTCTTCCCAAGTGAAAAATGCAAAGAAATAGAGGGGAAAAATTGAATGGAAAAGACTAGCGATCTCTTGAAGAAAATTAAAGATACCAAGGGAACATTTCATGCAAAGATAGGCACATTGAAGACTAGAAATGGTATGAACCTAACCTTGGACTGCAAGGAGATCCCCCCAGTTCATCCTAAAAGAGATCAGTCCTGAGTGTTCATTGGAAGGACTGCTGTTGGAGCTGAAACTCCAATACTTTGGCCACCTCATGCGAAGAGCTGACTCATTTGAAAAGACTCTGATGCTGGGAAAGATTGAGGGCAGGAGGAGAAGCAGATGACAGAGGATCAGATCACCAACTCAATGGACATGAGTTTGGATAAACTCCGGGAACTGGTGATGGACAGGGAGGCCTGGCGTGCTGTGGTTCATGGGGTTGCAAGGAGTCGGTTCCGACTCAGTGACTGAACTGACTGACTGACTGAACCTAACAGAAGTAGAAAATATTAAGAAGAGGTGGCTAGAATACACAGAAGAACTATATGAAAAATATTGAAGCAGAAGATATTAAGAAGAGGTGGCAAAAATACACAGAACTATATGAAACATATCTTAACGACCCAGATAACCATGATGGTATGGTCACACACCTAGACCCAGACATCCTGGAGTATGAAGTCAATTGACCCTTAGGAAGCAAAATGATGAACAAAGTTAGTGGAGGTGATGAAATTCCAGGTAAGCTATTTCAAATTCTAAAAGATGATGCTGTGAAAGTGCTACACTCAATATGCCAACAAATTTGGAAAACTCAGCAGTGGCCACAGGACTTGAAAAGGTCAGTTTTCATTCCAATCTCAAAGAAAGGTAATGCCAAAGTATGTTCAGCTACCACACAATTGCACTCATCTCACATGCTAGCAAAGTAATGCTCAAAATTCTCCAAGCCAGGCTTCAGCAGTAGATGAACCAAGAACTTCTAGATGTTCAAGCTAGATTTAGAAAAGGCAGAGGAACCAGAGACCAAATTGCCAACATCTGCTGGATCATTGAAAAAGCTAGAGAGTTCCAGAAAAACGTCTATTTCTGCTTTATTGACGACTATGCCAAAGCCTTTGACTGTGTGGACCAAAACAAACTCTGGAAAATTCTTAAAGAGATGGAAATACCAGCCCACCTCACCTGCCTCCTGAGAAATCTGTATGCAGGTCAGGAAACAACAGTTAGAAATGGACATGGAACAACAGACAGGTTCCAATTAGGGAAAGGAGTATGTCAAGGCTGTATATTGTTACCCTGCTTATTTAACTTATATGCATAGTACATCATGAGAAACGCTGGACTGGATGAAGCGCAAACTGGAATAAAGATTTCTGGGATAAATATCAATAACCTCAGATATGCAGATGACACCACCCTTATGGCAGAAAGTGAAGAGGAACTAAGGAGCCTCTTGATGAAAGGGAAAGAGAGAGTGAAAAAGTTGGCTTAAAATTCAACATTCAGCAAACTAAGATCAAGACATTTGGACCCATCACTTCATGGCAAATAGATGGGGAAACAGTGGGAACAGTGACACTTTATTTCGGGGGTTTCCAAATCACTGCAGATGGTGACTGCAGCCATGAAATTAAAAGACGCTTGTTCCTTGGAAGAAAAGCTATGACAAACCTAGACAGTGTATTAAAAAGCAGAGACATTACTTTGCCAACAAAGGCCTATAAAGTCAAAGGTATGGCTTTTCAGGAGTCATGTATGTATGTTAGCTTTGGACCGAAAAGAAAGCTGAGCACTGAAGAATTGGTGCTTTTGAACTGTGGTTTGGAGAAGACTCTTCAGACTCCCTTGGACTGCATCCAACCAGTCAAATCTAAAGGAAATCAGTCCTGAATGTTCACTGGAGGGGCTGATGCTGAGGCTGAAGTTGCAATAATCTGGCTACCTGATGCGAAGAGCCAACTCACTGGAAAAGACCCTGATGTTGAAAAAGATTGAAGGCAGAAGAAGAAAGGGATGACAGAGGATGAGGTGGTTGGAGAGCATCACCAGCTCAATGGAAATGAGCCTGAGCCGGCTCGAAGAGACGGTGAAGGAGAGGGAAGCCTAAGTTCAGTTCATTTCAGTTCAGTCACTCAGTCGAGACAGTTTACATGTTACACAATTCACCTGTTTAAAGTATATCATTCACTGTGTTAGTAAATTCACAGCACCCTGCAACCATTTAGTTCAGTTCAGCTCAGTTGCTCAGTTGTGTCCAACTCTGCGACCCCATGGACTGTAGCACACCAGGCCTCCCTGTCCATCACCAACTCCCGGAGTTTACCCAAACTCATGTGCATTGAGTCAGTGTTGCCATCCAACCATCTCATCCTCTGTCGTCCCCTTTTTCTCCTGCCTTCAATCTTTCCCAGCATCAGGGTCTTTTCCAATGAGTCAGCTCTTCGCATCAGGTGGCCAAAGTATTGGAGTTTCAGCTTCAGCATCAGTCTTTCCAATGAACACTCAGGACTGATCTCCTTTAGGATGGACTGGGTGGATCTCCTTGAAGTCCCAGGGACTCTTAAGAGTCTTCTCCAACACCACAGTTCAAAACCATCAATTCTTTAGTGTTCAGCTTTCTTTATAGCCCAACTCTCACATCTGTAAATGACTACTGGAAAAATCATAGCCTTGACTATATGGACCTTTGTTGGCAAAGTAATGCCTCTGCTTTTTAATACACTGTCTAGGTCTGTCATAGCTTTTCTTCCAAGGAACAAGAGTCTTTTAATTTCATGGCTGCAATCACTATCTGCAGTGATTTTGGAACCCCCAAAAATAAAGTCTGTCACTGTTCCCACTGTTTCCCCATCTATTTGCCATGAAGTGATGGGTCCAAATGTCTTGATCTTAGTTTGCTGAATGTTGAGTTTTATGCCAACTTTTTCACTCTCCTCTTTCACTTTCATCAAGAGGCTCTTTAATTCTTCTTCACTTTCTGCCATAAGGCTGGTGTCATCTGCATATCTGATGTTATTGATAATTCTCCCAGAAATCTTTATTCCAGTTTGTGCTTCATCCAGTCCAGCATTTCTCATGATGTACTATGCATATAAGTTAAATAAGCAGGGTAACAATATACAGCTTTGACATACTCCTTTCCCTAATTGGAACCTGTCTGTTGTTCCATGTCCATTTCTAACTGTTGTTTCCTAACCTGCATACAGATTTCTCAGGAGGCAGGTGAGGTGGGCTGGTATTCCCATCTCTTTAAGAATTTTCCAGAGTTTGTTTTGGTCCACACAGTCAAAGGCTTTGGCATAGTCGTCAATAAAGCAGAAATAGATGTTTTTCTGGAACTCTCTTGCTTTTCCAATGATCCAGCAGATGTTGGCAATTTGGTCTCTGGTTCCTCTGCCTTTTCTAAATCTAGCTTGAACATCTAGAAGTTCTTGGTTCATCTACTGCTGAAGCCTGGCTTGGAGAATTTTGAGCATTACTTTGCTAGCATGTGAGATGAGTGCAATTGTGTGGTAGCTGAACATACTTTGGCATTGCCTTTCTTTGGGATTGGAATGAAAACTGACCTTTTCGAGTCCTGTGGCCACTGCCAAGTTTTCCAAATTTGTTGGCATATTGAGTGTAGCACTTTCACAGCATCATCTTTTAGAATTTGAAATAGCTTACCTGGAATTTCATCACCTCTACTAGCTTTGTTCATAGTGATGCTTTCTAAGGCCCACTTGACTTCACATTCCAGGATGTCTGGCTCTAGGTAAGCGATCACACCACCATGATTGTCTGGGTCATGAAGATCTCTTTTGTATAGTTATTCTGTGTATTTTTGCCACCTCTTCTTAATATCTTCTGCTTCTGTTAGGTCCATGCCATTTCTGTCCTTTATTGTCCCTATCTTTGCATGAAATATTCCCTTGGTACCTCTAACTTTCTTGAAGAGATCTCTAGTCTTTCCCACTCTATTGTTTGCCTCTATTTCTTTGCATTGATCACTGAGGAAGGCTTTCTTATCTCTCTTTGCTATTCTGTGGAACTCTGCATTCAAATGGGTATATCTTTCCTGTTCTTCTTTGCCTTTCACTTCTGTTCTATTTACAGCTATTTGTGAGGCTTCCTCAAACAATCACTTTGCCTTTTTGTATTTCTTCTCCTTGGGGACGGTCTTGATCCCTGCCTCCTGTACAATGTCACAAACCTCTGTTCATAGTTCCTCAGTCACTCTAACAGATCTAATCCCTTGAATCTATTTGTCACTTCCACTATATAATCTTAAGGGATTTGATTTAGGTAATACCTGAATGGTCTAGTGGTTTCCATACTTTCTTCAATTTGAGTCTGAATTTGGCCCAGAATTCATGGTCTGTGCCACAGTCAGCTCCCGGTCTTGTTTTTGCTGACCGTATAGAGCTTCTCCACCTTTGGCTGCAAAGCACATAATCAGTCTGATTTTGGTGTTGACCATCTGGTGATTTCCATGTATAGAGTCTTCTCTTGTGTTGTTGGAAGAGGGTGTTTGCTATGACCAGTGCATTCTCTTGGCAAAAATCTCTGAGCCTTTGCCCTGCTTCATTCTTACTCCAAGGCAAAATCTGACTGTTACTCCAAGTACTTCTTGACTTCCTACTTTTGAATTCCAGTCCCCTATAATGAAAAGGACATCTGTTTTGGGTGTTAGTTCTAGAAGGTCTTGTAGGTCTTCATAGGACCATTCAACTTCAGCTTCTTCAGCATTACTGGCTGGGACATAGACTTGGATTACTGTAATATTGAATGATTTGCCTTGGAAACGAACAGAGATCTTTCTATAATTTTTGAGATTGCATCCAAGTACTGCATTTCGGGCTCTTTTGTTGACTATGATGGCTACTCCATTTCTTCTAAGGGATTCTTGCCCACAGTAGTAGATACAACGGTCATCTGATTTCAGTTCACCCACTCCAGTCCATTTTAGTTCGCTGATTCCTAAAATGTTGATGTTCACCTTTGCCATCTCCTGTTTGACGACTTTCGATTTGCCTTGATTCATGGACCTAACGTTCCAGGTTCCTATGCAATATTGCTCTTTACAGCATCGGACTTTACTTGCATCATCAGTCGCATCCACAACTGGGTGTTGTTTTTGCTTTGGCTCCGTCTCTTCATTCTTTCTGGAATTATTTCTCCACTGATCTCCAGTACCATACTGGGACGCCTGGTATGCTTCAATCCGTGGGGTCACAAAGAGTCAGACACAAGTGAGCAACTTAGCAGCAACAACAACAACCATAAAACACAGTGAGCTATACTCACACTTTGTAATACTCTATAAGTAGGGAGAATCTGAAAAAGAAGATATATATAAACATAAAGAATATACATATACATGTCTATAAAGATATGTATAACTGAATCATTTTGTTGTACACTTGAAACTAATACAAAATTATACATCAACTATGCTTCAATTATCACAGAGTCAGACACGATTGAGTGACTAAACCACTGCCATACTTCAATTAGACAAGCAAACAAAGAAAAAAAACCATAGCACTGAATGTTAAAAAAAAGGACAGCACATAAGATAGAAGATCTCTGTAACCATCTTATAGAATGCAACCTATCACAGATGCAGTGAGAAACATACATCAATTCTGAGATACTCCTGCTAAAAAATGTATGATGTGACACTAGATATGAGGCAATATGAGACAAAGACAATTGTCAAACTAACTGGCATGCAAACTCCAAAAGTGTCAAGAGCATGAACTTTCAGGAAAAATAAATTATTCCAGAGTAACATGTGATTCTGAATTACACCTTCTTACTATAAAGAACATTATTGGGACATTTGGAAATTTTAATGGAATTGGAAAATTAGGTGGTAATAGTGGATCAAGGTTACTTTCCTGAATTTGAAGGCATTGTTATGATTATGTAGAAGATTATTTTGTTGAGAGGAAATGAATACTACAGTATTAAGGGGAATAGTGCCTCAGGTCAATAGCATTTTCTCAAAGGTCTTTCTTCTACATTTATAATTTTTCTGCAAGTTTGAAATTTTTTATTAAAAAATTCATTCTGCTTTTTTTGATTAACTAAAACAACAGCTGGATGCCCAAGGCCATTTCTACCAAAATCATCAAGGAATTTGAGTCTATTTTCCCCTCAAACCAGCTGGAAATATATACCAAATCTCCACTTCCTTTTGAATATGCAAAGAAAAAGAGGAAAATTAAATTAAAACCTTAATGAGTATGTTTTCTATCAGATTTACATGTTTGCTTTTTAGGTTTTTTGTTTGTTTGTGTGTGTGCCTTTTTACTTGAAAGAGAACTGGTGACTGTCTTGTGCTCCTAAAAGAAACAACAAAACTTGATTTCTAAATAATTCATGCTTTGTATTGACTAAGATCACAGCAGGTAGTTTCGAATAATCAATCCATAATGTGCCATAATAACATTTTGCTGAAGGATCCACGCAGAGTCAGGAATTTTCAGCAACCTATTTGTGTGACTCCATATTTAGAAGTTCTGCTGTTCAAGACAAGATTATGCTTAGATTTTTCAAACTCAAGAAAATTAGCTCATTACTGTGGATGGATCTGGTTCATTTAATTATTCTTATAGTGCCACACAATTTACTAATCTTTGAAAAACAATATAAAAAAAATCAAAGACAGTTTGAAAAAGATAAATGATGATTTTTAAAGTTTCCATTCCAACACAATATCTTTTCAATTCTTGCCTGCATTAAACATCTTAGAAATTGTAGAGTATCATAGTGCTTTTAAATTTTTTCACTTAATGTTGTATCACTATTATCCATATTGTATATAGTCTCCATAGCCATCAGTTTTAACAATAATTCATTTCCCCACTACAAACATGCATGCATGCTAAGTCACTTCAGTCATGTCAGATTCTGTGCAACCCTATGGACTGTAGCTTGCCAGGCTCCTCTGTCCACATGATTCTCCAGGCAAGAATACTGGAGTGGGTTACCACGCTCTCCTCCAGGGGATCTTCCCAACCCAGGGATAGAACCTGCATCTCTTATGTCTCCTGCATTGGCAAGTGGATTCTTTACCCCTAGTGCCACCTGGGAAGCCCTCTACAGACAGGCTTGCCCAAACTTTTTTCCCAACACAAAACTTATTCAAACTTCTCCTTCCCAAATTACTTCCAACTTTCCTAAGGCTGTCTCTCCTTCCTCTAAACATTTGCAACATTTAATGTGTCTGTCTCAGTTGACTCTTTCAGATATTATTGGTGTTGGGAGTTCTCTCTTCATCTAGAGCTCTGCCCTCCAATCTGCTTCTTCCTAACATCATATGGCTACATACGTTTAAAATTAAACTTAAAGTAAGGTGAAAAGGCTGTTCCTCAATTAGTCACCACATTTCCTCTGCTCCATACTATGTATGAGACTTCCCAGGTGGCTCAGGGGTAAAGAATCTGCCTGCCAATGCAAGAGCTCCAAGAGACTCAGGTTCAATTCCTGGGTCAGGAAGACCCTCTGGAAGGGGGGAAATGGCAACCTGCTCTAGTATTCTTGCCTGGAAAATTCCATGGACAGAGGAGCCTGGCGGGCTATAATCCATGGGGTTGCAGAGTCAGTCACTGAGTGATTGAACATGCAAATAAAATGTGTAACTACAGTCTAAGATCCTGGATGGTGTAGATTAAGAATAGCTCCATCATCATAAAATCTCTAATGGCCAGAGCTGTTCTAGATTATGAGCACTTCAAAGACACGTCTTTTAAGATGCCAGTCCTAAAAAAAAAAAAAAAAAAAAAGATGTCAGTCCTACAATTCCAGCTGCATGTAAAGGTGTATGGAAAGGACATTTTCATTCAAAGGGGAAATGGGTACAAACACTTTTGAGAATAATCTGGAAATATTTAGTAAATTTCAACAAAGGTACATACAATTTTAATGAAAGAACAGTCTTTTCAGCAGATAATTCTAGGACACATGCGAAGGAGTAAAGTTAGACTCCTACCTCACAACACACACAAAAAGTAATGCAAAACAGTATAGGCCTGAATGAAACAGGAAGCCATAAAATTATTAAAGTAAAACAAAAGTGTAAGTCATGACTTTAAGCTATTTTTAGATACTACATCAAAAGCAACAACAGTAAATGAAAAAAAGTGTATCATCAACATAAAAAAACTTCTGTGATGTAAACAAATACCATCAAGAAATGAAAAGGCAGCCCACAGAATGGGAGAAAATATTTACAAACTATGTCTGATAAAGGACTTATGTAGAATATATAAAAAGTATATATGTATTTCTACAGCTCAACAAGACAAAGGCAAGTAAAAGAATTTCAAAATGGGAATGAATATGAATAGTTCTTTTCCCCAAGAATATATCGAATATCCAATAACTACAGGAAAATATTATTTGTACTATGCTATGTAGAAATGAATAAACTGAAGTAAGAAATGTCAACCCACTCCAGTATTCTTGCCTGGAAAATTCTAGGGACGGAGAAGCCTGGCAGGCTAGAGTCCATGGGGTTGCAGGCTTCCATGGCTGAGCACACGCAGTTAAAACAGAGTCAAGAGGCCAGTAGGGGGAGCTCTCATGAGCTACAAGGGTAACAGCACAACAGGAAGAAGCCAGATTCCCTTCTCTGGTCTGGCAAGGGCTCAGTCAGTGAGACTGTTATAGCTCAGGCCATGAAAAGCCGCTATATTCCAAACTCTCAGTCTCTCCAAAGGGCTCTGTTTGCTACAGCCCTCACAACTTTCTTTTTCCCTCTTTAAATGAGTGTTCCTCTCCTTGTTACAGAGGACCTGCTTGTGGCTAGCCATCATTAGAGATCCCACATAGCAATTCTTTGCTTATCCTGAATAAACCTATTTTTGCTTGAGAAATAATTGGCAGTCTTTTTTTGTTCTAGGTCAACAGTTACTGAAAATGCAAATCAAAATGATACCACTTCACACCAAATGGTTAACTACAGTCAGAAAGATATATTCACATGTGTTGGTAAGGACATGGAAGAAGTGAAATACTCTTGCATTGCTACAGGGAATGTAAAATGGTGCAGCCACTTGGAAAAACATTTGGCAGCTCTTCAAAATGTTAAGCAGTTCCCACAGGCCCCAGCAATTCCCTTCTAGGTATAGACCCAAGAGAAGAAGACAAATGTCTACATAAAAGCTTGTACACAACTGTTCCTAGCAGCACTATTCATAAAAATCAAAAAGTAGAACCAACCCAAGGGTCGACCAACTAATGAATGAGTAAATAAAATGTGGTATATTCATTTAGTGAAATATTATTTAGCAATAACAAGAAATAATGTACTAATACCTGCTGCAACATAGATGAATCTTGAGAAAAGTATGCTAAGTGAGAACAGCTACAAAATGTCACATAATTGGATTATTCCATTTCTACAAAATGTCCAAATCTATAAAGACAGAAAGTAGATGAATGGTTAACCTAGGACTGAGGAGGTGGAAATGGGAAACGACTGTAAATTGTGTGAAATTTGTTTTAAAAAGGACAAAAACCTTCCAGAATTGGATTGTGGTAATGGTTGCAGCCATGAAATTAAAAGATGCTTACTCCTTGGAAGGAAAGTTATGACCAACCTAGACAGCATATTAAAAAGCAGAGATATTACTTTGCCAACAAAGGTCTATCTAGTCAAGGCTATGGTTTTTCCAGGAGTCATGTATGGATGTGAGAATTGGACTATAAAGAAAGCTGAATGCCGAAGAATTGATGCTTTTGAACTGTGGTGTTGTAGAAGACTCTTGAGAGTCCCTTGGACTGCAAGGAGATCCAACTAGTCTATCCTAAAGGAAATCAGTCCTGGGTGTTCATTGGAGGGACTGATGTTGAAGCTGAAACTCCAATACTTTTGCCACCTGATGTGAAGAATTGACTTATTTGAAAAGATCGTGAGGCTGGGAAAATTGAAGGCGGGAGGAGAAGGGGACGACAGAGGATGAGATGGTTGGATGGCATCACCAACTCAATGGACAAAAGTTTGAGTAAACTCCAGGAGTCGGTGATGGATAGGGAGGCCTGGTGTGCTGCAGTCCATGGATCGCAAAGAGTCAGACAGGACTGAGCGACTGAACTGAACTGAAGTGTTGCAGAGTGCTGTGAATATACTGACACATATTGAATGATATACTTTAAACAGGTGAATTACATAACATGTAAACTATATTTTGATAAAACTATTTTTAAAAAGCTGTAGTGAGAGGCTGAAATGGATTATAGGTCTTGATGAGAAATGAAATATAAGCAGTCTACTGTCATAAACAGTAGATTGGTATAGTTTTAGTCACTAAGAAAAAATAGCCAAATGTAACAGTTTGGCAAACTTCTAATGCTTTGCCATTGCTTCCTCCCTCAAGTTTGGTTTAATTCAAATTCCACTTCCCCCATGAACTCTTCAGTGGCTTGAGATTTTTTTTTCCCCACATTGCCTAAGACCCATCTTTTATAGACTCAAAGCATTGTATCCCCTGTGGACTTCTCCACTAGGTGGGACTCAGTCATTCCACATGCAGTTCCGGTTCACTTATATCCACCAAGAACATAGTACTTTCTCAGTAAACTGCTGTGCAAAATCAGACAACTAGTGATAGAAAATATGTGTCAAATGAGCTACAACAAGACAGAAGTTACACTTTGCTTCATATACACAGTACTTAGTAAAATAAACTACATGTTGATACTGAAATCATTTCCACATAAAATTCAGATTCCTAGACTCTTAAAAATTTGCAGAAAATTGGGCCTCTATTTCTGCATGTTAACACTCAACTAGGTGTTCACCCTTATCTCCACAAGGTTGCAAACCCTCCACTCTTGTCTACACACCTGGCCATATAAATGTATGTCTATTTCCTGCCTGGCCTAGGATTGCATTTATGTTTTTTTCATTTATTTTTATTAGTTGGAGACTAATTACTTTACAATATTGTAGTGGGTTTTGTCATACATTGACATGAATCAGCCATGGATTTACATGTGTTCCCCATCCCGATCCCCCCTCCCACCTCCCTCTCCACCCAATCCCTCTGAGTCTTCCCAGTGCACCAGGCCTGAGCATTTGTCCCATGTATCCAACCTGGGCTGGTGATCTGTTTTACTATAGATAATATACATGTTTCGATGCTGTTCTCTTGAAACATCCCACCCTCACCTTCTCCCACAGAGTCCAAAAGTCTGTTCTGTACATCTGTGTCTCTTTTTCTGTTTTGCATACAGGGTTATCATTACCATCTTTCTAAATTCCATATATATACATTAGTATACTGTATTGGTCTTTATCTTTCCGGCTTCCTTCACTCAGTATAATAGGCTCCAGTTTTATCCATCTCATTAGAACTGATTCAAATGAATTCTTTTTAATGGCTGAGTAATATTCCATGGTGTATATGTTCCACAGCTTCCTTATCCATTCATCTGCTGATGGGCATCTAGGTTGCTTCCATGTCCTGGCTATTATAAACAGTGCTGCAATGAACATTGGGGTGCACGTGTCTCTTTCAGATCTGGTTTCCTCAGTGTGTATGCCCAGAAGTGGGATGGCTGGGTCATATGACACTTCTATTTCCAGTTTTTTAAGAAATTTCCACACTGTTCTCCATAGCGGCTGTACTAGTTTGCAATCCCACCAACAGTGTAAGAGAGTTCCCTTTTCTCCACACCCTCTCCAGAATTTATTGCTTGTAGACTTTTGGATAGCAGCCATCCTGGCTGGCGTGTAATGGTACCTCATTGTGGTTTTGATTTGCATTTCTCTGATGATGAGTGATGTTGAGCATCTTTTCATGTGTTTGTTAGCCATCTGTATGTCTTCTTTGGAGAAATGTCTGTTTAGTTCTTTGGCCCATTTTTTGATTGGGTCATTTATTTTTCTGGAATTGAGCTGCAGGGGTTGCTTGTATATTTTTGAGATTAATCCTTTGTCTGTTTCTTCGTTTGCTATTATTTTCTCCCATTCTGAAGGCTGTCTTTTCACCTTGCTTATAGTTTCCTTTGTTGTGCAAAAGCTTTTAAGTTTCGTTAGGTCCCATTTGTTTATTTTTGCTTTTATTTCCAATATTCTGGGAGGTGGGTCATAGAGGATCCTGCTGTGATTTATGTCGGAGAGTGTTTTGCCTATGTTCTCCTCTAGGAGTTTTATAGTTTCTGGTCTTACATTTAGATCTTTAATCCATTTTGAGTTTATTTTTGTGTATGGTGTTAGAAAGTGTTCTAGTTTCATTTTTTTACAAGTGGTTGACCAGTTTTCCCAGCACCACTTGTTAAAGAGGTTGTCTTTTTCCACTGTATACCCTTGCCTCCTTTGTCGAAGATAAGGTGTCCATAGGTTCATGAATTTATCTCTGAGCTTTCTATTCTGTTTCATTGGTCTATATTTCTGTCTTTGTGCCAGTACCATACTGTCTTGAAGACTGTGGCTTTGTAGTAGAGCCTGAAGTCAGGCAGGTTGATTCCTCCAGTTCCATTCTTCTTTCTCAAGATTACTTTGGCTATTCGAGGTTTTTTGTATTTCCATACAAATTGTGAAATTCTTTGGTCTAGTTCTGTGAAAAATACCGTTGATAGCTTGATAGGGATTGCATTGAATCTATAGATTGCTTTGGGTAGAATAGCCATTTTGACAATATTGATTCTTCCAATCCATGAACACGGTATGTTTCTCCATCTGTTTGTGTCCTCTTTGATTTCTTTCATCAGTGTTTTATAGTTTTCTATGTATAGGTCCTTTGTTTCTTTAGGTAGATATACTCCTAAGTATTTTATTCTTTTTGTTGCAATGGTGAATGATATTGTTTCCTTAATTTCTCTTTCTGTTTTTTCATTGTTAGTATATAGGAATGCAAGGGATTTCTGTGTGTTAATTTTATATCCTGCAACTTTACTATATTCATTGATTAGCTCTAGTAATTTTCTGGAAGAGTCTTTAGGGTTTTCTATGTAGAGGATCGTGTCATCTGCAAACAGCGAGAGTTTCACTTCTTCTTTTCCTATCTGGATTCCTTTTACTTCTTTTTCTGCTCTGATTGCTGCGGCCAAATCTACCAAAACTATGTTGAATAGAAGTGGTGAGAGTGGGCACCCTTGTCTTGTTCCTGATTTTAGGGGAAATGCTTTCAATTTTTCACCATTGAGGGTAATGCTTTCTGTGGGTTTGTCATATATAGCTTTTATTATGTTGAGGTATGTTCCTTCTATTCCTGCTTT